>NC_088327.1:8115000-8442500 GCF_036884655.1 Musa acuminata AAA Group
ATGAAGAACAGACTGAGCAGTGTCAAGAAATGATACTGCTCCATGATGTATGAACTTTGAAGACAGAAGATATTGATCTAAGCAACTTAAGATGTACTATGAGAACATTTTGACTATTTTGGATATTTTGTAGAGTAAATTAACATATGAGCTAAACTGTAGAATGCAAATCATTTTGCTGTTAAAATCTTCATTTAGGTTCTCACTATTAGATATTTAGGCTATTACTAGACATCTGGTTTCACTCATGTGCGGTGAGCTTTCTTTCAGTAAATTTATGCATTACTGCATTATGCATAAGTATAGGACTGTCCTTTGCTGAACCCTCAAGGTAAGCAGCAACAGAAAGTTCCTAAGGTGATACCAAGAAGGCAAGCTACCAAGTTTTCAAAGAATTATAGAATTTTAAATGTTGTCTTTTTTATTATTTTAAGTGTTGCCTTCTTTACTCTCCTGCAGTATAGCACTTACGGTCATACCGATAGCATGCTTTATTCAACAGATACCACTGCATGGTTGTTCGACTTTTCGTGCAAGAATTAATGTCCTACACATATTTGATCCTGTACTTTTGGTCATAATCCATGCTCTGATTGCTAAGGACTTTAGCATCATTGTGAAGATCATGGATATCCTGTATTCGGATGAATCACTCACATTTTAATTGTCCATGATGATAATTGTTGTATTTTTAACATATTACAAGAAAAATGTGCATATCTCTGTTCCAACTAATTCAGGAGGAGTTCCATAGGATAAAATAATTACCAAGATGTAAGTTATTAAATTTGACCACAAGATGTGCTTTACTTCTAAGTTTCACTACCACTATATGTACTAGCTTATGATTTTCAGAAATGTTTCTTTGAGATAAGTTATACAACATCATGAAGAACTACTTGATGGTTGTAAGGTATTGAGCTTTTGTTGAGACATTAGGGCACAAGTTCAGTCTAAGAAAATTACATTAATTTATGGAAACCCACTAGTTCTGGACAAGTTAAGAGACACCAAATTTGCATAGCATCTTAAAGCCTTGTGACTAACGCATGGCTTAAAAAATAGTATTGTGACTGGAGTGTCATGACTGGCCATGGTAAATTTTTCAAGAAGCTTAATCTTTGTGGCCATCTCGAAAAAAGTTGTCTCGTTGGTAACATTGCTGTTGAATTGTGTAGTTTGATAAATATGGCAAGATCACTTCTGCTTCTATGGGGATGTTGACTTTTATAAACCTGCACGATAGTGGGAAGATTGCTTCTTTTATGATTTCAATCATTTGATAAATTCATTAAAGAAAAAAATTGATAAATTGGTACTAGCATGAGTCTATGACTTAGACCATTATGACATTAGTTTCAAAATTAAAATTAATTGAATAACATTGTCTAATTTGTTGCTTGCCCTTGAATAATTTTCGTTTAAGGTTTGTAATGGCAATAATATTTTAGGTTGATAGTCACAGTTGGAGGCACCCAAAATGAGATCTTGTTTTGCTGGTTAGAGTCCCTTTAGTTGTTGGGCTAAGTGATATGATCTAGTTTTGAACCAAAGAAAAATATAATTAATGACATCACATTTTTATTATATAACTTGTATTGGCTTAACTAGTTTCTTGCATGCTGCTTTTTGGTACTTTGTTGATCTCTTTAGTGTAGAAATTTTTATGGATATTGAAACTTTTTTCCTGGATATATAGTCCTCATTCACTTTTCTCTATATATCAACCTTGACTATGAGTGTTCTGATGCCAGGATGATTTCTTACCTAGAACAGCTACTCCATTGGAAGACATTTTCAAGTCTCTCTTCTGGTAAATGCAATGCAGTAGTGTCTCTAGTCAGTTTTTCTTAATACTCTTATTTATCAAACAATATCTCTAGAAACACCTATAAAACATTGTTCACTGTTTTTCTTAATACTTCACCAAGCAGCTTTATGGTATCTCCAAAACTACTTGTATGATGAAAAGTTTGGTAAAACATTGAAGAACTAGTATTTAAAGCTTGTTGTTCATCTTTTGAACTTGAGAATTCCTTACTCTTTTCAGGTTTGCATTTCATTATTATTTATTCTTTAGATTAGCCCAGTGTTAAGCCAAAGATAGGTTTATCTGAAGATTGATACATAGTTACATACAAATTACAATTAGTTAAAATTTCTTTAAACATGTATGACAGCTTAGATTAGTTACATACAAATTACCATTTAATTTAGTTAATGGTGTCGACTGCAGAAAAGTTGTGATTGATTGCTAAGTAGAGTTTGTTCTGGTTTTCAAGTTTTGTTCTGTTCTTATGAGATTATTTATAGGACTTATGGAGTTAAATTTATTTAAGATAGATTGCATGGTCTTTTCATCAACAGCTTGCCTTGTCTGCTATGCCTAAGATGCATGAGGGACACATGTATTCCTGAAGATGTGAAGTTAAAAGATCCAAGAAGGCTTTATGCACCCGGTCGGCTTTATCACATTGTCGAAAGAAAACCATTCAGGTGTGGTTTTTTATAAAGATTGCTGGTCATCTTATATTGAATTTGACACTGGCCATCTAAGCAGAACAAATGTGTTTTTCGCCTCTTTTAGTGTTTAAAAACTTTATTTTGTTTTTGTAAACAGAACTAGCAACTGATATCTTAACTTGGGAATCAGCATTATTATGCATCATTAACAATATCTTTTGACATCCATATGTAACATGGCATCAGTACTTCAGTTAATTCTTTTGGCATTCAGTCTCTTGAACTTTGCCACCTTTATTTTTATTATCATTCTGGTGAGTGGCACTCTGTTTATTTACAATGTGTGTGTGTGTGTGTGTGTGTATATATATACACACACATTCAATTTTTCTCTTCATTAGTAGTAAGCAGCCAGTCTAAGAAAACATTATTTCTCAGTCCTATGCTTCAGTTAGTATACTACCATTCTCTTGCCTTTATTTTATCTGCATCGGTTATTTGTTCTGGACCATATCTATTTTACTTCATTGTTGAACAGGCGCTTGCATGATAGCTTTATATGGAATTAGCTGTATCATATCCAGATAGAGTTGTGATTTAGCATATCCATCCCATTGCCAGCCACTTGTGTATCAGCTTGCATAATTTGAGAACCTCCTGTGATTTTATTGTACACCATATCCATCTGACTAGTCTGTTGGATCTGTCCCATCCATGTTTTCCTTAGTTTTTCTTTTCTATTTTTTTTCCAATTTTTTCTTTTCTATTTAGTGTCTCTTTGTGAGTCACTGGATTAATATCTGTTAACTAAAGAAAGATATGATCAAGAACCTTTTTCGGTCCGTGTTGGTTTTCATAATTAATATCAGTGTCTCTTTGTGAGTCACTGGATTAATATTTATTATGTTTTAATTGCATTATAACAATTATATCCTTGTCATTGAGATGGCAGAAAGAGGAACATCCATCATTGATTAAGTATGATTAATGCCGAAGCATATAGGTGCTAAGATTTACAATTTCACGATTAAAGAAGTTAATAATCTGATGATGATGTTATTAGACAGAGTTATGGTATAATAATATAGCTTGACATTATGCTTCTCAATTTGATAAAGGTTTGGAAGATATCCACCGGTTGTACGAACAGCAGTACCAGTCGATGGGAGATTCGAGCATATCGTTCTTTCCTGCAATGCCACATCTGATCATGCTATAATTTGGATAGAGAAAGAAGCGCAGAGGGCCTTAGATGTAAGTTCTGTTCATTCATGTCCTTGCACTCTTTTTATCCGAGTGTTCCATAACGTGTTTGTCAGATTTCAATTGAATCAACCATGCTACAAACCCTAATATATCAAATGCAGATGATATTTCATAAGGAACAGACCATGGACATTCCAGCAAAGCAGAGGATGGAGAGGCAGGAAACACTAGCCAAAGAACACAGAGAGGAGCACAAGGCAGCCCTAAGAAGGGCCGTTACATTGTCTGTTCCAGATGCCTTTTCGCCAACAGCCTATGGCACATTTGATGAGAAAACTAGTGAGGCGGAAGATGATGATTCGCAGGCCTCCTCTACCAGGAGCCGGCAAAGGATGAGTTGGAATGAGCTGATCGAGCGAATTTTTGAGAAGGATGAATCCGGACATATGGTGCTTCGCAAATCGACATCAAACGGTTGAAACTTCTTTTTGTCAACGCATGGTTGGCATTTGCCAGTTTTTCATGTGCTCAACAACTTGTGGACATCTTTGTTTCTCTTTTTCTTTGCTGTCAATAAGTCATCTATTTTTCATATTCTTGATGCATGTATGAGCGAGTAAAAGAAGATAAAGATGATGTCTCAAACTTTCTGTTGGTTCTATATTATTTCAGTTGATGTGTAATAACATTGACGCTTAATGCAACTCATCTTCCGTCTATTTCTTCAACTCATTTTTGGGGGTTGAAGGAAAACTTTTGGTTCCCACAAAAGTTGAACTACGACCAGATAAGAAGAGTTAGCCATGATTACTGTGTGATTGAAGTAATTTGCTTCTCATGTTGCACATTCTTTGCCCAAAATGAAGAATGTAATGCATGCATTAAGAGCCTATTCTTGCACTAACTCATCACAAGTTTGACTGAAACATTTAGCTTCTTAGAGAAAGTCACCTTAGAAACTACAGATTAATCGCTGCACCAACCAACACTTCCAACCAGTAATCCATAGGTCAAATGTTCTTGATTCATTAACTTTAATATGATGAAATCATCATAAATCAACAGGCGAATCCAAAGAAACAGGTAATCACAAAATGGCCTGCTCAGAATCTCTTAATGCACTTAAAAGAAGGTTGGATTTATAAACAAAGAAGAATTAAACTTTTGTGCAACAAGAATCTAACATCTTTCGGAATCAATTATATATGCTTGTTTCATTGAGTATGAACAAAGATGACCCCAGAGAGTCACCAGTTTAACTAGGTTAGATTGCAGGATGAAGTTGTGGACTCGTAAGACTTTGTTGACATTTCCTGGAAATTAAGACATACAATGAATTTACAGAACTGGAGCTCCCCATTTCCTTCCAAGTAAATACAGCACCTCTTTCATAGATATCAAAGGAATTGCAATATGGCTCCATCATGACATTGCTTATAAAAATTATTTTCATGATCTGGAAAGAGTCTCCTTAAGCTACTACAGCGAATGAACAAAGGTGTCCTACATCTGTCAAGAAGTATATTACCTTCGGGGAGGGATGAAGCTGATAACAAGTTAGGGCTTCAACCCCCTCGTCATCTACACATTGGAACACTCTCGCCTGCATGAGAATAATAGCAATGTTACACAACAAATACGAATGTGGATGAACAAATGATTAAAGATAACTGCCACTTCAATAGATTCCATTAGCCAACTTTTATAACGAACATCATAGTTGCAATTAAGTCTTATGGGTTATGAAAAGAGAGCACAAACATCTTCGCTTCAATCAGAGGATTTTGCTAGTGAGCACCATCCAAGTTAGAAGTGTGTAAAAGACTTAAAAAGACTTTTGCCCTATTAGCGCAAACCACTTCACGAATTTTTCTTGTGGCACTTCATTCTCTACACGTAATTCAGAAGTGCCATATGATCTCCACACTCCTCAATCAGCTGTCCAAGTTTTGATTTATTCTCTAGCATTTAATATCTCCCTAACAATCTAATGGCTTTAGATTTTTTCTTTTTGTTTTCTTTTTTTTCCACATCCTTCATTACCATCCTAATCTCTTTTGGTATCCTCCTCTTAGAACTAACCGTTATCCTAGACGATAGTCCTTAAGCAAATAGTTCAGGACTCCTTACCAAAAGAAATATTTCATGAAATAAAATAAGAGATCAACAAATTTAGTAATAAGAAATATAAACTAGCTATTTACAGTAACCTCATGATTCATAGAAATATATAAATAAACATCATATCCATGAGAATCCTAACTCCATGTGAGGGGAAAGAAGAGTGGTGGATAGGTGGGCAGGGGTGGGTGTTTTTCGTTTTTTGGCAGGGTGACTGAGGGTTCCAAAACACAGCCTCAAGACAACTCTTCAAGACAATCCAAATCTAAGATTTTGAAAAATGGATATGATAATGCAATTTGTAAAGCATAAGACGAATGAAAATGAAAATTTTCCACACATCCAATTCCTATATTGTACCTTAATTATCATGGGAAGACTTCATTTCTGTATGAGAGAAGTATTGTCTCTAAGGCACATAACAAAGAAAAAGTGATAAATATTAGTCTATTTGCCAAATTTGATTCATGGACCATTACAAAATATTTTATATAATGCATCCGATAGCTAGTTGTAGCAGGTTTATAGGTAAAGAATTTGATGGGCAATGTGAAGACTAAAAGAGCTTTAAAACACTAGTTTTATCTAGTTATGAAATAAGGCATATGCAGCATAAAATTTTATTCTTGGGATCAAAGCATGATTGACCATGATGCATTATACAGATTAGGCACCCAACAGGGGCATAGGAAACTTCTTTAGAAAAACTATCATCAGAGTTGGAATGATTTAGACTTCCAGAAAAGATACTTGTTTGTTTGTAAAAATTCTCCAAATACAGTATAAAAAAGTTGCTGTGTTTACCATGCATTTGTTTGACAAAGCGCTCGAACTCTAATAAGTTGTGGTTTTGCATGAGAACTGGGCTTAGCCTAAGAAAGGTGAAAGATGACAAGTGCCGTCCATCAGGATCATTCAGTGGCTTGGCACTTTCCAATATCTTATTGTAACTGTCTCTGTCATAGCAGGGGAGAGCATTTTCGCTTGCCACAGGTATACCAACATCCCAGGCAGCATTCAGTACCTGACAGTAGCAACAAAGTCAGTAACAAGTCAATGTGAGTAGTACAGAATATAATTAATACGCATGCAATAACAGAACTTTGACAATAGTTCCACATCCCCAGCTTTAGTAGTGATTATGAAGAGTAGACAAGAAGGATAAGTTATGTAAAGCCATGAAATGGAAGTCAGACGCCAATAAGGAGGATAGTTCAAGACAACAGAATCAAGAATTTAATTACGTATCCTACATCAGAGCTCATTTTATCTATCTTAACTGAGTTCATTTTAGTTGTCTCTGTCATAGAAGCAAAGAGCATTTCCCTAGCCACAACAGGTATACCATTGTCCATGCAACTTGTAGCAACAAATTAGTAGAGAGACAATGTACGTCAATGGGTAGTACAACACCATACCAGCATGCATATGCATACTAATAACATACCACTAGTTAAAAATGTGATACAAGAGACCACACACAAGACCGAGACATGATCTAAATCCATGTAATGCAAGTCAGATGCCTACAACTGACAACAAGTTTGAAACAACAGAGATAACTGAATATTAATTATTTATTCTAAATTAGAGTTCTTTTGTAGTATTTTATTCTATGAAATTACAGTGCCATGTAAATTACAAAAAAAGAAGATAAGCTGATTTTAATACTATACATCATGCAAGAACCCTTAGATACCATCACTAGCTCATGAGTCAAGTCTATTGTCTATATCTCTATCATTCCCAAAAGTTTCATATAAACAATAGCATCACTGCTGTGTATATATGACAGCAGATTTAGAGACACTCCTAAAGAAGCCAGTCAAAACCTGAAGCAACTTAAAACATCCAAAGAGTAGCGATATCATATATTAATTATTCAAATACATTTCATTTGGGTCAATTGAAGACCCTATGGAAAAGAAACCATCGTATCTCCATGCATTCTTCCCAAAGCCAACGGCAGCAACCATCGGTGGCTTCCTTCATGTCACTTTGCTCCTCCCTGTGATATTCACTGTCAATCATAAAATAATCACTTCATTCTCTACCTCCAGCCGGCGCCCTAGATAATGCCACTTTCAATTCCAAGAGCACTAATTCCCCTTGTTTAACTCTACCTCTATGCTCTTTACCAGGCGCCAAAAATAGAATCTAGAAAAAACAACCACCTTTTTAAACCCTAAAGGCTTCTTTATTACTTAGTTTTGGTTTGCCCGTCCCAATTTGTCCTTGTGATTTGGATTATCTTGAAAGGATGAATTGATCAAAGAACTCAAAAGTAAATCATTGAGCATGTTATGCTTACAGAAAACAATGGGCTATGTTTGTTGTCTGATATGCTGATGTCAAATATCAATGGTGTTAGGAGTATGGCAATATGACAAACTCTTGTTGTGTGTGCCTCCCGTACATGTACTTGGTTATACAAATTATGAGCACAAGTGAATGTTAATTGGATCAGAAGCACTATAATTCTCAAAATTTATGAGAACCCTTAGGTTAGACTTTTAACATGATTACCAGGAAGATGCATGCAGATAGAAAGGGAAAGACTTAAAGTGAAATGGCAAGCTTTAAATTGTTGAATTAACTGTCCCAACTAATGAATATTTTAGGAGGTGAAGGATTTGAAGTGGTCATTTGAATACAATAATGAGGAATAAACATGTAGATAAGAAAATAAGCAGTAACCAGAATCTTGGTTCTATATACACTTGAGACCAAGTCATTCTTCGTACCAAGATGTAGCATTTGCCAAAAAAAAAAATGTTTCTACAAGTTGAGTTTTCTCACAAGGATTGCTGTCCTAGATCATAAACATATTAAAACCAAATATTAACATGTGCTGCTCATGGGGGACAAATATGCTTTGAAAGAAACTATAAATGTTAGCCTTTGGGACTTTCTACCTGCCAGACCAAACCTTCAGGATCCGCCATTGCCTCTGGAAAGTCCTCATAGTGATCCAATGTGTGCAATTCAGTACAAGTGAAGTTCAAAGCTGCACCATGCTTCTTTAACATTGATGCTATTGGAGCATAGCCATCACGATTACATGGGTTGTAAAAACCAGCAGTCAATTCAGCAGCATGACTCGCTGTTTTATACCACCAGTGGATACCAGATATCTGTTTCAATCAGAAAAGGTAATATTAAACTAATGAATTAGAAACAAGGTTATTTCTTCAAAATAGATAAACAAGAACTGCACAGATACAAACATGAAACTCCAACATATTGGATAAGACCATGACATTAAGTAGTGAAACAAATTATATTAACATGGATTAATGAAAATAAACTAAATTCTACGGAATCCAGGAAAAACTACATGGTTCTCTGTTTTATTAAGAAACAAAGTAGCTGCAAGTAAACAATGAAGACGTTGAGGACAAGCATTTTTCTTCAGACTAACCCATCTTTACAAACACCAGGTTCACTTGACAAAATTGTTTAGTCCAGACATCTAGACAAACTTTCCTAGGTTAGGGAAGAAACCTAGAATTCAAAGTAAAATCATTCCAGCCAAGTCCACATGAATATGTGAAGCAGTTACTTGTTGGTTTAATCATTAAAAAAACTAATGCCATTACAAGTAAAGTTGCTTTCTATATATGTTTATGAAGGACAAATGAGAAAGCGTTTTTTCATAAACCAACAATTGAAACTGACCTTAACAGCAATGGATGAGCCATCAAAGGCCAATTTAGCCAGAAATAATACACTGTCACCATGTTCCACCAACACTTGCGAGTACCAACCAAGAAAGAATCTACCATATTGACTATTATATTCTCCTCCATCACATAAGAATCCGGTTTCATGAGGTTGGGAGTTATAGGAACCTGCATTGTGTGGTCCTCTTGCCCATACAGAGTGGCCCCTAGCGTCTGCTGCTTTTTTCAAACTTTTCTGCAAGAACGAATCATAACACTGGAAAAGAGAACTATCATCAATAAATATCAGAGATGATCCACATTAAAGATGTTTAGTGGCTTAAACAGTAACCAACAGGAGTGCAAAGTATATTGACATGAAAGTTGAGACAACAATGGGAAGAGAACAAAAATTCAACTCTCTGTAATTACCTGCGGCTGTCAGAAGATTCATTGTACAACTTAAGGGAGGAGAAAATTTGGGATAGCGCCTACCTGAAATTCTCCGATGCCAGGATATCTCCATCCATGCCTCACAGGATAAGATGGGTAACGTAACTCTCCATAAGGACCTAACCCAATCTCAATCTCACAGATAGTACCATCCTCAAAGAATTCATCAAATTCTACCCTGAAGCTCCTCATGAAGTCAAAATAGACCTACAAGAAATTTTAATAAGAATTAAAAGATTAATGTCCAAACTTCAGTCATTTGGCATATTATAAAACAGTGACCTCTGTCCATCCAAAAAAGAGACCTGTGAATAAACCAAAATAAATTCAGAATAAAGTGAAATACAAGTCAGCCATTACTTTAGTGTGCAAAGCTCATTTAACTATAAAAAATAAATAGCAACTAAGCATATTTAACTTTGACTTACCATAAAAAAATCCAATGAAATTTCCACACATCTTTTAGATTTTAGTTCATTTTCCCGAGTCCCATTCTTTCTAGTTATGCAAGAAACATCAAAGGTCAAAACACTTTATCCTCTGTACATAACCAAAAATCCTTCCATTGATTATGTATTCTTGAATTTAAATTGTAGTGAAAATAGAGACTATGGTTAGTCTTTGAAACTTTTCCCCTTCTGGACCATATACAAACTAAAACCTTCTTATGATAATACAAAAGGAAGAATGGATATATCCATATATGATGAATGAAAACGAAGTACAAAGATAATGCTGGCACAGGTTTGGCCTACCAGTACTTCTAAGAGTCAATAAATTCTCTTAGTTCTCTTAACTAATATAGAGAACACAATGATGTTCATTTTGAAGATGAATACCTCAAGTGCTGTTCGGCCTAGTAAGACTCTTTCCTTGTCCACACCCCAAGAAAGACATTCTGGGTTGCATCTTCCTTCTGAATCTGTGAAATAAATGTTTGGATTGCTTCTGCCAATTTCTGCCACCCATTGAGGCAGAGGAATACATATATCATCTCCAACCTTACCTCCACATTCATGAAATGACATGACAACCTTGAAAGAACAAAAGAATCTAATTATCAGATCAAGCACACCAGGTGGTTTGCATTATCTGCAAAGAGTATATGGATGCTACAAACTTTTGGTGTAAAAGGGAAAATCAAGAAATTAGAGACAATTAAGATTAAGTAAATATATAAACACAAGTTGCTATTGAACTGATATGATAATTAATCAGTATTCAGGTTACCCAGAAGAAGTCCTAAAAAAAATCCTTACCAGCCACAGCTTGTCTTAATTACCCAATATTGTCACCCCAAATAACCCACCTCAACATTTAAGCCACATTTAAATTTAGCCTAGAAAACATGCTTAGACAATCAGTTCCTTCCATTTTCAAAGAAAAGCCTCTATATGTAGCTCTACAAGTACAAGATTATAAGTACATCTCCAATGTAAGAACATATTGTACTGTTCAACGTAATAGAAGCATATTTAAGATGGAAGAGAGAAACTTTAGGTCAGATTTAAGAAGTCCCCTGATCTTACAAATCATATACTTCACAAAATCTTTGTATGAATTACAGGGGGCTAATATCTTTTTGAGAGGTTAGCAAAAGAATAATCAACATTTGTTTACATACAGAAACTCCAAGATAGCTCTGCCACTACTGGAAATTAAGGTTCACAATTTGGCAGACCAGTTTGGTTCTCATGTCTGATAAAACAGATGGAGTTTTACAGGTCATGCCTGTTGAAGATGAGGGCCCATTGCTGAACAATTAAGACACCATACAAATTTCAGCTTGAACCTCACCTGGAGCTTATTAAGAGAGTATATGTATTGCACATTTGCACATATTATATAAATCTATAACAAAAGTTGTCTAGTTAGGTACCATAACAAAATTGTAGTTCTAGTAATGGAATCTTCATCATAGCTAGTGGAAAAGACCAGCAAAAGTGTCCACCTTCTATCTCCAACTTCACTAGAATGCACAGTTGCATACATAGACAGATTCTCTCAGATGCTCATGTGAGAGGTGATAAACAAATGAAGCAATCACATGTTGCATTAAACTACAAAAGTTTTGGCCAAGAGTAACAGCATTTGTTTTGCCAAAAAAATTAATAGCCATGCACTGAGAGTCCATAACTCTGCAAATGAAATAACAAGAAAACAAAAAAGTTTACCTGCAACTTGAGCTTTGTATCTCGCACAATCTGGAAAAGGTGCATGTAACCCTTCCAATTGTACTGCTGCGGGATATGGGCCTCAACTATCCCCCACCAGCAGTCTACCATCACACCATCGACCCCTATGGATTTCAATTTCTTCAGCTGCTCCATTAGACCGTCCGGATCAACCAGCTCACAATACGTATTGACTACACCCAGCTATCATCACAATAGACAAAAACAAATATGCAAAAAAAAAATCACTAGGATTAAGTTAAAAAGTCATAGTAATCTTATCTAATCAGATAAAAATCACAGCTACAAGAACATACAGGAAGCATAACATAAACCGGGACATAAGGGGAGCCTGCAAAGTCCCGATCCGGCATCCTGGGGATTAGATCCATCAACTACATTTCAAACACTACGATCAGTAAATGCAGCAAAATCGATGAATGCCAAGTCAATAACAGGGCCAAGAACAAATTTTGCTACCTGCTTGTCGTTGCCGGAGTCGGTGCTGCTGCCGATAAGAGGGGAGCTGTCGGCGACCTTTTCTCCAGCTCGGCTGGCTCCTGCCACGGGGACGACGCTGCGGCAGTGGCCGTCGTAAGCGGAGATGGGAGGGGTGAAGACGCCCTTAAGACGGCCAGAGGGGTGGTCCAGCGTGCGGAGGGCGCCGGCGGGGGCGATGCCCCTGAAGGGCGGAGTAGGGGACGGCGGGGCGGCTGTGGCAGTGGGCGTAGCTGGGATGGCGACGGCGGCGGCGGCGGCGGGCCTCCCGACCTGCAAGACGGCGGCGCAGAATAAGCCCATGGGCGGAAGTAACGTCAGCATGTCTCCCATCTCAAGAAGAGAAATAATTATAGTATCATCGACTACTTTGGGAAGTGGAATTGCGAGACACAGATGGCTGTCGAGCCGCAATTGGCACGGAAAGGTTACTGTTTTGCCAAAGCGTAGATCCATCAAGATCACTGTTTGCTACTCTTTTCTTGATTCCTATGTTACTGGCGGAGAAATGGCAGCAAGCATATGCTTCACTATGAGCATGTGGAGAGCTTCGAGGGGGGTGGCGTGTGGTGTAATGGATCGCTTGGGTGGCACATGGAAGGAAGCGAGAGTGCATGTGATGTGGTGGATGGGGTTTATAGGCAAAGTAAGACGTCAAGAAACGCCAAATGACCAAAAGCCACCAATAAGCATCCCCAGAATTCTCTTCCTCGCGTTTACTTCTCATAAACAGATGAGGCAAAAAAAAGGGGGCAAAGAAACGAAAACGAAAACAGAAAACAAAAGCAAAAGAGGGGGAGGAAGAGAGAGAGAGAGAGAGAGAGAGAGAGAGAGAGAGGAGACCTGGGAAGAAGGGAAGGTGGTGCCGTCGGGGAGGACGACCCAGCCGGCCTCGCGGGCGAGGGCGGCGATGACCTCGTTGATGTCGGCGCGGACGCGGAGGTTGTAGTTGCCGTGGCGGCGGAGGCCCGCAAGGATCCGGCCGGTGATCGCGCGCCGGTGCCGCTCCCGCAGCTTGGTACGCTCCTTCTCCTCCGCCGGCCTGCTCCGCCGTGATCCCGATCCCGATCCCGACGCCGACGCAGGAGCGTCCGCCCGGTCCCCAGACTCCTGCGGCAGGTCCGGCAAGGCGAGGAAGTACCGGCCGCCGCCGCCGATCTCCACGGCTCCGGCCACCATCGCCCGGATCCTTCCGTCCTCGTCCTCGTCATCCTCTTCCTTCACGTCCATGTCCATCCCCTCCTCCTCTTCCTCCTCGCTCGTCCCTCCCAACTTCTCCATCGCTTGCGCCATCTCTTGCTAAATTTACTATCTTTATCTGCTTCTGCTCCTTCCCTGAGCTTCAAAGATCTAGCAAACGACGCCCCTTACATTTTGGGCGGATCTAAGCTTGGACAACATGGGCACAACCGTACCACGAAATCAAAAAGAGCGAATTTGCCAAAATATTTCGCCATCTCCCACGTGGATTTGAGTTCTTCTGCGGACTCTTGCGACTGGATCTCGGTTAACCAAGCCAAAGTGACGAAATTCAGCGGAACAAATCAGAAAAGACAGTCCTTTTCTTGATACATCGAATCGGTGAGAGGGAGACGAATCGGAGGTGTTGAGAGCTCGTTCCCCACTACCGGATCCTTCTGCTGGAGGTCCTCCTCCACTCCGGCAGAGGACGAGACCAGATTTCCCCGGCGGGGCTCCGAGGCGGCTCCGGCCTCTAGCGATTGGGCTCGGATGATCGCGGGCCGCGGGCGATCCCTCGACACGCTCCGCCAGCGGGGCCTCGGGCAGCGTCGGCGGCGGGCAGACGGGTGCCGGCGGCGGCCGGAGGCGGGGGGTATCGTGGGAGGGCGGTATGGGGGGAAACTAGGGTTTCGCTCGTGTGCGGCCGCGTGTTTGGGTTTATGATTGGCACGGACGCCTTCGCATGAGTCGCGAGGGACTGAGGATCCGACGGCTCCGACAGCGACACGTGCAGTAACGCAGATGGCATGGATGATAGCGCGCCGATGGCATGAGGGCCAGCGGCAGTGAGGCACGCTTGAGCGCGACTTTCGTGGTAGCTTCTTTTGCACTTAACGCCCCCTACCCGTGTTGTGATAGTGTGTGTTAAATGGATAGCCCCAATATAGGACTAAATGACATTATAATTGAGATTATTAGGAAATCTCTAATACCCTATAAAATTTTTAATAAAGATGATGGATGAAATGTTTACACTAATTCTTACTTTTCAATTTGATGAGATACAAAAGTTATGCTCAAATTTATTGTAATTATCTTCTTCCTCAAAATTAGCTCGATAATTCTTAATTTAATTATCGTCTTCTAAATCTTTAATTACTAGCCGAGTAAAATCTTTTATATATGGAGGTAAAACCACTTTTATGTTTCTAATTAAATTAAAATCATCTACTTTAAGAAAATTAATATTATCTAAGTCATAGTCTAAATCTTGTTTAATCCTAATATCTTTAATTGAGATATTTTCATTGTCTTCAAATTCTATGTTATACAATTTTTCTAATTTATCTTCATGAAAGGATATATACCTCTTTTATAAATATCTTCTAATATCAACCAAGTTTCTTTTCATGTTTTAGAGATTCATGAAATAATACTTTCATCTAGTATTGATTGAGAGAAAAGTTTCAATGCTTTTTTTTATTTTCTTCTTAGTTAAAAATAAACTTTTCTTTCTATTCTTCAAAGAATAACTTAAAATCTGTATTGCTTATCACATCTTTAAAACTATTCAAGATAATTGCTTTTAAACATTCTGACCAAAGAAAAAAATTTATCATATTTTTTATCTTTAATATTTTTCCCATTAAATCTAGGTGATAAGATTCAAAATAAATCATCATCCATGCTTTCAATCTTTTTTTTTTAAGTACTCAAATTTAAAATATGTTGATCTTTCTCTGCCAATTAATCAATGTTATAGTGATCTAGTAATTTCTCTCTTAAGAATTTTCTCTCTCCTTAGATTTTCTCTTTAGAGTCTCTCTCTCTCTCTTCTAATTTTCTTTCTCTATGACTCTCTCTAACATCAAGGTTTCTCTCTCTAAAATGGTCATATTTCTCTCTCTATAGTTTTATTTCTCTTTAAATAGTGTTATTTCTCTCTCTATAAATCTATTTCTCTCTCTAAGAGGATCTAATCAAAGCTTTGATACCATGTTAGAAATCAAAAATCTTTAATATCATAATAGGAAATCTCTAGTAAGGGTGGTGGGCATTAACAAATCATATAGGAGTATTTAAGCATATGCTCTAGATGAATATAAAAATACTTCAAAAATCAAAAAATCTTATTGAACATAAAACTTCAAATCTTTCATTCAAACTCTAGATATATAAGCATAAGCTCTACTTAATCTTTCCACCCAAATTGTATGCCTAAAGCATGCAGGAGCTCTTTACTTATAGAGGAGAGACTCAAAATTTTTACTTCAACTATGGTAAGGATTCCTAGTTTACCTAAGACTCTTAAACCAAAAATCTTGTCTAATCACAAAGTTTGATTTATACTCCAACATCTATATATTCAATCATTTTTTTATTTTTGAAGATTTTCTATTCTCCTCGATACTTTTTTTTATTTTTTTGATACCTCTCATCTTGCTAAGATATTTTTTAACATGGTATCAGAGCCTCTTCGTTTCTAACACATACCTCTTTTAAACTCTTTTTTGTATTTTCTTAGAGAAAATACAAAACAAAAAAAATGATAGTTAAAAAAAATACACTCTTCAAACCCCCTTTACACAGAGTTTAATCTATTTCTAAAGTAATATTTATAGGATTTTTTTTGACAAAAGTGAGTGGTGAAGACGAAATTTGATTGAATCGAAATGTCAAAGGGGAAAGTGTAAGTATATCAATGAGGATCTCAATTCAGGAAAAGTTACATGATCATCGTAGATGCAATCTTATTGCACCAGCTATGGAATAGGAAGTAGATATCAGAATAGAAATCTAAAAGACAAACAAAGGAATCTGCTTCACATAATTAGTAATTGCATGGTAGTCTCTACGAGCTAAAACTTCTGATACATTAGATGTAGTTCCTACCAAACTTCATTGGCCTAATTAACAGTCATTTAGCATTAAAGAACAATCAATTACTACATTGTTATTGTACGAATCCCCAGTCATCTGAGAATGATTTAATGGGCAATTTTGTTCACGGGAATAACACAATTCATTAACTCATTATTTATCTCTTCACATCTTCAACAAACTTCATGTTTTTATCCCAAGATGAGTGGATTCAGATCAGTGGAGTCCAGCAATGTGATCTGTCTTTTCGCCCTATGTTCTAAGCATGTCAAAACAAAAGGAAAAAGATTTCACTATATATATATATATATAAGAAGAAAGGGAACGAGATTAGATGTGCTAAAACGTTGGATGAAATGATTGTGTTTGTTAGTGTGAGGGAAAAATATCATTAACATTGACGATGTATACTTGGAGTCATCCAAAATGACGACACTTAAGTTAGTACAGAGATTTATTTTTTTTTTTTTTCCCATAAAAGTTTAGGGTGTGTTTTTATACTTGATCTTAAAAAAAAATTAAATATCTGATAAAAATTTTATAAGAAAGATGGTTTATAATCAACCCGAGTTATCCCCTAAACTCTCGAAAATATTTTTATGAATATTCTACAATAGATAATTCATAACTGAATTGAGCTATCCCTAGGCTTTCGAGAATATTCGTGTAAATATTTCACATGGGAGAGAGTTCGTAACTGATCCAAGCTGAACTTTCAAAAATATTCCCATAAAAATTTCGTAAGGAAGATAATTTGGTAACCGACCTGAAGTATTTCTTAGATTAGACTCGTGTCAACGTGGGTGTCATATTGTCTAAGTTTTTTTCTCCAATCGGCTTTGTATAGTATTGACATGACAAGATATATATCTGATTATATATTTATTATTAGTTAAAAAAAATTGCATGAGTTTTTACATAAAAGACCTCAGCCTAAAAAGAAAAAAAAAAAAAGTGGTAGGCCAACACGTGGCAAAATGGATATGGTTTAGGCCCACCAGAAGATAAATAAAATCTCTTATATGAACTACCGTATTATCCACGCTAAGGGTTCCTTGTGTGCTCAGCAACCTGTCTTATCCAGGAAAATAAAGACAACACACTTTTAATGATTCAGATACCACTTTACCCTTTCTCATCGATCATCAAGAAAAGTGTCATACTACCAAATTCAACTTGCACTGCCAACCACTGGGGAAAGCAGCAATTAATAGGGGAAAAAAGAAAAAGGAATGACAGCACAAAATTATAATTAACGAGGATGACTCATTCATTAGTACTGGTTTAATTGTAGGAACTCTGGTTCTTGGACAAACTTCTTATTTTGTTGGACATGGACAAATTTGACCGCTACCATAGCAGCAACATAAACAATGCAACGAAGAAATCCACACCTATTCCTAATTATGCTGCCCTTCGATACTCGGGGGCAACTATGTACATTCTCTAAATTATATTCATATGCAAAGAGTTAACTTCTTATCGAAGATGAATTAAAAAAATATTCAACAAGTAACTGATACACAATGTAAATTATAAATATAGACTTCATAAGTTTTTAATGTGATGAAGGGTCCAAGGTAGTTTATCATAATCAAAAGTTCTCATAAGTACTTACATGATACTATTGTAGAATAAAATAATTGACCAGCCCTAGACAGTATCTCAAAAGCTCATCCAACATGTGTCACCTGAGTAACTCTAGATTGTTGTATTGGCTAATACTTTGTTTTACATTGACAATTGCACATAATATGTGTTTACATGATTAAGATGCCCACAAAAACTAACAAAAATGAGATTGTCAAGACTACTCAAGATTACTACAAGCCCTCTATATGCTATGTAAAGGATGAAATTGAAGAACACAGATATACACAAACATTATATTGAATACCCTTTGTCTAGATTTATTTATGACATTCTCCTCTATTTATTCTATCGACGTCCTCATCGATGTCTTTGCGAATGCTGCATCTCTTCACATTTATTGAATCTTCAATCTTCTGCTTTAGCTACAACTCACCTCCCTTAGCTTCCAACTGCTCTCCGTTAATGTCATTGAGTAGTCAAACTTTGATCTGTCATTGTTACTTCAACTCGCCACAAACTCTAACTCAAGTGTGGAGTTAATCGAGTTATGTTGATTTTTGTTGGTTCTCATGGTGCGCGTGAAGAGGAGGTTTGTGCAATGATTTAAGAAGTGTCTTCGTAACCCCTGTCGTGTGGATCACCGCTAAAGAGGAGGACAGTTGACCTCCTTCATCCTCTCCCATAGATTTGTAGGATTTTAAGGACATACGATCTCCCTAGGTAAAACACATCCCTTAACATGCACGGTTTTTTTGTTTTACAAGTTTTTACATATCAATCTTCGCGCGATGACAAGAAAATATTTTCTGTGGAAATATGAGATTTTTATTTTTGTTATTCCGCTGCGCATATGATGTCGTCCCGAGTTTCTCAACACATTCATGAATGTTAATCTCAGATGCCCGTTCTTTTAAGCGATTCTTTTTCCTATGTCTCTATGTCTGTTTTCCTCAAACGATCACACGTGCTAACTGCCCTCAATGTAATCCTGTTAGGCCTCTCATATTTGCATGCCAAGTGTTTTTAAGTATGCTTGTCCAGCTCTAATATTATTTATCACGAACTTAATTGATTTTGCCTGAGTCGTGCAACATGCTTGCATGTCCGTTCGGAAAAGATCAATCTCTCCAAAACCTTTTATGGTCCATTAAGAACTTTTAAAAGAGAAGACATGTTAAAAGAAACGTTTAACTCAGGATCCCATAAGTAGATATTTTAATAAATACTTCATAGACAATGCAAATTATAAACATATACTTTATCAGCTTCGAACGATTATATGATAAAGAGCCCAAGGTGATCCACCGAGGCCAAAAATTCTCACAAATGCCTACATTATATTGCTACAGAACAATGCAACGAACCAACCTTGGACACCACCCTAAGGCTCATCCAGTCATGTGTCATCGGGGTAACTTGAAGATGTTGTGATGGATGATACTTTGCACCAGTGAAGTTAAAAAAACTCAAAATGATTATTATATAATTTATTTTTAAATATTTTTACTTCTGATCACACATAACCTAAAATTACAGGTCTAAGACGACTATAAAGGTAATCAAAATGAAACCGTACCTATTACAAACAGTCTATATACTATACAAAAACATGAAAAAAAAAAAAAAGTATCAACATACACAATATCACATCAAACATACTTTATATAGATTTATTCGTGACAAAATATTGATCATCTTTTAATAATCCAGTATTGCAAGTCTCAAAATACCATATATTTCAGCGAACGGTGAACCCAAATGAAGGCCACCCAGCAACCGATTTATCTTCCTTATTTGCTTTAGTATGTACAATGTCTAAAGGAAGCACTGACATGATATTTAGCTTCTAAAGTTAAGAGACAAGACCCCAGTTTCCTGCTTTATGTCAGGATCATGTACTTGCTAGTCGCAGGAACGGAAAACAATAAGCTGTACATACGAATGACTTTACCAGAAGAAATCATCAACGCCCACCGAAGACGATGGAGATGGATCATCTTCCTCTTCCATCTCCACCTCTGGTTCTGATGCAAACTCCGGAGAATCAATGTCAGAAAGGTTCTTTAAGTCGACGACTGATATCTCATCCAGGCGCCTCACCAAAAGGTCAGCTGCACGGAGTTCATAAACCGGGTGTTTACTTGCTACTGCCACACACTTCATACGGGCATCATGCGCTGCCTCCACAGTTGAATTAGAATTTCCAAACACGATGCACCGCTCCGGTATAAAATTAAGGAGCTGTGCAGCATAAACAAACATCTCCGGATCAGGTTTTCCTCTATACACATCCTCCGCTGCCACCATCACTTCAAAGAAGCTTCGCACACCGACAGCCTCAATTGCCTCCTGGAGGATCTTCCACGGTCGTGTGGACACCACAGCAAGTGGAATCTTGTGATTTGCAAGAGTAGTCATGAACTCCCGAGACCCACATCGGAGCTGATAGCATCCACCATTTCTTAGGCTTTGATGTATTTCCTCCTTCCGTGAGGCCAATCGTCTAAGCTCCGTAGAGTCTCGTGACCAGCAAAGAACCTCAGAGATTGCTTGCTCGTTCTTCATTCCTTCAATTCTCTTCAAGACAAAGGCCAGGGGTGGCGATCTTCCCTCTTCTCGAGATAACACCACCCAGGCTTGCTTCTCCAACTCAGGGTCATCTTCCACAATCACTCCTTCCAATTCAAGGATCACAGTGAACCACCCACAACCCATTCTTTTTTGACGGAGCAGCGGGTTGTGAATCATCGGGTCATCAGCCTTGTTCGCAGGAGGCCACAATCTACCAGGGCTTAGGCCTGTTGCATCAGTTGTGTAATCGAGATCATGAGCAATCCTCCGCCAGTATTCTTTTGAAGGGTTCTTTTCCTTTGTCAGCTCCATCGCCAATGACCTGATGGTCGAACCAATTAACCGGTTGCATCGTTGCCTGGGAGTCGCAATGGAAGTAGAAGGGCCGATCGACAACCGCTGCCCCATAAATTCTGTGACGAGCAGGCTGCAGAAGTCGATCCGCCGCTTAAAGTTAACTTCTTTGGGAAAGGGCCTTCGGTCGAACAGGTGGTGACCGACAAGGGATGTGCTCACGCCGATGGTATCAACCATTGTGAAAAATTGGATTCTGCAAATGTAGCGAGATTAACCCTTTTGCTCCAAATAGTCCAGAAAAAAACAAGCAGCTTTTGGGACTAAAAGCCAAGCAACTTTTAGGGCCGAAACCGAACTCTGATCCGAAATAATCTGCAAGAAAGTTGCTTTATGCTTCAAATACTTCGATATATCTTAAATTCCTATAATGGCCTTCTTTCTCAATGAACTATCAAATCGAAGCGCACGGTTTGCCGAATTAACGAAAAGATAAAAAGAAGAAAAATGGAACAATAAGGGAATTTTGGATAACAGCAAAACTAACGATATATAATAAAAATCCAGAAAGCATTCGGGAATTACAGCAAGACAATCCCCGAAAGTAAATGTAAATCGCCCCCAAGAACATCAAGCAATTGTGCAACAGAAACGAAAGCAGATCCTCGATTCTTCCGATCTACTTATTCGATCCGAATGGAACGATGAGGAGAAGGAGATTACCTGAAGAGGGACCGGGAACTTCGATGAGGGTCGGACGCCGGCGAGCGGGGGACGATCACCGGGGAGAAGAGCCGAAGAAGAAGGAAGCGGAGATCGGGGAGTTCCGTGCCGTCCTCGAGTTATTATTCGGCTCCTGCACGCACGTGGGAAGTCACACTGCTGCGTCGGTCGTCGCGGCTGACCCGAACGGACACGCGTCCGGAAAGACAAGGTGTGAGACGGGGTCGTATCTCATCAGCTTTTGTGGAGTTGCAGCTTTGCAACGTGCTGCTCATTCGTTAGGTTCTACGAAACATAGAAAATTCTATGTTTTTGGCAAAAAAATAAATATGTAATTGATAAGATAATAATCATATTAAATACAAATTGTCTCCCTATATATATATATATATATATATATATATATATATATATATATATATATATATATATATATATATATATATATATATATACTGGTTTAGCTGGATTGGAACTTTCATACATGCATGGCAAAAGACAACCAACCTTGTAGTGTTGATGAACCTGTTAGGTTCATTCGGACATTTAAGGCAAGAACACAACTCTTCGCTGAGAGAGAAATGATAAGACGGAGGAACGGATTCATACTCTCTCTTGGCTGCTTCAGTCGCCAGATTCGACTTCCCATCGTTGTGGTCTCACTTCAGCGTCCGTGCTCCGATCTCAACCACGAACACAGCTCCAAACGTCCTGAGAACCAGAGAAGCTTTTGGATCGAGTCTCAGTCATGATGAGCATATGGTTGGTCCTCCGCGGCGACTAGCGTATGAGGAAGCGTGTCGGCATGAACTGCTCGATGACCGAAGAGCTGCAACGCCAGCCATTCAACACTTTCGGGTGTTTGATTCCTGCACGCGTTTCACAATGGCAAATCATCCTGCCATCTCAAAACACCTTAACAGATGTAGTACATGCATTACAACGAGAAGAATACAAATCAATGATCACAAACAGTGTACAAAAAAGCATTCTTCTTTCGTGCCATTGCCAACTACATTTGGGAGCTTGACATTATAAGGACTTACTACCTTCAGTTCTGTCACATTACTACCTTCAGTTCCTGTCCCAACTATTTGAGATCAATTTAGATTATGAGTATTTGTTTCTACTTAGGTCGTTCTCTCTCTTATCAGACCACAAATAATAATTGCTTAACATCTTTAGACTGCAAGCATATATCTATACCTCATCTTATCCTCATACAATTTATATTTCCTTTCATGAAAAAATATATTTCTTTCATTCGTTTATTAGAAATGATAACTCTATCATGCTCTTAAATACTATTTGCATTTGAGGAAGAAAACATTCAACATTGAGCATGTGAAAAACATCACAAATACAAGAACTGATGATATTGTAGTACGAGGGACTAAACAAGATAATGCAGCAACAATACTGAAGAAAGAATTTAAGTTTATTATAGGTCTATTCTTGAGGGACATACCAACGAACCCTAATTTTAGTAAACAGAAAACAAGGGACTTGCATGGTCATGAAGTTTGAAAGTCATGAAAGATATGATTGAGACATGATGTTGTCATACATGGATCCAAATCCTTTTTGATATAATATCTAATTGTTTAATCAAGTAATTATTATATGGTGTGTCACACATCTTTCCGATAAAAGAATATGATTATGATTTAGCAGGAGTTGAGTATCTAAAATGATGCTAAATAAATGGCTCATTTGAGTAGCTATCCGTTTTGGATGATGGGCGTATTTATACGATTTTATCCTTTTGAAATATGCAAACTTCAAAAAGCATCTATGAAGATAAAGGAGATTCGATGAAATTATATGTTTTTGGTTTTCATAAATCTCAACTAATACGAGACTAAATGGTCTTATCAGAAAGCTCCTCGTATCATGAGAAGAATGAAACGAATAAGGTCGCTAGACCAAAGATTTACTAGTATTCCTATCTAAAGAAAAAGAAGAAGAAGTTTATTATAGGTTTATTCTTGAGAAGGACATACCAATAAACCCTAATTTTAGTGAATAGAAAACAAAGGACTTCCATGAAGTTTGCATTAAGGTGTGACTTTACGACCAATATGACTAAGACATGATGTTGCCATAAATGCTACATTGGGATCCAAATCCTTTTTGCTATAATATCTAATCGTTTGACCAAGTAATTCTTAAGTGGTGTGTCACACATCTTTCCGAAAGAGGAATACGATTATAATTTAGTAGGAGTTGCATAGCTAAAATGATGCTGAATAAATGGCTCCTTTGAGTAACTATCCGTTTTGGACGATGAGCGTACTTATACGGTTTTATCCTTTTGAAATATGTAAGCTTTAAAAAATATATACGAAGACAAGGGAGATCAGATAAAATTATGAGTCTTTGGTTTCCATACATCTCAATTAATAAGGGACTAAATGGTTTTATAAGAAAGCTCCTCTATCTAAAGAAGAAGAGGATGTAGAATTTACAAGGTCAGATGAACTAACCAACCTATTGGTAATAAAACAGATGACTTCAGTGCTGATGAACACACACCGTCACTGGAAGTTGATGTGGTGCGCAAGGGGCTATAAATAGCCTGGACGAGGTTCTTCGATCAGTTTGGAGACTCACTCCCGCTCTTTTCCCGCCCACCCAGCGTCAGCGATGAAGCCCTCCGTCCCCAAAACCCCGAGATGACCTTCGAGCCCAGCGAGCCATGGGGGCGGCCCAAGGAAACTTCTCGTCCTCTAAGCGATTCCTTGCTTCACCCGGTCTCCTCTTTCCCTTCTCTCGCTGTTCGTCCCGAAGTGATTGAGCTTTGTCTTCTCAGCCGTTCTGGGGAAGATGATTCCCACCGATTCTCAAGATCTGATCCATTCCTCGCCGGAGGCAAGTAGCATCGTCGAAGATCCACCGGTTGTGAGATCGAGATCATAATCTTTGTTCGGTTATTCAATGCTAAGCAGAGAACTCCGATCTCGCCGCCCTTGCCGCTTCCTTGAGGTGGAGGAACACGGATAACACAGATCCGACGAGATCTCCTGAAGAAGGCAGCGGCACAGGAGGAGGAGGAGGAGACCAATCAATTTGGTGGATCGGCTACGAGAGGCTCTTCTCGACGTGAGGAAGCCGACGGTTGCGAGTGAGTTGGGGATCGGGGATGTTGGCGATGATCCGTGTGACGAAAATGGACGGCAGGATTCGACACTTCTGGCCGAGAGTACGGATCGTGATCGTTCGTTTCCTGATCGTGCTGGTGCCGCTCACGGAGCTCGGCGGTGTTGATCCGATTTCTGCGGCCTGCCTTCCCCTACTTGAAGTTGAAGGTAACCTAGCACGTCGTCTCCACCGTATGATGTACGTACATACTTCCTCTACTTTCGTATGCTGTACTCTAGTCTAGTCTACGATGTACATGTTTCCGTTTTCTTCTTTCTTGGATCAGTCTCCATAACGGAAGCACCAAGTAGTTTCGGACTAAGACTTTCCTCTTCCGTTATGCTTGCAGTTATAGGAGTGAAGACCTTTAAGCTGCGTTGCAGACTTGCTGCTGGTAATGCGGTACATGAATGCAACGAGACGAGGTAATACTGTGGACTTAATATATGTGGCATTCGCCGAAAACGTTGTGATATTGGGATTTTAATGGAACTACCGATGCTTATCGGTGGTCGCATTTGTCCCAAAAATATTACGTGGTACAATAACATAAAATCATGGTACAATTATGGATTTTTTTTAATTAATCGTCTTAAAATCTTAGAATCGAATCCCATCTTAATCATTTATTTTTTAAAAAAATACTTAAATTGCTCAAACTTTATCTTATATGAACAAAATGTTATGAGAATCAAGTGATGATTTCTTAAAAAATGAATAAGAAGATAGAGGCCTCTTGATAAATATAAGAAATATATTTGATAGTGATGTACAAAGGTTAAGAATTTAAAATATCATTCAATAAATTTTAAAAATATCAATCGGCTTAATTAGTAAGAAGTTTGATGGTGGATAGTAAGATATTGAGATCAAGTATATCATTGTAACATTCTATCATTTTTTTAAAAAAAATAAGATTTTAAGAATGATATGCATGATTTGGGAATTCTATGTAAAAGATTGAAGCACATGATAAGAACAACAACAAAAATACATGATATAACATATTTTTTTCTCTTGGATTTAAGCTATACATGTGGAATTAGTAACTTCGAAACATTGCGCCATACAAGAAAAAACACGATAGAGATGAGCTCATAACCACATCAGCATCAAATCTTAACGGTTTGATCCTTTGAATAGGTCTGATCTAGAGAATGTTCTCCCCAATAAAATATGGATAAAGAAACATGTATAAATAGATATTATTAAATTTAAACTCACTTTAAATTTTTTTGATTAACTTGAGCATTGAATAAGTCTTATCTTAAGTGGTTACTATTTAAACCTCTTTTTATTATTCATAACTCCTTTACCATTTATTTTTTAAAACAATAAAAATAATAATTTATTATTCACAACACTTTTATTTTCATTTTTATCCTCTTCTTTCCTTTTTTTTTTCTTCCCTACAGCCCTCGCCTGTTGCCAACACTCCTCACTCAAAAGATGATATATTCTAGGCTTTTTCAAATCATCCTGAAAAATATCATTTTCTGAATATTTAACAATGCTAAGAGGATACTCTAAACAATTTGCAAAAGTAATATTCATGACATCCTTTACGTTAATATAACTAATCCAAAAAATGATGTCTTCTAAGTTATTATAGAATATATAACTTTAAAAATGTAATATACATTATGGAATGAACATTTATATAATTATTTTTTACTAACACATGAATAAAAGAAAATAGTTAATATTATACTTTTAGATATTAAAAACTAGAATATTTAAAATATTGATTCGAACATTCTATAATTGTCCGGAAGATGATATATTTGGTATTTTCAAATCGCCAAAGAAGAGGCCATATTTATAGTATTTTATAAATTCCTATAAGATAATACTCTTATGGGCCAATCTCTTATAATCTCTTATGGGCCAATCTTACTAATCGAAAAGGTGATATTTTTGAGTTATTATAAATCTATATTATTGTAAAAATATTAAATCATATAAATAAATATAAAAAATATTTCTTGCCTCCTCCTTTTTTATTTTTAGATCATCTTATTTTACCATTTAGTTTTCCTATTATTTTACGTCACTTCCAACGACTGGGAAGAGAAGTAAGAGAGGAGGAGAAGAAAAAATGAGAAGAAAGAAAAAGAGAGAAAAAAAAGGTTAGGAAGGAGTGAAAAAAAATTATTAATATTAGTATTAAATCATATATATATATATATATATTTGGAAAGAGATAAATTTAAAAATATTTAAAGTTCAGGAAGCTCCCTTTTATATATATATATATATATATAAGAGGGAATCAGAGGTCTCCCTAGGCAACTATTCGAAGAGTTTAACTTGATATATTTCAGTTCACATCTAATATTCGGATTTTGGATACTATAAGATTAAAAAAAAAACTTCAGGTCAGCTAAAAATATATTTATGTTTGAAGATAAATTCAACATAATAATAGGAGCATGGGCATATTAAAGGCTTATTAGTTAAATCATTCTTATTTGGACCCTGTTCCTTCTTTGTATTTAGACAGAAGGGTACTGCCCAGTGGCATTTTCGTGAATCATGGTCACCGACTCGCGCCGGTTCAGTCAACTCGTGCACCGCCCGAGTTCGTCATACTTTTCACGCTTAAGGCACACTCGCAATAAGACCCACTCGTTCACCCATAAGGGTCGTCGCAGATGCAGTATCGTCCGTGTGGTTGCAGGTGTGAGGTGCGGAAGCTTTACCACGGCAAATTCAGGTACGTTTACCAAATAAAAAAAAGCTTGCGACTTGTATGTACGTAATATTTGTAACATTTGGGCCTTTTCCCTTTAATCGTCCCTTTCCCCACATCGCCGGTTCCCCGCCCAAAGCTCACGTTTCCCGTTCAGTAGCGGTCATCGGAATGGGGAAGCGCCGGGTCGCGCAGGTCTCAGACGACGACGAGGAAGAGCCACGGCGCCGAGAAGATGCGGACCGGGACGGCGACCGGAAGAGCAAGAGGAAGAAGAAGCTCCGAGTGGACGAGGAAGACGAGGAGGAGGGCCAGAGCAGCAGCCAGTCAAAGAAGGGCGGCGTCGGCGGCCGTAGCAGCAGAGGGGGCAAAGGCCGCGTCGAAGAAAGGGAGGACGAGGAAGAGGAGGAGGAGGCGGCGGCGGTGGAGGTCCAGGAGGATGCGAAGCCGATTGGGGACGTGGTTAGGGTTTCCGGGAAGGGGCGTAGGAAGAAGACGCATTACTCCTCTTTTGAGTACGATGGCAACGTCTTCGAGCTCGTAAGCTTTTCGATTATTTCATCTATTTGCGAGGCCTCGGTTTTGTTGTTCCTAATTATAGATTGGGGTTCTTTGATACCGCATGCAGGAGGATCCTGTTTTGCTAACACCCGAAGATAACAAGACAAAGCCTTATGTCGCCATCATCAAGGTGATTTATACTTTTTTTGGTTTTGAAACTGAATGAATCACTATGTGAAGTGAGATTATATGTGGAAACACAAATCCTAACACATGAGAAATTGAGAATTGAATCCAGGCATTCTCCTACTTGTAGGGCTACGATGAAAAGTCTCAGTGATTGCCGTTTGTTATTGCATTATTTGTAATTTTTGCCTGCAATGTTAAGATATTAAAATCGACTCTGGTGTAACTTACATATGGATCTTTTTAACCTCTTTCTACCAAGTGCTGTTATCTGGCACTTCTTTTTTCTTCTTGTTATCTGATATGCCACGGCCTCTTTTTTTTTTTCTTGGACAAACTTGGAAATAGAATGGTTGAGCACCAAGTTTTATTTACTAAAATAGATAATTGTCTTACTGTGAATTTATTAGTATTCGATACAATAAAAGAAGATGGAAACAAAGGAGAGGAGAGGATTATTGTTGGAGATCATTTTGGAGTCTGAAGAGGAGCCAACCAACTTGTGCCGCTCAAGGCAAGGTGTGGTTAGCCCTTGGATGGACCATTCTTCTCTCTTGGTGACCGACCAAATCCCTTGGAATGTTGGTCAAGGGCAGGGAAACAACCCTAGTAATTAGTTAATAGATATGATTGTAGTCTTGGTCCCTAATTGGATTATTTTTAATCTAGCCATTTATAGATATGATGATTGCAACTCATTGGCTTATGTATTGATTGCTATTCAACAATACGCCTCTTGAAATTCTCTTTAATATCTTCCTTTTTTCATCCCCTTACCCTTCTTCTTTATCCCTTGAAGTATATGTTCTTATGTTAAAGAAAGAAGACACTCGAGAAGAGATGGTAACCAAATCATTTGGGTAAAGTAATAAAATAGTACTTTTTACAAGCATGATTCCTGAATGTTGTGTAAATTGTCTACATCAGTATGCCTTTTGTGTCTTCTATTTGCATCTCTTTGTGTCCTTTCTTTCAATATTTTATAAAGATGGAAGAAAATGTTAAATCTTGATTAAATGCTGACACTAACCAGGGTTTCATAATATTAAAGTTCCTTTTTGGGATTATGTTGACACCCTTTTATTCTAAAAATAGAAAAAAAGGGCAACTCAAATGGTTGTTAAAAAAACGTAAAGAACCTTTTAGTTTGTCACAGTGGTTGAGTCTTGGCATCTCGTGAAGGCTGCTCTTTTTCCACATGACTAGTGTTTGAGTCATAGTAATAATCTCTTTGCTTACAGAGGTAATAATGCATATATTGATTTTTCCTAAACTCCACATTAGTAAGATCCTTGTGCACTAGGTTCCAGTTTTCCTTTAATTTGCCAAATGTGATCTGCATTGTTTTTATTTTGGGAAAGCGCTGTGCTAGTTGTTAATTGTTATTGAGGCACTTACAATTCATTTTTGCCATCATGTTCTTGATTCTGGCTATGTTGTATCACTGGATTGTTTTTTGAGGTCATGTACACCTAATACACCTATAACTGCTAGGTCGGAGTGGTACTGTTGGTTTTCTGGATTTGACTCTTTTGTCATGTATATGGCAGCACCATTTGATCACAACTCGGAGACACACACACAAGATGAAGTGTATTTTACTGTTATACACGAATCCTCTTTTTTTAATCGAAAAGCATCAGCCTGCATCTGTTATATTGTTGTCAGTTCTGCATTTTTTTTTTCCTTCTCAAGTTACCTGAGAATCTTTTGGTTGAGGTCATGGTAGTCAACTTTAATTTTCTTTTAACTGATAGTATTATGTAGCAGGACATTACACAAGATGTAGATGGTAATGTGTGGGTTACGGGGCAATGGTTTTACCGTCCTGAAGAAGCGGAGAAAAAGGGAGGTGGAAACTGGGAAGCACGGGATACCAGACAACTCTTTTACAGTTTCCACCTTGATGAAGTGCCGGCTGAATCAGTGATGCACAAGTGTGTTGTCCATTTTGTTCCCTTAAGCAAGAAGCTGCCACTTCGTCAACAGTTTCCAGGTTTTATTGTGCAAAATGTTTATGACACTGTTGAGAAAAAGCTTTGGAAGTTAACTGACAAAGATTACGAGGACACAAAACAACATGAGATAGATCTTCTTGTTCAGAAGACACGAGAACGTTTAGGAGAACTCCAAGATATTGAATCTGAAGAAGTGCCTCCTGATAATTCTGATCAGTCGGCAAATAGACGGTGTCTCAGAAGGAAGGGTGTGAACCCTATTGATGTCTCAAAATCTGATGATGCAACAAAAATTGAACATCAGATGAAAGCAGAGACACCAGGAAGTTGTACAAGTTATGATTCAGAGTACAAAACCATTTTAGCAAAATTCAAAGCATTGACCGGTGATTCATATCGTGATAGGTGGTTGGACAAACTTTTACAAGGAATCAAAGTAGCATGTGTCTCAAAAGATTCTGTGTCGTCTGATGATAAGAAAATGGAAGCTTCTGTTAATTTGGATAAAAACATGAATGGTAACAATGAAACAGGAACTTCTACAGAACCCAAAGAAAACATCCCTGATGTAAGTGTTCTTAGTTTCTGCTAATCCTAGTTCTTTTGATAAGCATAACTCGCATTTTTGATATATGGTTGATCATCATGTATAGATTTTGTGGAAGGTTCCATTAGTAATATTATATATTTAGTTAAGTTTGAGATTTTTTTTACAATTATGACATTATGTTAAAGTTATCATTATCAACAGTTAGATTAATTTTTGAGATTTATGATAAACAGTTGAACTGTTACTGTAGTATAGAACTCCAATATATGAATATATTGTAGTCATGTATCCTTTGCTGTTGGTCGTAAAGGTTGTACATAGGAATGGTACCTTTTCTGTCAAATACATAACATGACATTTTGATTTATCACATATTTCACAAATATTGTAATCTCCTATTTTTGTCATTATGCTGTTTTGTGCAATGCTGGCAAACGATGCATTTAGCCAACCCAAAATAATTGAAACATTATGGCTTGTTGATGTTATTGCTGCTGTTCTTTTTTTCTGGATTTTTGAGTTATTTCCATTTTTTTTCTGAAACTAGAGTCATGCATAACATTATATTGTCGAGGTTTTCTAATAAAAAGTTTCTAATTCAGTTTTCCTCTTATCTAATTATTGTTTTGTAGGCTGGAGAAAGCATTTGTTGGCCAGATGCAGCTGTCCAGGCTATAACTGCTCTTGAGAGAGCTACGCATGAGACCCTTGGTTCTGATTTCCAGAAATATAATCAGAAAATGAGACAGTTAGATTTCAATCTGAAGGTATAGAAAGTCTCATCTTATTTTGCTGTTGCTTTTACTATTGTCCTGATGTTACAAAAGTATTGAAGATATGCTGCATGGCTGATATGCTATGGCATAATAGCATAACAAATAATGTGTTTTTGTTGCTTTGGGTCCATTTAGTTTGTAGAAGTGGGTTTAAGTTGTCAAATAAGTTTTTGTGTACTAATGGTACCTTGTTTATGTTGCTTTTCTTGGAGCTATTCAATTGTTAAGATTTAGAAGTTTGGGGTTGAGATTAATTGGACCGGGCAATCAGAAGTGAGGTTTCAGTTGCAAATGAGATGGAAAAGAATAAATAATTAGAAAAATGCGTAACAATATCTTGAGCTTGAAAACAGATCATGTCCCTGCAGTATTGTAGGGGACCTAGGGCACCTATGGCTAGTTTCATTTTGGACTAGCTGATTTCTAGAACCTTCTATGTTATACTGTACTAAACAGTAGTATGCTATGTAGTTTGGAAATTATTACACATTTACATATTGTATTTGAGCAATTGCTGTTCTGTCACAGTTGTTATTTAATTACATTTTTTGTTACATCCTTTTATAGCTAGCTGATATGAAAAGAGGTGAACTTGATCTTATAAAAAAAGCTAGATGTGATACAACATTTGATTTTCTTCGTGTCAAAAAGGTTGAATACAATGCATGATGCTCTCGTAAATGTAAGATTTTGGGTGAGAATCAATGAACACATTCTTTCTCTTACAAATCAAGATATTGTTTTTGTGTGTCATACCCTAGTCATCCAAGCTTTAAAGGAGAAACCTTAGTGTTGTATTAAAGGCACACCCTCATTTGATTTCCTTTTTAACTCTTGCATAACTATTTTTTTAGTTTTAGTATTAAAAATCAAGGAAGAGCCTGAATCAGGCAACATGACATGGGAATTGGTAATATGAGAAAACATTAGACATTCCTCTTATATAACTTGCTTCCAATTTAATTTTCTTTTTTTTCATAATATAACATTCTAGAACTACAAAATTTAGACTTACCTCTTTCATCTTGAAATATCATTCATATTCATCAAAGAAGCAGGTTCAAGTATGTTCCTGCAGCTGCCTTCAATTTTCTTTTTTTCTTTAAAGCTTACAGAAGCGAGTCATTGAGTTACATTAGAATGATATTGATGGTCTTGTGACTCTTGTCAACCTGGACAAATGTTTATGATATTTTTAGCGTTGAATGTTTACATTATAATAGGAGGTTTTAGACACATATAATGAGTTTATGTCAGACCATATATTTACCAGTTCATGTAGTCATTTAAAGCTTCAAAGTGCTTTGAAAAATTTTAGAAGACCTAGGACTCCTGGCTACAGTAAAAGATGAAGGCATATCATTTGAATTAGAAGAGAGAGAAGATAGGAGTTTCATATTTCTGCCTGCCTTTCTATTCTTTTGGTGTCACATTGAAGTATTCTGTACCTGTTTATCCAAGACTTAATTTTGCTTGATCTGTAATTGCTTAGAATAATTTAAGGAAAGACCAATTGTGAAGAGCTAAAGCTATTAGACATTTCAATCTTTCTTCTATTTCATTACTTTTCTTCTCTCTGTCACTTTTTTCTTTCTGCTTTTATCCTTTTTCTATATCCCCCATCTTCCAATTTTGTCACTTATTTTCTTTACAATTATAATTGGACCTTTAATTTTTGTATGCACCGAACATCAATTTGCCTGCGAGTTTGAAGAAAGAATTACCCTGCTATTGAATTAACCAGAAGGGAGTACAATTTATAGGTGGTCATAGTTTTTGGTCTTGTTTGAAGTGAAGTTGCCAAACATTTCATCAGAATTGGTGTTTGCTAGTACCAAACTGAAATTTGATGTATTTAAAGCAACTTCTCATAATTTCAGATGATTTCAGGTTGATTTGCAGAAGTCAACCCATTCTTGGTGGACTTTATATTAAGATGTCATGATCCAAGCTTGGTGCATGTTACTGAAATATAACAATATTCAGACTCTTGAATTGATGAAAAATTGTTAAGAAGGCACTTGACCTGATTACACATACTTTACATCACTCGTCAGGAGTATTATTTAGTTAATTTTGTATCATTATCTTTTTTTTATCTCTATGTGTGTATTTTTTTTTCTTGCTTATGATGTATAATGTTGGATTTTTTTCTGCTATTTAATTTTAAATTCTATTTTTTCTATGATTTTGTGCAATGTGAATTCTGATAGGTTGTTGTAATCTTTGGTTTGAGAAATAGGTTTATACATCCTAATCTGATTGTGCAGAATGGTGCTGTATTAGCTAGACGTTTGCTGAATAAAGAGTTGGACCCTGTGACGGTTTTATCCATGTCTCCCAATGAGCTAAAGGTCTGTCTCCTATTCCAGACAGTTGTTTTAGATTTCTTTGGTAGTTGATATTCTTCTGCCTATGCAATATTCCTATTTCTAAGTATCACTTGTGCCTTTTAGGCCGATGAAGACTTAGATTGAGTATGTATACATTTTTCATGTGAAGTTTGCATGTTTGAACATTTATATATATGGCAACCAATTATTAATTTTGTCGAGGCAAAATTGTTAGTGATTTTTCTTAACAAAGAATGATGAAATTGTTCCATTAGATCAACATGATGCATCTGTAAAGCATGGAGTGTGAATTTAATGTCCATTAGTGAAATTGAAGAATTTATATCTATTAAATATTTGCTGGTCAATTGTCTTGCTTTTTCCCACCAGCCGTTGGTCTTGTTATTGTGGTCCATGTATGTGAAGTTTGTTAACCGACTGATTCTTGAGCATTTCAGGATGGTTTGACTGCACAAGAAAAAGCACCAAAAGAACCTGAAGAGTCAAAACAGTTGCAGGTAAAACTTTATTCTCTCTCTTTCTATCTCTTTGGCATGCAAAGTGATCAGTGATGATGCTGATACAAAATTGATCTATATCAGAAGAGATATGTATATAGCATAATAAAAGATTTCCGATTCAAGTTAATGTGAGGTTATGGGCTATTATTAACAGTTGAGGTACCACAAGAAGTCCTTGGGCCATGAGTTGGTAAAAGAACCATTCCTTCTATTTGTTCAATATGTGCTTACTTCATTTGCCCCACCAGATGACTGATGCACGATGTTCAAGATGCACTGAGAAGAAAGTAGGTGTTGCAGACATTATTCAAGCTGGTGGTCACGGGGATCGATATCAGGTCGGTGAGCATATATTGTATCTGTTTTTACTTGGGTTGTTCTTTCTGCTTTTGACTTATACTCGAAGTAAACTAGGAGAACCAGCAATCAGTTTGATCCAAAAATAAAATTTAGGCTGCTGAATAATTTGCTTATGTAGGTTGATAGCCAGCATGAAATATTTTGGTTGATCTTTGTTTCTTTAGAGTTAAGAATGATAAGAATATGTTATTTGATGAGTCTACAATATACTTGATGCTGATGTTTAAGGGATGGAATATCTAAGTTTGTTATGATAGTAAACTCCGTGGTAAAGTAATTGATGCGAAACTGTTTGCGGTAGTTAGACACTGTGAAAGCAAATCCTGAAGAAGTGTTTTGAGTAGTAAGACACAGAAAGACACTTTAAAACCACATGTCTAGTTTGTTATATAACTACTGAAATGTCACCGAGGGGAGTGTCAGAAATTGTTCACCCAGCAGACTTTTGAGTTAAGAGGATTTTAGTTCATGGTAATAAGCTATAAGCTTCACCTCTGGTGTGGTTTGGGTGCCAAAGGTTTACCGAGTTCACTGACACCATCATACTAAGCATAAGTCATGTTCCTGAACTCTTGTTTTATATGCATATTCTAGTTGTGAAATGTGTTCTTCTAATCTCTTATGCTAAAATAAACCAGCTGGAGTGTATTGCCTGTGGGTATACGTGGTATGCATCTCGAGATGCCATCTCATCACTCACCATTGATGCTCCAAGTGTAGCTGGAAATGTGGGTGCTGCCCCTTGGGCCACTGCCAAATTCGATGCTGTCGAGAAGTCATTGGTGAGCCCCCGGGAATCTGAAAAGCCTGCCAGCGATCTATTTCAGAAGTCTACTGCAGCTTATATGCCTGTGCTCGAAACCCAGAGATCATTCAACAGATCAAAGACTGAAGATGCTTCTGCCCCTGCAGGTCACCGTGAGTAGACTATACGAGGAACTCTAGTGCTAAGTTACGTTTTCCTTTTTTGTTCAAAGGTCAAAGTTTCATCGATGGTTGGTAGGATTTTTTGTAAAGTTTTCTGTTAATTAAATTAATAGGATTTATTGTTATCTTGTTTGGCTATCTTTGTTTTTACTAATATATCAAATGATCAACGCCGTCAATTTCGCTGGTTGTTTCATTATAGGCAGTCATCAGATGGAGAGCCTTTTTTTTTTTTGGATCTGACAAAAGTTGCAAGAAAATCATTAAAGCTATCACTGTTATCTATTTGTCAAAAGTACCATCAAGATCTATGAATAAAAAAAATATAAATGAAGGAAATAAGCCAAAATATTTCATATTAAAAGTACAATTATAACAACAAATGAAGAAAATATTGTAATTGAAAGATAAATATGCTTGTTGGCTTAAATATTTCATATTAAAAGTACAATTATAATCTTTGTTATTGTTGGCTTAAATATGCTTCTGACATGATGAATTTTAATGCTGCGCTTGCAAAACTTAGTTATTCGGTCAAAAGATAAATCATTCAGCTAAATTTAGTTACAAGGCCAAATCCAAATGAAACCTGACCCCATCATATTCTCTTCTCAAGTGGCTGTCACCACTCAGAAGAGAAATGGCATGCTTTAATTTGTTTTCCTGATTCACGTAGACGATTGATTGATGTTACTAAAGAGGGTTTTAAGAATAGTTCAAGACAAGTAAAGCAATGTTTTGATTGAGTTCCAGCGCCAACCATCCAAGTTCACCCTTAACACTTAATTCTCAGTTGTGTTTGTCATGCGTCTCCATCTACAGGCTTCGCAAAGCACAACGTAAGTGCAAGCACTCACTCCCTAATTCTGTCATTAATTGGTTCTAATAGCGAGCCTTATTAGCTGTCACGTCAACGTAATGGATCGAGCCCACTCCATTACCATCGCAACATCACTACCCGTCGCCTCCTCCGCGAGCAACAGAGTACTTTCACGGATGATATGGTAGAGATTCCCTTCAAGTAGGAGGAGGCAGGCCGGAGAAATCCCTTCCTTCGCCACCGATCGGGACCGTCGAGATCGCCAGGAGGTCCATCAGCGCCACCAGCAGAATCAGGAAACCAAGGATCCCGATCCGTACCTTTGCCCAGAATGCCGAATCCCAACGTCCATTTTCCTCACGCGGATCACCGCCCGTGTCTCCCATCGCCACCTCCACCAGAGCAGCCAGAAGCTTCTTGGATCCAGCGCTCACGTCCGTCGACTTCCTCACCTCGAGCATAGCCTCTCGTAGCCGATCCACCGCAGCTACCTTCTCCTCCTCCGTTGCCTTCTTCACGTCGATCTCGATGGATTCTTGTAATCCGTGCTCCAGTGCTACAGGTAATGGAGATGGCGGGACCGGGGTCCTCTGCGTACGGGAAGCAGAGAGATCGGCCCGCATGAAATCTTCGAAAGCAACTAGGGTTTCGAACTCACCTCCGCTGGATCTTCGACGGTGCTACTCGCCTCTGGCGACGACTCGATCAGATCGTGGGATTCGAGAGGGACATCCTCCGGAACGGCGGAGAAGTCGGAGCTCGGGCATAGGAGATCGGGGAGCAAGGAAGGGATTAAGGCTCTCGGGAGAACCTTCGGGTTGTGCTTCGAAGGAGGAGGGGTTTCCTTGGGTCGCCCCCCATGGCTCGCCGGGCTCGGAGTTCGTCTCGGGGTTTGAAGAAGGCCGGGTTTCATCGCTGCCGGCTTGGCGAGCGGGAACAGAGAAAGGAGAGCGTCCAAACTCTGTAGGAAAGCTATTTATAGCTGTCGCGAGACCACACAGCAAAGGACTCCAATGACCTTTACACTTGAATATTAATCCGTATCAGATCCATCCAAATATAAAAGTGATATTCCTCATAATTATTTCTATTTGGATGTTTTTATTTATCGATTAGGATAAAAATACTTTATGTTAGAAAAAAATATTATTGACATCGGTATGAAAACGTTATGACCTGATCCATATGTAAGGAGCCATCTAAGATAGATCGAGTCTCTTCTGTCTTGTTCTTGCAAGACCAAAATTAAGGAGGATTTTTCAAATCAATCTTTTATAAATATTCTACGGGGGAGTAGATTTGTAATTGATTCGAACTACCTTTTGATCTATTATAAATATTCCTACGAATATTCGATAAGGAGTCGATTCATAATCGATCCGATTTTCTGAAAATATTCTTACAAATATTTCTACGAGGAGATAACTCGACAACTCGATAACTGACTCGAGCTATCTTCATAGATATAAAGATATTGGCCTATGACATCAGCGTGTCGAATGATGACTAACTAATTTTATATTTCTTATCACTTTCACTTTTAGGTTAAATGATATAAAAATCATGATAAAATTATTTTCTGTTAAATCCATATGGTATGATTAAATAGAACCATACATTATTATCCCTTACACTCTACCAAAAAAAATTAGCCAGACTTTTGGTATGTGGACAATACATTGCATCAGTATGTGACAAAATGAACAACAGGGACTGCACAAGAACAAATTGGAATTATTGCAGATGTTACACAAACCAAAGTATTCCTCCTACCTCCCAACCCTAACTAAAACTCCCTGTCACAGAAGTCCATTCCATCATAGACCAAGCCAGGGAATAAGATATCAAAGAATCCATTTTCTTGATTCTGGAGCAAAGCTTCGGGTTGTGCTTGCATCTCCCCATTCATGCAAGCACCAGCATATCCATTTGTGGTGCCATCAGTAGCTTGCCCAGACGCCTCTCCATGTGGATTGGTGTTGTGCCATGGGTTGGTCATCACCTCCCCCTGGTCATGCAAGCTATCACCACCATTAGCCTGGAGACAATCTCCAAACAGAACCCTAGGCAAGCGATTTAAAGCAGTCAACTTTGGAGAGAAACCTCCAATGTCCACATGCGTTGCAGGTGAAATCATCTGGCTATTTGGTTCTTCTTCATGTTTGACCGGACCTTGGTTGGTGCAGTCCGAGGAGGAGGTTGCAGAGGCATGAGGATCTGAATTCTGAGCCTTGGTAACTCTCTTTTTGAGATATGAATTCCAGTAGTTCTTGACTTCATTATCAGTTCTTCCAGGGAGATGCATTGCTATTTGTGACCACCTGAAAGATCAAACTCATGAGCAATTCATTTGGGTCTCCTGCTGGAACTACAGAAACAAGTCCAAGAAAAGAAGGACTCGTTTCAGAACTAATCAAACAGTTCTGGAAGAGTTAAAGCATCATAAGGTTCGGTCTGAGGAATTCTTTGTTAGCAACATACTGTTCTTTTCTTTTTTTTTTGCTTCCTCAGGTAACTCACTGCCTTTCTTCATCAGATAATCTCCTACTTAATCTAAACAGATTCACGTCGGCAGAAGCATATGTCACTGACAAAATGCATCGAACACTCACCTGTTCCCCAACTTGGCTTGAAGGTTGATGACTGTTTCCTCCTCTTCTGGAGAAAAGTTCCCACGCTTCAAGCCTGGCCGCAGGTAATTGATCCACCTCAGTCTGCAGCTCTTCCCATTTCGTTGCAGGCCTATGGATCAAGCAAGTTGTCATATGCAAGCAGGGAAAAGGTTGCAGCAGTTGACACGGCTGCTAGGGGTTTACCGGCGCTGCCAGGAACTGCACTCCAGCAGCTGAGACCATGCTTGAGGATGTAGTCTCTCAGTCTTCGATCCTCGTCAGGCGACCACAGGCCTTTCTTATAGTTCATCTTTGGCTTCTCGCAGGTCCTACACCCCGTGCCTTTGCCTCGCCTCGCAAAGCCTGCAGCCCTCACGCGGTGCTTCAAAAACTCTCTGACCTGGTGAGATGATGGACAAGAACATGTACTGATACTTAAAGGGACTTTCGACGCGTACCTCGATTTGTTTATGGTTTGCGCATACAATAAAAGGATGTGGCAGCACATGCGATTAAACTATGAGAGAACCTTTTGATGCACCCACTGTTTCTTTCTCTGTCTCTGTCTCTCTCTCTCTCTCTCTCTTCCAGGTTGGTTTGCTGCATGTTTCTTCTTCACGAAAGAAACTATCATTAATGCATCATAAAAATGCAGTGCCCGAGCTGCAGTTATCCTCTAATTATAATTTGCTGGCACTGGGATGCTTGCTCCAATCACGGTCGGCTTGCTTTCTCCGACACAAAGAATGAGCTGTTTGGTCTCTCAAAACCAATGATGAGGATAGTAGGAGAGTTGTTCTTTCTTTCTCTCTCTCTCTCTCTCTCTTTGGAATTCTTCTTCAATCATTGTGGAAGTACATGGCTAGTTTGGTAACCACGTTAAACAAAAAAAGAGTTGAAGGCTTTGGAATAATGTTTTTTACAAGGTTTTGTCTCTTTCTCTCTTTGTCAAAGGAGTGGTAAGAATGGCATTGGAGAGACACAAGCTGTGGCAAATTGTATGATTGTGTAAAGAAAAGGACCAACATGCACCATCCCTTATTTGATGATCACTTCTTCTGACACTTTAAGTGCTACAACAACTAATTAAGAGGTAAATTGTATGATTGTAACAATCATGGGCTAAGAAGGGTGCTCAAGCTGCAACTGGGGACTGCTGATTGACCAAGAGGATGATGTGTTCACTTAAAAATGAAATGTTTACTGTGGATGTGTTGGGGGAAGAAAGAGAAGGGTTTTCAAAATTAAAAGAAATTGAGGAATCTAAAATTAACATGGTTTGATAATTTTTATTATATTTGTTAAAAAATTCAAATTTTTATCATGTGATATTAATACACTACCTCCGAGTCGGTTCTAAAGAATTTATATATTTTCTCTCATCATCTCTAGATATCTTAGAATAATATTTAGGAATACCAAAAATATTTCTCATATCTTGCTCTACTCTATTAAGACTTAAAGATATATTAGATATTTAAATAAGAATCAAACCTTAATTATCAGATTTTTTTTTTACGAGGGCTCTTTTTCTATAAGAATTTCTTGTTCTACCAAAATTCTGACTCAAAGAATATGAAAATAATTGAAGTGTCAAGCAAAATCTTCTACAATTTATCTACAGAAGAAAGTGGATAGAGTTCATGCAGCAGTCTCTCAAATTTCAGAATATATATATATATATATATATATATTCGACACATGTGGGTGGTAGATGATTCCACCTAACACGGAATTGGAATCAATCGGCATGACCTTTCACTTCGACAACCATTTTAAATTTTGGTCAATGCAATTGCTTCCAAAAGTATAAACCTATGAATAAGACATTATCTACACATTTATATTCTCATTTCTTAATACATACTGTTTATTTACATATGTACTTACTTGCCTGGGCAAAGAGAGGCTCTCAAATTTTGTGTTTTTTTTTTTCTCTTTATGTTTTTTTTCTTAAGATAGCAAATTATTCAAACTCAAAACTGCATGTATATAAATTGAATTGAGTCACTCTCCTCATATCATTTTGAATCTTATTATTTTATTTAAAAGTTTAAAAAGTATCCTTGTGTCTATCCTTTTGGTGTCACCTATGAATTACTATGCTAATTTTGAAATAGAATTTATAATTTTTTTTATCTTACAATAAGTAAAGGATTAATTGAAGATATACTAAAAAGACGGTAAGTATGAAAATCATAATATGTTATTATTTAATGAAAGAATTTTAATATCAAATTTTAAAATCAAATAATCATATATTTCAATGTTGCTTAGAAAATCATTATCTGATCCGTAAGTACATCGTCCTCAGATCGAAGATCTATAGTATTATCGATTTACAAAAAAAATTAGACTTATCTTCTCCTCTCGTAATGAATGACAAGGAGTTTTATGCCTCCGTTAGCTATGTATTAGTATGCTCTTAGGGCATAGTTTTGAAATAAAATTTACAAGCTTCGTAAGTAGAGGATTAATTAAAAAATATACTAGAAAGGACAACTAGCAAATGTATATTTATTATATGGAGTCAAGACTAACCTGAAGGGCATGAGATGTTTTATGTAAAATTCTTAAAAGTAATTTAGGTTTTATTTGTTGGGAAGAAAATACTAATCCATTTAAGAGTCTTCTTTTTGAAGTCTTTTATCTCCTTGACCATGAGTTTACATAAAGAAAAGAATGAAGGCATCTTTTCTCAAAGCCCTTCTTTACCATGTTGTTTGTAATGAATGACATGCAACTAACTTGCATGTAAATATAATTAGGGCTGTACAAGCTTATACAAAAATTATTGTCCTTCAAAGTACAAAGATTACTATCTTTTATCATTAAAAGAAGAATATAAATGCAAGTTTGAACCACTAATTTGACTTAGGCATGAATGGAAGCATCCATTGGCTCTTATAAGAAATCTTGCCATGTACTTCTTTTTATATTGTCTCTCTCTCCTCTTTACTTACTTTTAGTTTTGTTTTGTGATCTAAATCTTAATTAAATTATTCATTTTTCCTCACTCTTTTTCATAATATATCAAGTCCACAAGTTAAAATATTCAAAAAAATTTAGATTATTAAAGAAACAGAATAATCCATGAGATCACGATAATAAGAGATTTCTTATTCTTCGTAAGAAGGTGGGCATTGTTATTTAGAGATTGATATTTAAAAAATAAAAAAATAATAAATTTTTTTATGACCTCTATCATTAAGTACAAATTGATGCCTTAAGAAAGGATTCTTGAAGTTGGTGAGGTTTTTTATTTTCCTTTAATTCTTTTACCCTTGAAGTGGGTGATTATCAAGTTAGCAGTACTTAATCAAGTTGACAGTGACATGAACCCTTAAAGAAAGCATTGGGTGAGATTGAGATAGTGCAGTAAATAAGGAGACATATCAAGCTATAGTTTAATGTTTCAGTGTTGGGAATGATTTATATTCTTTTTATAAGTAAGACATTGTAAATGAGGATTCAAACACTTAATAATATAGGATAAATGAGTTAGATATGATATGATATCATCATATTAATATTTTATATATTAAAAATTATAGATTGAGAATTTCTGAGAAAAATAAGTCAAATGCTATAATGTCTTGGTTATAATTCTGAGCTCGACCTAAGGGATATGGGTGAGATATAACCCCATCCTATTAGCTATTCAAATAAGTTAAGTATAACATGATCAGACTAACACTATAGGTGTAAAATTTATGGGATTGATTTATGTTACTCGATCACACAAAAAATCAAAGCTGAGATGATTTCTAGTTATTTTATACTAATTAAGTTAATATAAGATCGATGAATACAAATATATATATTTATTATTAAATTATGGAAAAGACTTATTATTGTTTGTTATTTTTTCATTTGTAGGTTTTCGGGTAGGAGTTAATCTTAATTTGAAGCTCCTTTTTTTTTTGGATTATTATACATGACTCTTAATACTAAGAAATTCATGATTAATTAACTATATATTCATTATCCATGACATTATTTTCGCAACTAATAAAAGAAAAATAAAATCTAATTAACTAATAAATGTCATGTGGTGAAAAAATAACCATATGTGCATTAACCTGACTATAACACCACACTCATCGTTGAGAGGTGTGAAAAGCATTTTTAGTGTGATTAATTTATGAAAATAAATAAATAATCTCAATACCATAAATAACATATTGGTCTATATTTTGGGCTATCAGAGTATTATTGTGTCTTCAAAAAGTGGAGTAGTTACTTATTACCTCTTATAATTATTATTTTTTAGTATTTTCGTTCTTATATTTTTAGAAATTATATTCAGATCCTTATATTTATTAAAGTGAAATATTTGATCTTATTTTTTCTTATATTATTGATTATATTGATGAAAATATTATAAGGTTTATAAGATATGCTGACTTTACTTCACTTTGGTTTATCACTTAGGTATTTTCGTTAACCGAATCAACGACGTGAGGAAAAATATGATTAAATATTTTATTTTTTATAAATATAAGAATTTTAATATAATTTTTAAAAGTATAAAAATCGGGATGATAAAAATAGCTAATTATAAAGTGTAATATATAATTAGCCCTAATTAGCTTGGCCTATAATATTGCATATGTAACGAGAGCCTTTTAGCTTGTTTAGAGTTGCATAGGGTAGAAACGTTGTTCTCTAATTAAACAATGTGCTTAGAGAAAAACAAATCAAGTTGTTTTATTCCTTAACTACGTAATGATCATGGTAAATTACATATAATCAAGGGAATAAACAAGAAAATTACATACTTGTATTTTTATGCATTGATCGATGTTGTTCTTTGTTAATTATCAATATTATTTTAAATCGATAAGCATCGGAATGTAAGTCATTTTACACTAATGGTACGATATGTGAGTATAAAATCGTTCAAATCAATTAGCTTATTTATCAAGTCAACATCAAACACGAACTACATATTATTCATTTTAAAATTTTAGATATAAAAAAATTTTGGTTAGGACTTTATCATCGTAAACAAAGGATGAGATATTATTAGTCCTCTAAGTTAACTCATCCGAATTAAGTTAAGCTATTTTCTAATAGCTTAGAAAATAGTTTTAATTTGTTATATCCTAATCATTAGCTTCCATCAAATTATATATATATATATATATATATATATATATATATATATATATATATATATATATATATATATATATATATATATTGGGTTTGGGTCTGGTTCGATCAAGTGTACATTGGATTCGGATGGAGATACAAGAGGAACACAGGGATATTTTTGTCTTTATATGCATATCATGATCATCATGTCAGTGGCATGTGGAAGAGGCACATCAACTCCGGATGGATCCAAGTTGAACTCAACAGGGACGTGTTACCTATTACGCTGCAATTTATCGGATTCTTTCAGACGCTGCCGGCGGCCGATCACCTGAGAGACCCAGCGGAGGCGAGGAGGGAGAAAAGGGGAGGGGAGAAGAGGAGAGGAGAGGAGAGGAGAGAGAGAGATGGTAAACTCATCGGTGGTGAACATGTACCCACTATCGAACTACACGTTCGGCACGAAGGAGGCGAAGATGGAGAAGGACACGTCCGTCGCTGATCGCTTGGCCCGGATGAAGGTCAAGTAAGTCCTCCGTCTTCACCTCGGAAATCCTAGGTTCCGATATCTCTTGTTTTAACTCCTATTCTTGTATCCACGTATCGTCGTCGATGGGTGAAACCCTCATCAAAAAGAGTTTTTCCCCTTTATTCGAGGCTTTTCTGTTGTTCCTGTTCCCTCGATAATGACTTATTTTCCCAGTTTGATGATTGATAAAGATTGGATCTTGACCGATTATATGTATAGTTGCTTTGAGATGATGATCGCGGCCAAAAACGCCTGTTTTGTGTGAGGAAATAGTAACCGCCTTCTTTTCGGTTTTATCTTGACATTACGCTTGGTACTTTGAAGTTGTTTGGAGTTAGGAGTTGGTTTCGTCTCTTGTTGGGGACATCGCTTGATGCATCCGGTGCTTAGTTATTTGAAGTCGTTCTAATCTGGGTTGTATACAGAACAGCAACGAAGGTGGCGAAGATAAAGGGGAAATTTATGATTGAACTTAATAAGACCTACAGTGCGAACCTCTTGTAGTGACATTCCACAATCTGCAAGCTTTGGTTTTTCCAAATCTCAATCGAGTGCCTCAAGTACTGATTGATGACTTTTTTCCTTGAAATTATTCATTAGTAAAAGAGCCAATGCTTATGATGAATTTTGATGCATCTGATGTTGTATGTTTCTTTTAGAGAATTTTAAAGTTTGCTCTGGTGAAAGGCTTCCATGTGTTGGTTTTTCTCACTCTGATCTACACATTTCTGCTTCTTATTTATGAGAGTTTATTACAACTTATATCTTGATTGGCTTGTTTTTCTTTTCCTTCCTTTTTTGTTCAGCTATATGAAGGAAGGAATGCGGACAAGTGTTGAGGGTATTCTACTGGTAACAATCCACACGTAGCACATTTACTTATTGTTAACATTTAAAAAAAAAAATTCCCCAGGACAATAGTTTTTATCGTTTATTTACTTTGTTTGATAACTAAGCTGAATGCCCGAGATCCCATGATGCTCAGATAGTAGCTTGTGTTAAGAGTAAAGACTATGATACCTGTATCTGAAAAGAATTTTTGGATTCTGAATTCAGCTCCTGGAATCCTGATCTCCCTTCTTTTGATGATGATATGCCTATTGAACATTTGATAATTAAAAAATAATGCCACAACTATCATAGCCATCAAACTTCTTCCATCTTTGGCCATCTGTTTTAGGTGCAAAAATGAATAAGTCGAGTAGATGTCATTTCAGTATCTACTTAGATCTAAATTATATGAAGCTATTTTTGTAGCCAATTGGTAGTTAGAGTTACAATCTCAAATGGAATTAGTAAATTCATGTTACAAATTCCTTACAAGGTTGAAGGCTTTAAGAATGCACGAAGGTCATTTTCAGCCCCTGAACACAATTCTATTTTAAACATGTTTTATTGAGTTTGACATTGATTTTACTCTCTTGCTGACACCACATCGATAAGAGAATCCATGGATCTGAATGATGCAGGCAAATGATTTTGTTCTTTATGTTTCACTTGTGTCCCTGCTTTTCTATTGAATTTTGTTGTCCGTTGCTGATTTTACCTATGCTTTTGTGAGAAACATTTTTAGAACGTTGACATTAATAAAAAAAATTCTTTCCAGAAATGAGAATCTTACACTAGTACTGAACTAGTGTTGTAGCTACTAGCATAGTAGTTGTTTGACCTTTGTGGTAGTCTATAGAATGAAGTTTTTTCTATTCTAGGAATTTACTTCACCAGTATTTTTAACTCATTGATCACAGAGTATGTGATTTTTAAAAATAGTCCTATCTTGTCCCACAAAAAGCTTTCCCAATCCACCACAAGATGGTAATGTTAATTACTAAGATATCAAATAACATAAAAAGTCAGGTTAGATCTTTAATGAACATATTGACATCTATAAGCTTTAACTCCCTCAAAACCAATCTGACACCAACCTGAAAGATTCTAGATCTGCACTCCCACCGATAATCTTGAATCTGGCCAACTTATTGGTAATAGGTTTGGATGTAACTGTGGTCATCATGCAGGTTCAGGAGCACAATCATCCCCATATACTGTTACTGCAAATAGGAAATACATTTTGTAAGCTCCCTGGTGGACGTTTAAAGCCTGGAGAGAACGGTATGTTCTTGTGTATCTGAAAATGATTTGAATCCATCAGCTTATTCACTTGTGTGTCTGGCTAAATTGACAGAGATTGAAGGTCTGAGGCGAAAGCTTTGTAGCAAACTTGCTGCAAATTCACCTTCATTTCAACCGAACTGGCAGGTATTTCACTGGATTTAGCTTCTTTTTATGTCCATTGCTTGCTACTTTCTGTACTTAATGTGTTATATGCTTGAAATAGTTTTAAAATATGAGCAAATTTGCACAATTTATTGTGTAGCATTACCCTACATACCTAATCATAGCAACAGGAAAGAAGGATGCAGGAAAATACACCATGTGATCTGCTGTATGTTTTGACCTCTACCTTGCACCGATCTCAACTTATTCCATATTGTTAGAGATGTTTATATAGTTACAGTGCATCATCTCATTTATCTCTGAAAAAATGAAACATGTTGGACAATTATTTGTACATCTTTTGTGATATGTAATTAGTTCCACTTGCCTTGTCCATTTGTTAATATATATTTATATTGTAGTATCATCTCTGATATTTTATGTGATCTGAATCATAAAGCTTTTTGGAAATCCATACTCCAATGCTTCGAATTGTTTCATATCTTTCGACCAATATAATTGTGATGAGATTACCCCTTCCATTACATTATCTTTATTGTTGTTGAATCATTCTGAATTACACATTTGATTATGTACCATATGATGAAAGGGGTGTGATCCAGGTCCTATTTTATACTAACTTGCAGATTGGTGAGTGTGTTGCCATTTGGTGGAGACCCAATTTTGAAACTGTTATGTATCCATATTGTCCTCCTCATATTACCAAGCCCAAGGTCAGTTGCTTTATAGTCTAAAAAGCTCAAATGATATTTTTAGATGATGATGACTTTCTCTTTCTGTTTTTCTAAAATAATTTTCTGACACAGGAGTGTAAGAAGCTTTTCCTTGTTCATCTGTCAGAAAGAGAATATTTTGCTGTTCCAAAAAATTTGAAGTTGCTTGCTGTTCCCTTATTTGAACTCTATGACAATGTTCAGGTATCAGCAGTTCCATTTGCAGTTTAAATTGTGTGCGTTTGGGAGAAGTGGTTAAAAGCTGGCATTTTGGCATTTACCGACTCATTGTTGTCCATTATGAAATCTTTTAATTCCTACATATGATTGTATGTTTGTACATTTTGTTATGTTAGCTTTTTAGTGTTATTTCCTTCAAGAATCATATGATTCTGAGCTACTAAACTTAAACCAAAACAGTTACCAGTCCCAAGTTGTGATCTTCAGAACATAACCTTTTGTTTTATTAATGTTTTTTACTTCTACGTGGTGGAAAATCTCAGTCATATTTGCTTTTGTTTTGTTATTAGTGATTTGAATTTGTTAAACATGAATCTGTATAAACATTACTTTTGAAATTCATGCAGAGATATGGTCCTGTTATCTCGACCATCCCACAACAGTTGTCGAGATTCCAGTTCAACATGGTCTCCTCATGAAGCTGATGCGAACAAATTATGAAACATAATTCTTCAGCAATGGAATCAAATTGATGTTAATGCAGTCGCAAAATTCTGAAGTGAATCCATCCCGACCCTGCCCTTTACATAAGACTCTGAATCGTCATGTATATTTGACATTTACTCATATGAACACGAAACACAAGTCGTCTATAATTAACTTCTAACTCATGTTTTCTGTATTGATGTCCTGAGGCTTGGTACAAGTGGGAGAAAACAAGAGGTTTTATTTGAATGCTGAGAAAATTGTACATGTTGGAATGGAGCTGCTTGATCATGATCCTGGTGCTCATCTCAAAAACAAGCATGCAATGATCTGAATGAATCAGAGACAGCCATATTCCATGTTGAGATTATGGATTTCTGCTCATACTACCGGGGGTGGATGATTGTACTTGCCTTGGTTTGTATCGCAGTTGTCTCATTTTGAGTAAATTTGGTCTTTCACTCTGTCAATCGTCGTGTTTTATGGAGATGCTGAGTTATTGATTACTTAGGCTAAACACAACCTTGATTAAAAGTCTTCTGTTCTGGGATTGCCAACAGGTGATCGTGATTTCAGAACCATCGATTTCGATTTTATATATTTCGGTGATTCCGATTTTGATTTTATAAAATTGATAATTGAAATCGAACTGATTTAGGTGGTTCCGATTTCATAATTGGAACCAGCGGTTAATATTCATTCAGGTTTGATTCAATTTATCGATTTCAATTGATAAAAAAATTATCTCCTCGAGATGAGATTCAAACCCATGTCGTTACACTTCATGTTTGGAGTATTAACCACTACATCATACCATCAATTTATATTTTAATTTTCTATTTTTCATATTTAGTCAATCAGAAACTATTAATTGGTTCGGTTTTGATTCCCGATCGCCCTTCGTCTTCTCCTCCTTCCTCGTCGTCTCCCCCTTCCCTTCCCTTCCCTCATGGATGACGGGTGGATGATGGACGACAACGGGCGACGGTGGAGGTGGGCACCCCTCCGAAAGAGCAACGAGCGACATAGACAAGAATATTCATTTTTAGAAAAAAAAAAGATTCTGTTTAATATTTTTTTAAGTTGAAGCGTTATTCGAAATTCTTTTGAAAAGTAACAAGAATTTTTAACCGAAATTCGCCCCAGAAACAAACCCGTGCTGAGAAAGTAAAAGAAGACGACGTGCCGCTTTTGCGTTCTCTCTCCCTCCTTCGCTCCTTCAGAATTCGTCGTCCCGGCACCGCCAACGAACGGCCAACCGGAGAGGCGGCAACCAAAGAGCAGCGATTTGCTGTAGGGGTCGGCGGCGCGGGTAATGTTCTTCTTCTTTGATCGCTGGAGGGAATCCGTTGGATCTCTCGGATCTAATTTCCGGCCGATCGTAGCCAAGCGCTTCATGGAAACAAGATCGGAACCCGCTGATTCGGATCCGGATCTGCGTTGGGCCGCGATCGTCCCATCTGGCGAATTCTGGGCACGATCTTGTATTATTAGCGATTGATTAAAAGTAGATGACGTCTTTTTTTATTTAATTTCAAGATCACTCTGAATAGTTGTAAGTTTTGTTGCTTAGGGTTTCGCAGGGTGGTTTGGTTCGTATTCACCCATCATAATTTGGTAGGCTTTTTGTGGTTGTGATGCGAATGTGTGTTTGAAAGTTCGTCAGTAGGATCTCTCGGGTCTAATTTCCTGCCGATCGTAGCCAAGCGCTTCATGGAAACAAGATCGGAACCCGCTGATTCGGATCCGGATCTGCGTTGGGCCGCGATCGTCCCATCTGGCGAATTCTGGGCACGATCTTGTATTATTAGCGATTGATTAAAAGTAGATGACGTCTTTTTTTATTTAATTTCAAGATCACTCTGAATAGTTGTAAGTTTTGTTGCTTAGGGTTTCGCAGGGTGGTTTGGTTCGTATTCACCCATCATAATTTGGTAGGCTTTTTGTGGTTGTGATGCGAATGTGTGTTTGAAAGTTCGTCAGTAGGATCTCTCGGGTCTAATTTCCTGCCGATCGTAGCCAAGCGCTTCATGGAAACAAGATCGGAACCCGCTGATTCGGATCTGGATCTGAGTTGGGCCGCGATCGTCCGATCTGGCGAATTCTGGGCACGATCTTGTATTATTAGCGATTGATTAAAAGTAGATGACGTCTTTTTTTTATTTAATTTCAAGATCACTCTGAATAGTTGTAAGTTTTGTTGCTTAGGGTTTCGCAGGGTGGTTTGGTTCGTATTCAGCCATTATAATTTGGTAGGCTTTTTGTTGGTTGTGATGCGAATGTGTGTTTGAAAGTTCGTCAGTTATATAAATTTGATGGATTCCTGAAAAGGAGCCAAAAGATTTTATATGGATGCGATTTAATTCTTTTCAATAGTTCCTCTTCGTTCGATGTATAGGATAGTTGCTCTGGAGATTTGACTTTGATTCCAAAAATCTGACACTAGATAGTAGATTGTTAGATTTGATTTCTATCTCAATTCCAAGCATTTTATTTTTTATATTGGTTAGAGGTGTAATCGATTGATAATTGTTGGCTCTAAGTTTTATTACACGTTAAGAAGCTCCTTGATTACTGATCCTTTGTTGTTTCTAATATCGGGCAGGTCTTCACTAGGAGTTGCTTGTGACGGCAGGGAGAGCTCAGATCCCGACCAAGAACTCTGCCCTTATAGCTATGATTGCTGATGAGGTAAACATAGTTTTGTTGTTTCATAAATATATGATACGCAACACTTTGCTAATGCCATATTATTTTGATGTTTTTAAATGAGAAAACGAAGACAATTAATTGTGAAATTCAGAAAGGGGATGGCTAAGATTAGTTAGTAGGATTCCAAAACATCTAGTTACTTGTTGACAGAGACGAATTGCAGATTGGGAACCAAGTTATTGAACTTAGTTTTGAATAAATTTTCCTATATATTCATCTTGAAAATTTTGAATGTATTAGCATGAGTGCATTCAGACAGTTTATTTCTGACTTCTGAGCATCATAGGTTTGTTGTCTTGTACTACAAAGTAAAAAAGAGAAGGTTTCTTCGGTATGCCATAGAATGAGGCATGTATTTTTATCATATTAATGCGTTTAAAATTTCCAAGTTGATCACACCATGCTTAGCAGTGGGCCATTATTTTCTTGCATGAACCAGTCAGTAAGCCCCATCTCGGGTAATTGTGTGATTTCACTTGGTAATATCTTCCATGCAGAATTATATGATGGTGTTAAAAGGATGACAAGTTGCTAATTTATTTGTAATCATCATACAAACTGTTCATGGTACCATTGTGTCAAGTAGCTGACCAGTATTGGACCATATGGTTTGGTACTGCTCATTATTTTATTTTGATTTTCGGGTGATCCTGGGTGGTACATGGCAGCATACTTCCTGATCTACTAGTATTATACAGGGTTGTATACTGTCCAGTAATATTACTAAGATCAGTACTGGACTGAGATTTAAATCCTTCGTAATACTATATATTTTATACACATTTGCAAATATAAAGCTAATCAGATGCTATCTGATGCTTTGTGGTACAAGGACACTGTTACTGGCTTTTTGCTGGCTGGAGTTGGCAATGTTGATTTACGGAGAAAGACAAATTACCTTATCGTGGACTCAAGTATGTTTATGAATTCAGTAGATTAGATTTGCTTTTCTGATCATTTTTTTTTATGACTACATGGAACACTGTAATGCTAGAATTTGTACTTCAGATGACTTTTTCATATGGTCATATTTTTATTACTGACCATTTTTTGATTTAAGACTCTATAAAAAGCACTTTATGAATAGTTGAATATAGCTAGTTGATCTTTGGTTGTAAAAAAAAACTAAAAGAGTCTTAAAACATGCTGTCCATACTCTATATTAGGGGATATTTTACCAATCCAAAAACAAAATGACAAACATGGCAGGACAAAGCCGTCCCATGAACTAAATTTCTTTCTGCCTGACCTTTCATACTCGAGAATGAGCTAATCCTGGTTCCAGCTCCTTTGTCTTCACATCTTTAGGCCTGTGGGGACCCCTACAAACATCAACATGGGCCCATCCAGTCCAAGTTTTTGGCTTCTCTTAATCAGGCCCTTAATGATAAGACTACCTAAAAAATTGAACTGTAGCCGAGACTTTGGGACTTGGTTTGGTTCAACTTTTATGTGTAATTGGCTCGTTGACACCTTACAAGTATAAATTGACATGGTGATGGATATTGTCTCTGGTCTGTATTCCAAGGACTTCGTGGGTGATATCATATCAATCAGCTGAACACAAACATACTTTTTAGAGAGTTGTTTCAGTTTGATGAGTGGTAGAGTTTTCTGATAAGGTGAATGAAGATGCCTAAGGTGTCATGTGATGAACAGATTCATCTGTTATGTGAGTATTAATGCCATAAGTGACTTATTAAAAGGCTACCAGAAGTTGATGACATTGAATATGATGTGACAGTGTGTCGAGAATTTTATTCTAAACAAGTGGTATCCATGACAATTAACAACACAATGGTGGAACATTTACTAGTATGCAGGGCTTGTGGAACAAGATCTGGGATCTATTCTTTTAGCAGATGAGAAGCATTGATTTTTCACTTGAGTCAGGAAAAAATAATTTTGATTTGTTTCATTTGGAACAATTACAGATAATGTCCTGGACTATTAGTTGCAAGTGACTGATGAAGTTAGTTCTAAATAGTCGAAAAAGGCTTGTCGGTTACATACATCTTTACCTTTCGATATGTCGATAGCAAGTAATAAAAATGTACCATACGCTGTCAGTGCATTGTAGATATGTAGTGCATATGGTATAACTAAACATAGCAATGATTCATTTATTGACCACAAATATACTGTTTGTTTCTGTAATTACCATACGTTGTTTGTCACAAGAGATACACAGTTTGAATCAACAGCACTTGCAGAATGCCACTGGCATCAGAAATGATCATTATACATTGTTATTGATGGACATATTGCGTACCTGATTGTTTAATGGATGATAATGTTGCTGACTTGTACAAATTACAAGTTCTGGATTTGTTGTGGAAGAGTGTCTGAGCGAGCATGCTATACTTATCTGACTTAGTAGATACTAGATAGTATAATCTTTGTCAGTTTTCTTCTTGGCATCTTGATGTTTTTGTCTCAGATGTTAATTTTCTTGGCCATTGCTAGGATGAAATTCTTTTTCTCTATCAAATTTGTGAGTGTTTCTTCTTGGATAACTGAATTAGTCCTTTTTTTCCTAATACTTAATTCTTTATTTCGTTTTGCATTCTAAGGTAAGTAAATGATTATTTTGCTTCTTGGCTCTTGTAATTTTTGTGTTGTTTAACTCCATTTTATAGTTGATATCCCTATTTCTTTGATTCTTTCTTAAAGTAATGCTCGTGTGTTTATTGTTATTCATCCAGAAACAACAGTAAAAGCTATAGAAGATGCATTCAAAGAGTTCACCGCAAGGGAGGATATTGCTGTTGTGCTGATTAGCCAATACGTAAGTGATTTGAATGGTTCCTTTCTTTGGTTAGTTCATATGTGCTTAAATATTGCTATTAGTCTATTCTAGGACTTCGGGCAATATATATATATAATATTCTGTCACATGGTTATCTCTGTTATCTGTTAAAAGGGAAAAATGTTTGTGGACACATAGTAAAAATGTTCTCTGTTTATTGACCACTAATTGACATGCACTTTATTGCCCCATTCAGATTGCAAGCATGATACGGTTTCTAGTTGATAGCTACAACAAGCCTGTGCCTGCGATCTTGGAGATTCCTTCCAAGGATCATCCGTATGACCCTGCTCATGATTCGGTTCTATCTCGAGTGAGGTACCTTTTCTCTGCAGAATCAGTTGCCTCAGGAAGGCGCTGAAATGTTTGCTTGAACCACGCAACTAATCGATCTGTACTTCTCAATGGCCTGTCGTTTTTGTTCTTTGTTTTAATGTGTATAAGCTTCCATTCATTTCGGAGGAACAATTACTCTTTTGACTTTTGGAAGCATCACTATAACTGTATTGTCTCGAATATATGATGTCAACTTGGACATGAGCGGATTGATGTATAAAAGACCTCGATAAATAATCACATTTCCATAGTATATTAATTTATGTGGACATTTGTAACTACTAAATATTCTGGCCTGGTGGTGAGACATGTTGGCTGCAATGGAAGATGTTCATTGTTCTTGGACTTGCGTATGCATTGATCTTTTTTATCAGAATAATAAAAAATAAGAATAGCAGAAAAAGGAAAAAGAAATTTATCGAAAAGGTTTTGACTTATAGGAATGATTTTATTCGTAACAAAAAAAATGAATTAGATAAAAACATCGAAATTCCATCAACGAAGATATAGAAATTCCACCAACCATATGACATTGTGTATAGGTGGGGGGGCCTTATTCGTAAATATAGCTCGATGGCATCGGATAAAATCCTGGTCTCTTCTTCCACTCCATCCCATCTCACGCTCCTTATCGCGCGCGAATCGTCTTCCCTTGGCGCACGAACCCTTCTTCTACGCGACGCGATGCGATGACCGTAGCTACCTTGGCGTGAGCAGCAGCGCAGGGGACCCCTGCCCTGGGCTCCGCGGCATCGACTTCTCGCAACGTCGCCCGTCAAAGATGGAAGCCGCCCGCTCTGTCTGCAGCGTTATTGGCGGCGGTTTTTTCCTCCCTTTCCCTTTCCCTCCTCGGCGGAGGAGCGTCGGGCGCCGCCCCGGCCTCCTCCCCGTCTTCCGCACCTCATCTAAAGACGGGCCGGAGCTCGACAAGTGGGACCAAATGGAGCTCAAGTTTGGGCGCCTTCTCGGCGAGGACCCTAAGCTTACCCTAGCTAAGGTAAAAAATCGATCAACATATAGGTGGTGCCGTTCGTTCTTCAATCTTGCTTGGGGTAGCATAGAAAACGGTTAGGGAATCTTGTAGGGTAATACAGTACTTATTTGGTTTGTTTTCTTGGATGCTATAGGGAAAACCTTTTGCCTAGGAGCGAGTTATCACTTGTAAATCATGACTCATGATCAAAAGGAATTCAGAATATTGACTGAGTAACGTTATTTGTAGTGTTTAGTAGTGAACCCATTGAAGAAATTTATGTGCGCAGGGAAAAAAAACAAGCAAATAGTTTTTGGCTTTTGAAAGTGAAAGTGGGAAGAAATTGTGCATCATTGTTTTTGCATCTTGATATTTTTTTTAGTCATCTTTCCTTTCTGTTAGGTGATGATTTCTTTGTTCCATATTATTATTTCCTTTTCATTTACCTTTCCCAGACAAAGGTTTTATGTTTGAATGCTTGAATGTTTCTTTATTTTATTGCAATTTTCCTTTTTCCTTTTTGCTTGAGATAAATGAAACTTGTGCACCTGCCTGCAGATAATGGCAAGAAAGTCAAACCCTGATGTCTCTTATCTTGAAGTTGAAAAATCATTTAGAAGAAATAAAGGTAAGCTAGATGATTACATGATCAATGTTCCAGAAGACATGAGAGTGAAGCAACCACCTTCTGTTTCATCAAAAAAGGAAGATACATCAAACAAGAAAAATGCCCGAAATGTTACAGTGGAAGGACAAGTAAATCTTTCCCGTCCAACCATGAATAGAGGAATAAGAGCTATGAGACCCCCTGAACAACCCACATCAATTCAGTCACAGCCAAACCAAATCCTAGGAGATACTGAAGACAGAAGCACAGATCCCAACATTTCTTTGCGAAAGCCCTCTATCACTCAAGATGATGATATTGAAATGAATTCAAAGTTCAAATTTAAACCAAACCTAGTCTTGAAAATGAGAAAAAATACTAGTGAAAACATAAGTAATGTATCCCTTCTAAAGAAGCCGGAAGTTGTTAAAGTACCCTTAGGTTCTGAACAAGAGAGTGTGTCTTCTGGAAATTCTTCTCAGTCAAGTCTCACTGAAATGAGGGCCCCAGATAAGGATGTGAAGATCTTACATGAGGGAAATATGTCAATGAATAATACAGACTTGGTCACAACAGCAGCAAACTTGGATGAACTTCAAGTAACCGGCTTGGATGCATCTTCAAGCTCCAGTATGCCACTGGAAAATGATGTTATTGAAGGACGTTTAGATGACAAGGATGCTGACATTTCAGATTCATCCAATCTTGATGATGGTGTGGTTGCAGGTAATATGCTAGCTTGCCTACTCATGTGCTCTGTATTAAGTTATGAATATTTATATTGCATTCAACTTTTCAAGGATTGCAGCCACCTAATCAAAGTGCTGCTGAAGCTAATGTGGCTGAAGCTTCATCTACACGTTTGGACAATGACTCTGCCGATGCTATTTCTATGCAAGCTGCCCTGCTAGGAAAGCCTCAGAGGTGGTTCACTGACTTGAACTTTCTGTTGTCCATTTCAATCATGACAGGCTTCTGACATGCTTTTTGTGGTATTATCATGGATAGTGTCTTGTATGCTGTTCTATCCAAATTGGTATCTCTGTCATGACAGTATCCCACTTGGTACTCTCATTGGCGTATGTAACTTTATTTGAATTTTATGAAACATTATTTCCTTGTGCCTTCATGCATGATTTTACATTTTTTTGGCTGGTGTCATATATGGACGTGCAACGATCATCTATTTACAGTCATATAAGCTACAGATACACTTCTGAGTACTTGAATTTTTTGGATAAAGTTTTTTTTGTTTTCTTTTGTCTTATTGCAAATCCATATATTTGTTAACTGTGAAGTTAACAATCTTTAGGCTGGACTCGCCCTTAAAAGAAATGTCCCGTCCATTTAGAGAGGAGAAGATTGCTTTGCAGCATGATGGCCATGTTTCCACTTCTGGAACTGAGCCTGTTATATCAGCAGATCAAGAGGTAAATTGTTGCACATTGATTTTTCTTCATTTTGACTAAAGCATCCTTGCATACTTTTGGTTAAGAAAAGATCACATTAATAAATGTGATATGATGAAGCTACAATAGTTGATGGAAAGAAATTTGATGTACAAACTCCTTTGAAACTTGTGTAAAAGAGTTGGCTTAGATTTTGGAGATAGGAAATTGCAGGAAATTGAAGAAAGTGACTGGGAAAAGGCAGGGCATCTGCTGCATACAGGAGAGAAAGCTGAAGTGGAACTGATTAGTTGTAGCAGCAGAGGTTTTGTTGTGAGTTTGCCTAGTCTTTGTGAATTCATATATCTTTAATTTGTTCCCAAAATACTTTTCTAATTTTTATCATTTTTATTATCAGGTATCATTTGGGTCTTTGATAGGTTTCTTACCTTACCGAAATCTTGGTGCCAAATGGAAATTCTTAGCATTTGAGTCATGGTTAAGAAAAAAAGGGGTGGATCCCTCCTTATACAGGCAGAATCTGAGCATTCTAGGAAGCTATGATGCTAGAAGTAAGGATCTTGGACTGGAGTCTACATCAGGAAAAGAAAATCAGAACAGTGAAGTGTCACCAACAAAAGTGAAATTTGAAGATCTTTATGAGGCATATGACCAAGAAAAAAACAAATTTCTATCATCATTCATTGGTCAGGTTTGAAGAACATGCTTAATTCATCAGATTTTAGTGCATTTAATTCATTGTTGTAATTTTTTTATTGCAATGGCTTACATCTGAAATTGCAGAGACTTAAAGTTTCTGTGATTCTGGCTGATAAAAACTCCAGAAAGTTAATGTTCTCTGGGAGGCCAAAAGAAAAGGAAGAGGTGGTTGAGAAAAAGAGAAGTCTTATGGTATGTAGCAACGTGATAAATCAATCGCTACTTATTTGTAGTTTCTCTTTGGTTAAGAAGCATGGATCAAATTTAGTTGTCTGGGAACCTGGATCAAAGCTTTCCAGATTCCAGCTCACAAACTAGTCCAAAACATTGTTTCTATTATCAGGGTTGATCTTGTGCTTGCTAAACTCATGGTAGGAGAGAACCTATTCATAATTTTATAGGCCTGAAATGTGAGGCGTATTGTGAACCAAAGGATTTAAAGAATGGATACCAGGTACCAACAACCAACTACCAGCACAGCATATCACAGTATAGGATGAGGGCAAAGGTGAAAAGAAATTATATATATATATATATATATATTTATATAGAAAAGGGTAAAGGAAGTGTGTTTATTGTTATCATTATTTGGGCAAAGGGATTGGGATCAGTCCAAAGGCAGGATCATTTTAGATTGTTATGAGATTTTTTTGAGATTGCAAAAAATCACTTACCAAGATGGTGTCTCATGGTTTTTCCTATAAATAATTCTTTTGGTCATTTATTTTGGTAACCTAGGTCTTTCTAAATATCCACAAGATGATAAGCTGTAATAAAGCTTAGTTTTGTGAGTTCTCCTCTGTTTAAGTCACTGTTTTGGTTTCTCTTGCTTTCTAATACTTTGTTACTTAGGCCTAATTTCAAGTTCCCCTGGCAAATGTAGTTTTGGGCTTTTGATATATTCAGCCCAGCAAACTGTTCAACCTTTGTACATGTGGTCAGTGTCCTGATCTACTTGATAAAATGAAAATAAGAAGATAAACATTCTAGTTATCTTTTCATCAGTACCTATGGTTTTACTTGGATATCATGAATTCATGGCTGTAAAGATGACAAATCTCAGTGATATATTATGTATCACACACATACATACATATATATTGTCTAATCCAGTAGGAATTATATGTAAAGATTGGCTAAACTAACCAGCATTTTAGGTTCATCTCTAAATTTCAAGACATGATAAAACTCGACTTATTATGTTGAACATCATGAATTAATCCTTTTCTTTCTGCTTTTAAGAGTCAATGCCAATAGGATCCTTTGTTTACTATTTTTATGAAAGTGTTTGATGGTTTAGCTTTCTTTACCAGTAAGTAGGCTCCATGTTCTTATGTTTATAAATGGACTCTTGATATTCACTGCTGCTTTGTTTCTTGATTATTTGTCTCAGAAGACATTTGTTTTAATGCTTTGTCTTTTCTTGGTTGAACAGATCATGAATTATATTATACTAACTCCACTTGTTCATATTCAAATTTGACTCAAGTTTGGTATTGATAATCTATTCTCTATGAGTCTTTGTGCAGGCTAGACTTAGTATTGGGGATGTTGTGAAATGCTGTATCAAGAAAATTACATACTTTGGCATATTTGTGGAGGTAATAATTGTTCATGATTCTTTTGTTTAACCATAGTCCAGTAGTTTCTGGTAGGACATGAGAAGCTGATTATTCCTGATTATTAATTAATAGGTTGAAGGAGTAACTGCACTTATTCACCAGTCAGAAGTTCCATGGGATGCAACTTTGGATCCAACATCGTACTTTAAAGTTGGGCAGGTATAAAATAAGTAATTTTGTAATTACTTTCCTTGGGAGGTTGTGGGAAAACCTTTTGATGATAAATGGTTGTTAACCCAGACTAGGAAGCCACTTGACTGTGCTCTTGATCACAGATTTTGACTTGGAATTAATTAAGCCTACCATGATAGTGCAAAATTCTAGAAGGTGGTGTTCATGCTTATTTAAGTAAAAAGTCTCCTACTATCGAATGAGCTAAGCTAAGAAAACAACCATTTGTCAAACAACCCTTTGTCTAGATGTAACATACATGTTACTTAAAAAACAATGTAGAAATTATATTCACCTGAAAAAGTGGATATTGGTGATTTTATTCAGCATTGAACTAAATATATGTAGGTTTGCTTAAATACACAATAGTATAGTAATTCAAGGATAGACAAGTCATGGTACATATCAGTGATTTAAAAAATATTACACACCAAAAGGTGCCAAGGTCCTAAAATGCTGAGCCGCTAGGCAAGCGCCTAGGCTTATGCGCCCATCCGAGCGAAAGCGAAATGAGGCGCCCTAAAATATTAAAATATAAAAAATATATAATATAATTGATAAATATGATTATATAAATAAAAATATGACATTAAGTTGAAAAGATTTAAAGTACAAAGTTACATTATCCATCTTCTAATAATAAAAATGTTAAAAGACTCAAAACAATAAAGCTTTACATTAAAGTCAATTATCATCATAATCAACATCGTCATTCTTAACCATATTATCATTTTTCATTTCCTCTTGTCCATCTTCATTAAAATATGTTTTCTCTTCAACAATGGCGGGAGATGAACTTGAGGCTTTTGCACTCATTTTTGCTTTCATCATTTGTTTTATATATGTTTGTAATTCTCTAACACTTGAGACTCTTATCACATCTCCCCATGCCAAGCCGTCCATCTGCAAATATAAGTTCATCTTCGGCATCTTGCAAGTTCGCACATATTTCCCTCACTAATCACTCATTTAAATCATCAATATCTTGTAATGAGATTGGATCAATATCATTTCATAAATCATAACGAGCCTTTTATGCTTGATTATACTTTTTATATAAACCAGATCATGCAATCATTGATGCTCTAACCAATTTTTTCTTTTTGTATGAATATGTCATGTCATATAATTTAAAAATATATTAATACATCTATCTAAAAAAAAAAGATTAATTACAATAAAAATATTATGTGATCCTTACATGTTAAAAGACACTCCAGTTTCATTTACAACATACAGCATTACAAGTCAAACTAAGAATTTTAATAGTCAATTGCTGCAAGTTCGGGGTGAAATTTTTAAATATACTCTACTATTCAGTTGTAAAATTTACTTTATTATTAACAATAATATACTATATATGAAATTAATTATATAAATTTATAAATACCTGGGGATTTAGTTGTTCTAGATCGAATTGTCATTGGAATTCCAAAAAGACCATTAACATTCTCTTATAAAGATAATTCATATATGATTTTATCTTACGCCTCAAGGCTTGGAACCAATCTTGCAATGTACTTATATAACCTAATTACAACTTCTGCATCAAACTCAATGAGCGTGTTCTTATAAAAGAATTCTGGATTCAAATAATATCTTGCTGCATGTAATGGACGATGAAGTTAACAATTTCATTTTTCGTTAATGATTGCAAATATGTTCTTATACTTTTCTTCATTTTCATCAAAAGACTTTTGAATTATTTTCTTTTCTCTATCCATAACCTCATAAATATATCATATTGCATGATTCTTTTCATTATCTGCCAACCAAAGGACTCGAGCAAGAGAGTCTATTACCTTTAATGTATAAACTATAAGATTCAAAAATGACGACATTAAGATGATATCACCAGTCCTTTTGCCTTTCGCTTCTTTTGCTCATTTATTTGTCACCCATTTCTCTGAGGTAAATATGTTTCTTACGTTATATTTTTTACGGTGCACGCTCTGTAATGTCAAGAAGTAAGTAGCAAATTGGGTGACACCATATGTCACAAATTCCTTTTATCTGTGAATTCTCTCATCATATTTAAAGCCCCAATATAATTATAGAGAAATCCAACGACAATGATTGCCCTTTCTAAAGTCTTCTTGATGTTAGAGATCTTTCTAATATCTTCTAACATTAAATCAATGCAATGTGCCATACATGAAATCCAATATATGTGTTGTCTTTTTGCTCCAAGTAATTTACCTAAGACAAAGGATAATAAATTTGATAAGACTTAGGAGTCACATAGTTTTTCATTCAAATTGGAGACACGGTAATTAAAAATTTAAAAATTCAAAAGATAAATCTTACTGACTAACACATAGTTATTTCTATTGTCGGTTATAACTTGGACGATATATTGTTCATCAATTTCTTCTCCAAATTTTTTCTCCAAATTTCATAAAAGATGATGCATTTATTAACTTCACAAACATGATTCCTAAAGAATAGTTGATTATAAAATTAATTATACTCCTATGTCTCCTGTCGATTCAAGCATCTGATACAATAGAACAACCATGCTTTACTCATGATTCTTTGTGGTCCTTTAATAAGTCATTTGTATAATCCAATTCTTTTTTCAGTAATGGAACTAGCAACTCATAATAATTTGGAGGTTTTAATCCCCCATCATATCTTCCAATAGCTTTAATCATCTGTTTAAAATTATCTAAACAACAAATACTAAGGGGAAGGCCAGTCTGATAGAAGAAGCGAGCAATGTGTTATATCGCTTTTCCCCTTATTTCCTTATCACAAGCATCACTTATATTTGTTTGTCTTAATTTTGCTCTTGCTTGATCTTGTTGTTACTATGATCCTTGATACATATATAAGTCCATCGGTCTCTTTTTACCCTTCTTAACAATCATAACTTCTTTTCTTTTCCTATCACATACTATTTTCCCATTAGCATTGATACTTTTTGAATAATCTTCTTCTTCATCATCTCTAATATGTTGAGCATTATCCTCGGATAAATTTCCAGAAGATTTATTCCATTACATCCTTTTTCAGTCAGATAAGCCAACAACTCTTCTTTTACATTAGGTGGACACTTTTTGCATATTGATACATTCTTGAAGTTCCTTACTTGATACTGCTTTGCATGAAAAATATCACTTCTATTAGTTTTATCACAGAAGATACAAGTAATTGTATTAGGATCTTTGGGATCCTTTAGATAATTGTATTTCCAAGTAGGATCCTTTCTTGAATTTTATGATGAATCTTCTGAATTGCTTTGTACATTTGCTATTAATCTTGAAGCCCTAATAACAGTTCTAAATAAATAAAGAGATTAGCAATGCTAAAATCTAAATATGAACTATTATATGGTAATAATAGTTAACAATCTACTGTTAACAATATTTAATCCATTATTAATAGTAGTTAGAGGGAAAAAAAGTCACCGACGATGGAAAGTGGGGAAGGAGAGGGTGGCGATGATGGAGGAACTTTCGGACAACAACGGTGGCGATGGAGGTAGCTGCAAACGACAACAATGACGGCGGAGGAAGTTGCGGACGATAGCAGCAGCGATGGAGAAAGCTTCGAATGATGATGTTGCGGGCGGAAGAAGCTTTAGATGTGTTCGTTGGTGGCAGAGGAAGCTGCGGTCCTCTCTCTCAATGGTGGAAGGAGCTACACATGGAAGCAACGACGATGGAGGGAATTGCGCATGAAAGCTAGACCTTCGGAGCCGTCCATCAATGACAGAGGAAGTGAGGTGACTTAGCATATAAGTTGTTGCTCTGGTTTAGAAAAGCAACTTTTGTGTGCCCTTTTAGCAGGAAGCACTATGTGATTTGAGCTTGGATCACAACAAACTACACAATTTACACGTCTGTCAACCTTAATGAAGAAAAGCAGAACTCCACAAAACGTAGTAGTTTCCATAGGTATCATCATAAAGATGTCTTAAATATATGTTTAAAGAACAGATGCAGCAAATGAAGATTTGGGCATGTACCTGCCAATCTGATAAGTAGCCTTGGTGCGATAATATGTGTCTGGCATGGATTGAACAAGCATTTGATGAAGCTTCGTTTTCTAGTCTCCCTAGTGGATAAATCATGGGGATATTAAATGATAGATCAGTACCCTGATTTTAGAAGAGGATATGATCTTTTTGTATACATTTGCTATGTTTCATCAATTAATAAAACAAGAATTTTTGCACTTGCTTCAGACATGGATGACCATATCAAATTCATACTAGTAGGTGTGTATGATATGCACCGGTACTTGTTGACTGATACTTTCTGGAGATGTTTCCAAAGCCTATTCTTACTATAACTAAAGCAGGTGTCATGTTTTGCTAGCAGTCTTTCCTTTTTAATTCTTGATACCATGTTGCATTCTCCATTTTCTTTGAAGCTCTCGAAGTTCATAAGCTTATTTTCTTGTTTCAGATTGTCGAGGCAAAAGTTCATCAACTGGATTATACTCTTGAACGGATCATGTTATCATTGAAAGATATAATGGTATTCTGACATACTATTTATCGTGAGTTTCATGGAGTAAGATAAGTCTGAACATAATGCTTCAACCTGTGGTCATGAATTTACTTTCAGCCAGACCCATTAATAGAGGCCTTGGAGTCTGTTGTTGGAGATCATGCATCTTTGGGTGGAAGACTAGAAGCGACACAATCTGATGCTGAGGTGTTAACCTTTTTTCAACTTTATTACTCGATCTATGTTTTAAATATTTCATTTTTGTATAAATGCACTTACAGAATTAGTAATTTAACTTTAAATAGTTGAATTTAAAGTTGTATTGACCAATAATGAATTTTCTTTTGTTTAAAGGATTAAAAATGAAGACAAATAACTGAAGTGATGATAGTAAAGCAAAATTGTGGGCTACATGAATCCCACTTTAAATAGTTGATCTTAGAAGCTTTGTTGCTACCATTCATGTTCAATACTTTTAGTGCATGTAAGTTAGGAAATAGGAAACCTTTCTGTTGATAAACTTCCCTTTTCTGAGAACATATCTACAAAATAATACAAGTCCTTGGAACCTTAGGCCAATGACAAAATATATCCTTTCTGGATCCTAAATCAAGATTTGTAGCTTTTTTTCCTTCTGTTTATCAGTGACCTTAATGTGCAAAAAGACCCCCTAGCTGTCGGATCCTTGTTTTAAAATACCCCTAATGTAATAGGTGATATGGCTAGTAGCTTATGGTCCAAACTGCATATGATGTGGTGCAGGTCCCGTTTTGACATGTTTGATTTTTTCTTTTAGCTTTTTTTCGGGTCACGTGGTTACCGGTTCAAACAAGTTTGGTATAGACACCACTGCCAGTTTTTTAAACCTTGAATTTGATCATTATGATACTTTTGTACCAATTATGAGAATACAATAATAATGACTAAGCATTATGGACTTTTCCACCTTTGTGATCCTAGTTCAGTACTCTCTTTGTTTTCGAGTCTCCAATTATATTATCATATTGTTCATCAGTTGTTTCAACTCTAGGTACATCATGACATCATGTTGTGATATATCTTACCAGTATCCCTGAGATGCCTTGAATGATTCAAAAGCAATTCTAGATAATAGGAAATGATTATAGATATTTTGAAGAAAGGTCTTTTGTTACTGTGCCACCAACTTAGCTTTACAGATCAAGGCCTCACAGTATTCTGACCAATAAAGTGTTTAAACTTTTCCTATCAGTGGGCTGATGTGGACTCACTCATCCAAGAGCTGCAGAAAATTGATGGAATTAGCGGTGTTTCTAAAGGTCGTTTCTTTATAAGCCTGGGTTTAGCTCCAACATTTCAGGTTAATGATCACAGTTGTTTTTCCTGTATTCATTAAGATGCTTTTCGTTTTCATGCTATAACTAATTGGTAACTTGTATTCCATATATGCTGCACTTTTCAAGTAAAAATTGCTCAATTTGGTGTTCAAAATTTTCTATATTCAGGTGTATATGGCTTCTATGTTTGACAACAAGTACAAGTTGCTTGCTCGTTATGAGAACATGGTCCAAGAGGTATGACTTTTTCTGAGTGGATATAACTGTTTCGATAAAGCACAAATTACTAAAATGCCCAGATGTTCTCACTTTAACAGTTGATAACTTTAAATTGGAAATTTCACTCTCTCAACAAAGACCAAATTTCCCCTTCCAATGCCAAATCTCTTAGCTGTGACTAATTAAGGAAATTTGGAAAATAAATTTGATTTCTTCATCTGCTTCAGCTAAAAAGAATCATCTTAAACTTCTCCAGGAAGCATGAAAATCATTTTTTGATATGTTAGTGTTTCAAAGAGTCATATCAAGTTGCATGTCTAGTTGATGACATTGTCTGGTCTCTTTCTCTGTACAACTTTAAGAATAAAAAAATGCCTTCTAAAAGACAGATCCTGGCTGCCACGTGTGGTTGTCAACATCGAAGATTTGTGGCATTAGGGCGATGCTATTTATCTTTCTGGAATATTATGGTACAATAAGGTGTTGTTGGCAAGCACAGGCTAAAAATTGGAACAGCCATGTGTCAACATGAGTGACAATGTTCAGCAAGTGCCATCTAGTACCAATCAATAATACAATCCTTTGTTATAAGTCTGCAACTCACAGCTACTTTTTAACTATCTGAGTATGGATCCCTTTTTCTTGCCATCTCACCTGGTACTCAGGCTCCAGTAATTTACATCTAAAAGTTCTAGTTATTTGTTGCTTTGTTTCATAATTTATCTGTTGAGCTCACAGCCTATATTAAAAATGTTTAGCATCCTAAGAAGACTTCAATTTGATGTCTCAAAACCTTGGACTTGTTTTGTTTTCCGTTCTGTCTTGTGAGACGGCAATAGACAAGGCTATTGGAACTCTCAGCTTCTTATTGTTGCTGAGTTATGGAATCTTGTGCCTTGTTGTGTGTGCACAACATGCATCTTTTGTAGGCACAAAAAATGTTTCACTATGAAGAGTATCCTTTTTTCGGTTGACTATCATTTAGGCTTCTCGATGTAGACTGTTTCTTAGACATTCTTGGTTTTACTATCATTTAGGCTTCTCGATGTAGACTGTTTCTTAGACATTCTTGGTTTTACTATCATTTAGGCTTCTCAATGTAGACTGTTTCTTAGACATTCTTGGTTCTCTCAAGTGTCCCAGAAATAATGGCAACTGCTCTTAGTTGTCTTCTGCTCTCAAAGACAGGGCAAACTTAATTATTGTGGAGTACACAATCAATTCAACTTTTTTTAGCAGGTAGTAAGTGCTAGCTGGCTTATTGAATGAAGGCAGTCATATTAGATTTGGAGACAATGGACATACCTTAGGAAGTTTCTTGATCCATGCTGTTGAAATAGTCGGATGTGTGAACATAATTTCTCAATTGCCGATGTCAGACATCTCTTCATCGTCCGTGTAACAAACTTTCCATATGTTTCATTTAGTTCTTGCAGATGATTTTTCCTTGCTCTCCTTGTGCAGGTTGTGGTGGAATCATCCTTGGACAAGGAACAGATGAAAGCTGCGATATTAACATGTATTAATAGGGTTTAGTCGGAGTTTGGCGAGCAATAGCTCTCGTGGTAAAAATCTACATCCGACATGCATTTCAAATGTCGCGAGTGCTGCATTGTTATAGGTCTTGGTAGATAGTCAACCTAGAGATTAATTCTTTAACACAGATGAGAGTAAATGTTGTTTCTGTAAGTTTCCTCCCAATAACATTTCGACTGACCCTTCTTATTTTGAGATTTAGAATATGTTGTACATCCAAATTACATATGGAAATTTTGCAAACGAATATTTGAAAAGAAAAAGGCATAAATAAAAATCCTAGAGGTTCGGTGTACGGAAGCCCTGCAGCCACTAGCATCTATACACTTTATATAGTATATATATATAGCTTCACACGAAACCTTCGGAAAAAGTAATGTGCTGTGAATAATATTAATCTTAAAATCAGAATGTCACCGTTAATCCAAAAGCATTACCATCCTCTTCTCAGCATTCACAAAGACACAGCTGCGCTCTACTTGTAGTACCAGACAACAAATAAGAAAAGCACAAATGACAGAGCGCGATGATGACACATATCAGGGCCGACAAAACACCAATCATCTCGTTCAGACTTGTTCTTCCTATCTATCTTGGACGAATTAGAGAATCTGGCTGGGCAGGGATTCATTGCTGAAAATATCATGACCTAACATGTAGCAGACCATGCCATGCGACTTCCATCATAAAGCATCAAAATTAATTCGTGTTGCAAATTGGCTGACTTTGCTGCTGTCACGTGGTTCCGCAGCTCTAAGTACTGACACCTATAAGAATCACAAGACAACAAATATATCAGAAGACAGACAGATAGCTATCTATCTCATTCCGTTTGTTCTACTCCCTTCAATCAAACCATATCTCTCGTTGTTAATCCAGAAAAGCTAATCAACGATGCATTTTATGCTCCACAAAACAAACTGACAAACACCTAAAAACATCACATTGCGAAACAATGCAATAAACTGCATTCTCATACTGAGCTGATGATGACCGTTTTTACCCAGCACTCTCCTACTAAACCATTTCTTTAAGTATGTCATATGTGAGCCTCGGAACATGACAGAAAAGCATTTTCCATGAAAAGATAAATAGCATCCTTTTGTAGTCAAATAGCATCACCTACAGTCAATTTGCTTCAGCAAGAAGCACAATATTTGCAATCTTATGATACCATTGAATTATTACAACTAAGACAAGAAAGTTTTTTTTTTCCCAACAAATTATAAGCCTTCGAAAACAAAAATGTCACAATATTAATTATTCTACTCTCTTTTGGCTGCATTTTTGCAGTCGTCCTCTCTGACAAGTAGATAGACAAACAAGATGATGCATGAACAACTAGTACTAGCTATCTTTTTTTTCTTTTGATAATCTATTAGCTTCCAAATTAATATAAGATGGGAACATCTTGAACATTTCTGGTGAGCATAGGCACCTCAAACAAAGAGCACATTTCTTTCTGAAACAATACTATGTACAAAAATGAAGAAAATAAAATCAAGACAGTAAATCTAATCACACAATAATCAAAACCCTTGCTCAGATAAATAACATTATGTAGAAATTGAACTAAACAAAAGCATAGTTCAAGAGAAAAACAGATAGTATTTCTGAAATTTGTATATGTAATAGTTTGCCACAATGTACATAACATACAAGTCTGACACCAATTCAGACTGGTATGATGCCTCAGACATCAAGATGTGTGCCAACCTGGATCCCCATTATAATTGGAGGAAACAATAAAGCACGGTAGCATGTTGTATGGTCCATTATCAATGCTTTTTTGGACAAGTAAACACCATTCAGGATGGCACGTCCAATATTTTAAACCACGGTCTGCCATTCAAAAAAAAGGCCATAATGCACAACTCTTTGGGTCAACTACATGGATCACTACCTTTAGCTATTTGATGGACAAAGATGACAGTTGATCCATTAATTAAAGAAGATGAAAGCTGGTTTCAGTCTTAATAAAAAATCTCTAGATAATTTGTTCTCATCTACCATCAAAATTGAATGAACCTTATTAAGATCAAGAGACAGAGCAGATTTATAATTAAGTTTTACAAATTACAGGGAAATTCCAATATAACTTGGTATTCATATGATCCAAAATTTAAATCTGCCTCCCAAAAGGGTTAGATACAGATACTGAATGAAAGAAAGCAAAAGAAGCTCAAAGAATTCTCTGCTGCATATTGTCAAATTTCAATATGCTTCTGAAAAAAAAAGGCATAAGATCAATGTTTTATCTGCCAGGTCAGAAACTAAAATGTTGTACAGAGACCACAATTATGTTTCTAATACATTGTCCAAAGGTTTAAGAAAAAGGAACTAGTAACCCTACCAGACCCTAATCAGATTGGCAATTGATACGGTGCCAGACTGCTTGGACTGAACCATAAATAATAATAACACATCAAATGTCTATTAGAACTTTAAGTGTAGCCATGATAAACCAGTGTCCTTGACCTAACTCAGACCTTAGCATACCCAATATACCAGACGATACACCAAGGTACTCAAAACCATGTGCTGTCCTCCCTGATTCAGATAGCCAATAACAATTTTAACCCAGGAAAAGGTGAATGTTTAAAAATTAAATAGAAGTATCCGTGAAAATAATTCGAGTTTGATTCTGAAAGCCTCAAATATGACAAGCTAATCAAAACAAATTTCCAATTACAAAGTTCTAAGACAGTATAGACAACATTTCAAACAGATACTGGACTAAACTGGGATGGATACCTTTGGACGATCCATGAAGCTTCCAAAATAGCCTACCCCGAAGGATGATGAGGAATAGGCAGCTACAACCTCGACTGCTTTCAAAGAAGATAAATTTTCTGCAATCTGCAGAAAAAAAATCATGGATCTTGCCATATAATGTGATAAAGAAAAACAATATAATTGGATACACACCTTCACAGTATCAGCCTGCAGTAGCAACACACCACCACCTGTATCATGGGATTTTTGACTGCTACTGTGGATAAGAGAACGAAGGATTTTCATACAGGCAGATACAGGACCTGACTGTGACCTAAACATAGGACAGACACCGATACTGTAAGCATTAAAATACAACGACCATTTTAAACAATTACTTAAATGCATATATAACACCTACAAATATAACCATAATAAGTGATGAGATTTATGGTACCCCAGTCTGTTGGATGATTAATGACACTCAGTTAACCACCACAGATAGGTGATACAACTCAGTAGACTTATGAGATTGAATCTCACTTGAATCCTCCACAGATCTCACATAAACTTTAAGGGTGACTTGAATTTTCCACTTTATTCAAACTAATAACTGAAATGCATATAGCATCTACAAATAATCAAATATAACCATAATAAGCAATAAGAATTATATTTACCCGAGTCTGTTGGGCTGCTTAATGACACTGCCAGTTAGCCACCTCAAATGGGCAACAGAACTCACTCGACTTATGAGGGCGAATTTCACTTGCATGCATACTCCAGAGATCTCACTTCAATTTTTAAAGGTTGGATTTTCTACTTAAGATTTTACTGAAGTGGAGGACAGGTGAAATAAGGAAATTAAAGTCTATAGGCCTTAAATCCAAACATTTATAAGAGAGTTATCACCTATCTGTTTAAGAGAAAAATGCATACTCATACTAAAACTAGATCCAGTCATGTGCGGTCCAAAGAGAGACCTCACAGAAACAAAACCACAAACTGTTCATATCACTGACTCCTTTTCTTGCGTTACGGGAGTATAGATATAGGTAATAGTTCACCTAAATAGCCATAAGGGTACCCCTCTAAAGTCACGATCCAAATGAATCAATGCATGTACATCCTATAGGAAAGCTTTAATACATGTGTGGAGAATACACAAGTATATCATATAGGAAACCTAGCAGAAGATCAAAACGCTGACATGTTCACCAGTGAAAGCATTATAAACATGTTCATCAATGAAGCACAATAAACTTGATAAATTTCTGATCATTGAAAATGAAATTTTGTAATAATGACAAAAACGATACTGCCCATTAAAACGAACTTACACATTAGACATATATATCTAATCTTAATATGACATAACAAATGGCATTAAGTCATAGAACATACAATGATGATGACACACAACATTCACGTGCTGCAAACCCTTTAATCAAACACTCTCCAACACCAGTTGCACAGCATCCAACAACAAATGGAGAGCCAAAGGGATCTTTCACTGAAGCCCAGCATCCTGAACCATACATTGCTGCCAATCCAACCCGCCCATCAACCTAAAAGCCCGTCTAATATTTTAACATGTGTGGGATCAACTAGAAGCAAAAAGAGTATATTATAGTCATGCATTACAACAGACACAATTCCAGTCCAAGCAGATTAGTTAGTAATATAAGCTAAAATTTCAAAAAAAAATTTGTTACTAGTTTTTAATCAGAATCAAGCACTTAAAAGATTATGGCTATGGAAATCAAAGGCATGAGTGGGTTGGATTTAGCATATAACACAATCTTCCAGCATAGCATCTTCTTATGTGCAATAAAAAGAAACTATTATCAGGAACATACTAATTTTATGCAATTTAGTAATAATCACATCTGGTAAGCATCAATGTTACAATCGTTTTACTCCATCGCTTTCAACTGTCAAGCAGAAATCATTAGCCTTCCACTATGCAAATAACTGTATTAACACCGACACCATATTAATATGTTAAAGACAAAGTAATCATCACAAACTGAAAAAAGGATAATAGGCACTAAAATCGAGAGAATAACTTGCCTAAACTGTAATATGTTCTAGTAGCCATAGTAAGGGTAGCATTCCATGTTCCAAATATAAAGTAAGCAGCCATTTAAAGTCCTAGTCCACAACACATAAGAACATTATAGGTAGATATAAAAAGCTTGGCCGTAACTGATACAAATAGGCCACAGGGCAAACTTGCATTGTTAATCATAATTGCCAGAACGAATATATTTAAATGGATAAATCCATAGTATCCATCATTCTATCATGGAATTAAAGATTATAGAAAATGGACCACCATTAGGTGTGGTTTACAGTTGGTTGATTTGCACCAGAGAGTTAACTTCTACATAAAAAGACCAATGGAATAGGTATCATGTCATAAAGGAAGTCAAATGAATTGAGTATAAAAAAATAGAAAGAACAGGATTAACATTGAAAAGCAGAAGAATTTCTGTAAGAAAAATTAACTTTGAGAAGAAAGCTGCCATAGGATCATGTTATACACCAACCTGATTAACATTCACGTTCAGAATCAAATTTTCAGATAAAGTTGCTGACAGAGTTTAGATCCAGAAACTATTGTCAAGTTAAGAGAGCTTGCATTCGATTTTACATCCAGAACTCTTATAGATCCCACCCGTTAGAAAGTACAGGTGAAATGTGTGTTGTGTCTATTTAGTTGTATCAACCATATCCATCTTTCTTTTCATCCTTAGATAAAAATATTCATTGTTCTTGTAGAAAAAGAGGATGTAAAACAAACCTTTTTTTTTAATTCATTTATGGGATTGAATGCATCATTCAATAAATTTTTTGATCTAATCCGCAGGACTCAAGAAAAGGCAGATTGAACATAAAACACCAGATCCAGCTTGGTTATTGACTGAGTAAATAGATATGTCATTTCTTGATATCTCTCTTATTCAAAATTGTTGTGTGATGTGCATCCCCTATGTCCTATCACGAAATAGATAAAATATATAAAAGAAGTAAACTTTTGTTCAAGATCAAAATCTTGTTGGAACAGTTCATAAGAGACAGAGAACTTAAAAATAAATTATTAAACCACAATCACTACCTTTAATGCAATGCCACCACTAGATGCCCCTGATGCTACATGTCCATTGCTGTCAATACATACAGCCCCCACTGTATCCATAACAAAATCCTCTTTGTCATTGTTTTTCATAAATGAATGACCATCCAATTCCTTATTTTGCCCAACTATTGAAGATTGTGATTCATCCACTGTTCATAAGGTAAATTCAACTTGGTGTTAGTTCTGCTATAGTTTTATGTAACCAAATATGCACAGAAAAGAAACAATCAAACAACCGGCACAAACCATGACTATCTAGAATAAAAGGAATACACTTACAAGGACATAATTATTCATGTCTGTGTGTCTAAACAAGAATAGGCAAAGTGGTAGGATGATACCAAATAGATCTAGTAATTGTGGATTGTTTCCTATTGGTTGACTTTAAGATGGTGCAGAACATATAATTTCATCCCACTTCCCCTAGCTTGGGGAATGTTGACATGTTGTTCCTTGGTTGGACAAACCTAAACTATAACATTTTCTAACTAACTTCTTGGACTGAAGATAAATCTCATTCTCACCAATATATGCCTCAGCTAGAACTCCAGAACAAACTTTTACTGATGGCATAGTTTAGCAATCAAATGAATAAAGTCCTATCAAAAAATTTATTGTGCCTTTTCAAATTTGAATTGTGCTCTAAAGCTAACCATCATGGGAAATAACTGCTATTTCTATATAAGTCTTATATTATACCTTTATCAATCCTCTAATGATATTAAATTAATATCTTAAAAAGCTAATAAGAATATATTAATACCTTGCATTACCAGGTGGTATGATTGCCAACCATGTAAGATTCAAGTTGCAATAGAACACTTAAGAGTTCTCGTGGAGCTAAGTGCAAGGAAAGGCACATGCTCATTAAAGCAAAGCAAAGTCTGATTACAATTAATGCTAATAAGATTTAGAAATAAAATGAAATTACAAAACAGTATTCAACTACTATTCACTAGTGGCTAACTAAAATGTTAATTTTGGCCTATTAGTTAATAAAAAAGGGTTAATATTCTTAATTTAATTCTAAAATGATAACAAGAGACAAGCAATTTAGCCACAAACAACAAGAAGCTGTAATATCCCTACTGTTCAGGGTCAGCTATATTCAACCACAAACAATAAATTATAAATTTAACTAATGCAACAATGACAGAGTACTTAGTTACAACAGCTTATTTATAGAAAGATGTTCAAGAAGTCAGAATTAAGTACCAAAAGTTGGTGTTGCTTATATATATAAAATAAGGATGTCATATGGTATCTTACTTCTCTACACTGTCCAACACAAATAGTGTAGAATCTATACATGGTACACCCAAATGGTTAATGAAAAACACAAATATAAAAGATTTCTTATTCTTCAACCAAATCTTTTTTTTTTAATGCAAAGGGCCAGTGGTGAAGGTCCAGAAACCTGTGGTGATCTATCAGTCCACATACTAGCTAAGCTTACTAGGATCTTCAACTAAGTCAAATTGACTGACAAATGTGTTACAAGAACATTTAGTAGGAAAGAAACTTGAAGATATATAACATTTTACTAGCCTGTAAAATATTGTAAAAGTCAAATGTCATCTAACTTATATACTATGCAGCTAATATTTTGAAATTGTTAGGTATGCAGCTAGTAAGATTTCAAAAACCACCTTCTGTGTCTGTAGGCAATGATGCAGTCCTACATGCTAAGGTAGGCACTTCCGTAGAGCATTCACTCTTTTTCTTGGCATCGGCAAGCATTGCTTTGTACTTCATCCACTGTGACTTTGCCTTTTCTGTCACCAGCCACTGTTCAGAATCAACAAGGAACTAGCAGGTAAGCCCAACAGAAAAAAATGCAACAACACTTCAATCAAGAAATAAGTTAAACACAACAAAATTTTGCCATTAACAGAATGGAAAAAATGGAAAGACAAATAGACGAAGAAGATATTACAGAATCTTCTTCTAAAATACTTGAAGGTATGGTTAAGCCCTTTGACTTTCCCCATTCACGTGCTCCTTCACCAACCAAGAACCTGGAGAACAAAAAGAAAAAAAAAAAGAAGATGATAGCACTTCAAGTACAGTAGAGAGATAGAAAGAAAATTAAACTTAATAAAAAGCAAAAAATATATTTCACCACAGATAAAGTAGTGGTATAGAACAATGTCATATATCATGCGGTCCAACCACATCTGAGCACCAACAATTTTGCATAAAAATCTGAACATTTGTTGACTCACGTGTAGCTGTTTTAGGAAAACTCAAAATCAAGATCCGAATAGGTCCGGTAAAATTGTAAAGCCATCTAACTTCATGGATCAGTTTAAAAACAGATGGAATGGACACAAGGTATGAATCCACCAATGCAACACAATCTGTCTTTTCCATTGCAAGTTGAACAAATAAAATTCACATCGAATGAGCAATCACGGCTTTTGTCAACACTTAAAGATGACCATAGTTTGACATCAATGTGTGCTGGATTCTTTCTCAACAAATTCTAGTTATGTATAAGAAATAGCATGACTAAATAACATGTTTTAAAGAAAAATAAAAAATGCACAGTTGCATGTAAATAAGGACTTAGTGATTGTTAATTAAAGATATTAACAGTTTAAGAAAGATAGAAAAAACAGGTTCTGTTTCTATTGCAGACTGTCTATTCAGTATAAAATCCTAGATTAGCACAGAAAAGTGTCGAATATTCAACTGAAAAAAAGGATCAACCTTAGAAAGGTCAAGTACTTGTATACTCTAATTTAAACAAAAACTCAACTGTCCAAATTTATATGTTTTCCAGGTAACACAACAATAGACAGATCAACAAGTTCAAATTTCTGCAGAGGCCATAACTACATAATATACACTATTAACACTAATCCTGGCACAAAAGCTTCATATTTGTTTGTGAAATTAAGTTGTTAGATTTGTTTGGTTAGAAAATCATGAAATAAACAGGCACTTCCAAAACATTAAGGATGACCATGAAATACAAAATCTACTGAGAAATATGCATTTCATTTTTGTCGAAAGAAGTCACATATTACATTGGAGGTATTCGACCAAGCAAGGACGACCCAGTTGTCTGTTCTTTAGCCAAGCAAGTGGCAATTTGAATGGCATTTCGTACACCTGGTCTATGAGAATAAAAGGTTCAGTACCTCATAGTTATGTTGCACAACAAAATCTGAAATTTATGTCCCATAAATATGATGTAAATTCCAATAACCTATATTTGGTGTCTTGCTACAGATGAGTATCCATTAGAAATACCTCTTACAGCTCCAACTGCTCCAAATGCTCCAGAACCATCCATGATACTTGCATCACATTCTACATGACCTTTCTCTGTCAAATTTGAACCCCGGCCTGCATTTGTGGTCGGATCATCCTATGGAAATATATACACATTATATTTATATAACAAGCATGCAAGTATCTCATCCCTCCAGTGTAGTAGCAAAATAACCTGGAGTCTTTATTACTGGTCTGCATCTCATCTATTCCAAGAAATGGTCTAGAATTGTCCAGTAAGAAGCATCAATATTTCATAGCACAAGATACATGCAAAAGATATCAACAGCACCCACAAGCGCTATTCCTAAAATATCATTAGTTTCATTTTATCTCATATCATCACTCTATCCCCTGTCTTTGACTTTACAAATATACTTGGCCTTAAACTGAATACTCCTAATACAATAACATTAGGATAGTTGTTTGTTGTCCAATCTTTGCCCACAACATGGGCCAAAGATGCTTATAAAATATTTCTTCATATCGAACAAAAAGGTCCAAGAACCAGAAAAACAAAAAAACATATTAATTTCATTAACTTCATGAAAACTTGATCACCATGCACTACCCAAAAAGTATGTTACAGAAATGATGCAGGTGATGTGCCAATCTTGTAGATCGCTTAATATTCAATCAAGAAGCAAACAGTCCAAACTCTTCCTCTCTATATTCTTATTTGTCGTAGCATGACTAAAAATTTCCAGGTTGTCTATTTTTCTATCTTCTTCTCACACTAATATGATGAACACTTTCCGAGGACCCAGATTATGTACTTTCTGCACTCGTAATTGTTAATGCTATCCCATAATTCCATATCTAGTGACTCTAACCCAAATAATTTTACTAGCACCTCTAGCAATAACAGATATTATTATAATTTTCCTTTAAAAAAATATAGCAAATACATTGTTTAGCTGCCATGAGATATGAGAAAATGCTTGTTGGCAGCAGGCATATTCTATGTTAACAAGATAATTCATATTGATCTTTTGGCTAAAACCTGGCTTAAATAAACCCATTACTAGAAAGCCAAAAAAAGAAAACAAGAAAGTGATTACAGACCTCCAACACTTGAATAGCAGCTGAAACAGCATCTAAACATCCACCATCACCCTAGAAACAATAGAAAACATCAGCTAATACAATGAATAATTAGTGCACAACACATTACCAAGTGCTTCACCACAATACAAGAAGCATTACATACCAAGAAATAACTTCAGAGGTAGATAATTATTACCTAGCACAAAATGAGAATAAAAGAAATACTAGTTTCGTGATCACCTAATAATCCATCACCAGAGTATATATTCGATCATTGGAGTATAATCATGTAACACAGAAAGGCTGTGAAACCCTAGTGAAGACATACACAACCTATGTCCAAATGAATGGGATACCAAAACAAAACAGAACATACACTTACAATCGAATAGTCCTGTAAAAGGATCTGATGGACCAAAGAGAGAGATTTGAACAGCTTCAGGACCATAATGAAAAGTCTAATGTGGCCTTAGAGTTTTCTTTCAATATTGTCTTCTAGATAAAAACGGAAGGCCCAATTTGTTAGTGACAATAACATGTATAGCGCTAGTCGTTGCTTCAATCGATCAGCTATCACCACCTTCCTCAAGGATCATCGATCGACACCATCGCGAAGCAAATCCCGGAACCAAGAACTTAGAAGTGAAAAAGACGCAAACCCCAGGAAAAGAGAACAAACTCCGTGGGACCGGTCGAAGACTACCTTGCGAAGAACGGCGGCGGCGGCATGGCAGGCGCGCTTCATGGCTCCCCTGTAGGCCTTCTCGTTGGCTGGTGAGTGGAAGCCAGCGCCCACATGGACCGCCACGAAGAACAGATTAGGGTTTCCTTCGCCCTCGCCCGCCATTTTTCGTCGCTCGCCACTGCGGAGGAAGGAGAGAATAGAACCTTATGTTCGTGGACAAGTGGGGGAAAGTACTCCCCATACGTCTTGTCTAGTTATACGTTGTATACGTTTCGTATAGAAGCTGTCCAACAAGTACAATACAAGACGAAGTTTCCAAGCCGACCTTGATATGCATCCGTATGCATCTCTTTATATGATCCGAATCCGATAACTATCACCTGAAGAGTCCTTATAGGATCCGGATCTATGCGAATATCTCCCAATAAAAAATGATTTAGGAATAATGCCACATTTTTTTCAAAATAATGAAAATTTAACACTCGATAATCCTCCAAAACAGATCTCAATGCGAATTGGTTGCCTTCTCAGAAGAAAGCATTGCGTGGTGATCGCTAATCACGTCAAGGTTTCGCAATTGTCCTCGTCTTCCTCAGCTCCGCGACTCTTCGATCGAATATCCGAGGCTTCAATCTTCTTTTCCTGTCGATTCTCCAAAGGTTTGACGCCGCGCGCTTGTTTCTTTCTGCTGCTCCCTTGATTTCTAGGGTTTATTGGACCGATTGAAGATCTCGTTCGCCCTTTTCTGATCACTTGTTTATGCTTTCTTGAATTTACCTTCGCCGGATAATAATTGTTGTTTTCACATCTGTAGTTCTTGCGTTCAGTTATATTGATATTTTATGTTGTTAGATTTGCCGAAATTTGGAAATATAAACCCCGAATTTTCCTGTTTCGCTGTTTGTCTTCTTGGGAATTTCAATGTTTGGCTTCTTGGACACAAAAGATGCAATCTTTCTTATACACCTTCTCTTACTTTGTCTAATTTCTTTCCAAGAAACTGTAAATGAACGTGTCAGCGAAGAATTTTTGGTCTTTTTTGTGGCGTATCCGGATAAATAACTGGGAACCGTGAGGCGAAATCCAAGAATTATTTGAGATTAGCTGATTGTGGTGTATCCCGTTCTTGGTTTGAGAACTGCAAGATGAAAACCAATAACAGGATACACCACAATCAGCTAATCTCAAATAATTATTGGTTTTCACCTTACAGTTCTCAGTTATCTATCCAGGCATGCACGTTCATTTATTGTTTCTTGGAAAGAAATTAGACCAAGTAAGAGAACATGTATACGAAATGTTCTGACTCGAATTAAATTTTGGCGGATTTGTAGTTCTATAAGTTGTTTTCTTTTTTCTTTTTTTACTTCTGATGTCAATATTCTGAATGTTGATGTATTTGCACTTGATTCGATGTCAAACACCATTCAGTTGGATATCTTTCTTTCGTATTAGAGATGTTGGCACAAAATGTTAAGCTTTCATCAACTCAGCCAAGAATTTGGAGAATTGTGAATGGTGTAATTGTTGTAACTTGGCCAAACTTAGATGTTTAGAAGTAGTAAGTCACACATTGTTTACAATAATCATCATAATTGATTGATTCATATGGTGCATCGATCCATGAACTCTGATATCTATTCTCGGTGAATCTAATTTGGTCTTCATAGTGAATTGAGTTGTTGTTGCATAGTGAATGAGTCATATTCATTGTGATGTGCTTGTTTGATAGGAAACCAGCTGCGATATTTGGAACCAGCATAAGTATTAGAAAGCCGAAAAATACAATGGATTGTAACTTGCACATTGAAACTGATCATGACAAAGAGACTCCTAATTGTGAACACAAAAACCATAGCGAGCCAGAATATGGTACTCAAGAGAGCAACTATGAAGAAGAATCCAATGGTGAAGAAATTGCTGAAGAAGAAGATCCTGATGGAGAGGCTAAACCATGTGAGAGAGAAGTTATTGAAGGACTATATTGGACAGAGGCTACCGAAGAAGATCCACAGGAACAAGTGCTAGATGAGGAATCAATTGGAGTGCACGATCAGGAAGATGTATCAGAAGGATTCAGAAGTCAGTCATCTTCCAATGGTGACGACGAAGAATGTGAATTGGGCTCTAAACCATCCAGTTCAGATAAGAAAAGAAGATCAGCTGATGAATCCCAAGGCAATATGCAAAAGAGGCAGAAGCAGGATGACTCCAAGCTAGAGATATATTCTTATGCGACCGGCGTGATCTTCAAGGACAAAGCTAGGAGCTCGAGTTGTGATGAAAACATTGCAGACAAGGAAAATACTGGAAGTTCTGGTAAGAGAAAACGCAGTAGAAGCAATATGGAGCCTGAAACTTACAAGGTAGAAGTTGATATCGATCTGGCTACTAAAAAGAGGAAAACCAGATCGGTTAATAATGATGCCAAATTGAAATTGTTGGGTCCTTTAAAGCTTCCAGATTTTGACAAGATTCCTGTCGGTGGCACTTCTGTTGATCCGGTAATAGAGAAATTGAACTCGCAGCTCTTTGAGGTAAATCGGATGCTGAGTGCTCACGTACTTGTTGATGACCAACCAAAGGTACATGAGTCGGATATCCATATAAATTCAAGAGTGGCCAGACTCCGTGCCAGACTCATAAAGCATCGGCAAAAGATCATTTTAGAGCTGATTAAGAGGAACCCCACTTTTGATCCTCCTGATATCAAGCCCCCAAAGCTGTCCAAGAAGCTTTATATTCCAGTAAAAGAATATCCCAGTTACAATTTTATTGGCCTTATAATTGGTCCTCGTGGAAACACACAAAAGAGAATGGAGATGGAAACAGGCGCCAAGATATCACTGCGAGGTAAAGGTTCTATTAGAAAAGGAAGAGTCCTGACATATAAAGATTCCAGATGCGAGTCATCTGAAGATGATGACTTGCATGTCTACATTAAGGCAGATACTCAGAATTCTCTTGATTCTGCAGTGCAAATGGTGGAAAAACTGCTGGTTCCCGTGGAAGAAGAAATGAACGAACACAAGCGAGCTCAGCTGAGGGAGCTTGCTGTGTTGAATGGAAAACTTGGCAAAGATTCAAGTGAAGTCCAGAAGACAACACCAAGACCCAGTTCTTCATGCGACATCTGTGGAATAGCGTTTCATCATAGCGTTGCTTGTCCTTTGATTGCATCAAACACTGGAATCGGCAAGAGTGATAAATTCTTTGTTCAGTTGGGAAGTAGTGGAGTTGGTCCCTTCAACTATCCACCACTGGCTAGGTCCATATCAAACTTGATGTCCAATCAACAATTCCATGCTCCAGCATCATCCAACAGCAAACCTTTGAAAGAGATTGATGAAGCTAAACTATACGTGTGCTATCTTCCCCTATCCGTGAATGATGACAAGCTACTGGAACTCTTTTCGCCCTTCGGATGCATCTCCGAAGCTATAGTGATCAGAGACAAGACCACAGGTTTAAGCAAAGGATATGGTTTTGTTAAGTACAGGGATCCCGCCTTTGCTGCTGAGGCTGCGGCAAGCATGAATGGGTGCAGGATCGAGGGAAAGATGCTATCAGTTCAGGTCGCAAATCAGCCTTCATCTGCATCCAAGACTTGCACTTTTCCATGGTTGCTCAACAACTGCAACAAGCTACCACCTTATCCAACTACAGCCATTTCTCAAGGAAAACCCGGTGTTATGACCTGGCCTGGTCATCCAGGATCTATGATTTCCGAGACTCGTGCTTCTATTCCCAAGAAAAGCAGCTTTATCTCGCATGCTGGTTTTATCCGTGGACCTCCATTCTTTTTGGGTGCCTCAAATCAAAATTCGGTACCCCCTTTGATTCCAGATGCTGTCACATCATTCAAGGAGCCTGAACAGTTTCCTGGTTATCCGAACAACATTGAATTCCAGGATCAGTCGTACTGCTCGAGATATTATTACAGAGCGCCATCAAAGTATGTTCATCCAACTCAGACTCATGATAGCTATCGAGCATCGTTTGCTCATCAAATGCCTCCACCTTGAAGCCAATGGCAGTACAATGTTTGCTACCGTTTGTGCTCTGTTATAGCATATGTACAGAAATTAGCAATGGAATTTTTGCATGAAGATGATGCTTACTAGCCATGTTAGTAGGTTTAGAGGGCCTACTTTTTTCACCCTTTCACGGCGAGCGAGGCCCCCGTAATCCTATTCGATCTTCGGGAGCAGAGTTGTAGAAGTGTTTGAGCTCTTTTTCTTTTTCTCATGCCCGCAGAACTACAGAAGCAATACCCCTAGTGTTTTGTGTTCCTGGTACTGTCCTGGTGGACACCATTACCAACACGAAGACCAAATCTGTATCTCGTTCCTCTCACTCGACCATATGCTCTTCTCTGACATGATTGACGCCTGGTCATTCAAACAGAAGTCTTCTGAACGACAAACTCTTTTTATGTGTTGAGCATCTTTTGCTGCTTTCTGAGCCATCAACTCCTCTGAGTCTCTATTTTAAACTTGGAATCGGGTGATCTACTCAGCTTTATATTAGTGCACTGGTAGCATTAGTTTTTAATATTAAAATGTGGTTTAAAGGATCATTGCTGTAAGGTAGGGGAGGTTGCAACGATTTGCTTGGACTATCAATTTTGGCCTACAGATAAATTCAATTTGGTCGCAGGATGCGGCAAGAAAAGCACGAGGGCGAAGATACATATATTTATCATCTGTTTCCTTTATGATTACAAAGAGAACCGAGCAAGTTCTTAAACGTCCCATTTAGATGATAACATGCCGCGGACTTGACATGGTTTATTTACGACATAAACAACCAGATCGGAACGACTCTGTGTACGCATATACTGCAGGCTTTTACATGCATACTCCTTATCAGATGTTTGCTCTCATGTTGAGGCGATTCGCCACCTTCTGTCCCAGCGATGTGTCGCACTGCAACCATTCCCCCACAAGCCCACGATCAGCACACTAACTCTAATCAGCGTTCTATCAGGCAGAGAGAAAGAGGAGCTTTACCTTCGACAGGAACGAGATCCAGATGCTGCGGAGCTCATAGCTGACCTTTGGGTGTGCTAATTGCTCGGCCCAACGGCGGACGAAACGCTCTTGCCTGAGGAGCAGATGTCTCTCTCGTTGAAACGCCAAGCAGAACAAAAAGATCTTCGACGTAAAGATTGAATAGAGAATAACAAAGGCGATACCTATCAGGTGCCCAGGAACGGTAACGCTCTCCGGGTTGCTTGAAATCGTTTTGCTTGGGAATCACATTCTGCGCTTATCGAAGGAGCACTTCATCAGAAACCTGAAAGATTTGATGTGGATTTATAAGAGGATTAATCCCACAAGAATCTCACCTTCTCACGCTTGCCAGTGACGATACGATTTGGAATGGGGAACCTCTCTGCATGACGGAGGGAAGCATGCCTTGAAGGGAAGTAATCGACCTTGAGAAACAGATCCAGTGGTAGATCATCAGAGGCAAGATTCAAAAACAAGAACTAGTGATTGCTTGCTAGCTCGGAACATATAGATTACCTCCTCGTCCCTGTGCATGACGTTCATCAGTCCATCGTAGTGATTGTTGTGGTGAGCGCACTTGGGGGCGTTCACCGGGAGCGTCAGGTAGTTCGGGCCGAGCCGGTACCGCTGCGTGTCGCCATAGGCGAACACCCTGCACTGAAGCATCTTGTCGTCGGAGTAGTAGATGCCGGGCACCACCAGACCCGGGCCGAACGCTAGCTGCTCGTTCTCCGAGAAGAAGTTGTCGATGTTGCGGTTCAAGACCAGCCTTCCCACCGGCTGCAGCGGCAGAAGGTCTTCGGGCCATGTCTTGGTGTCATCGAGCGGGTCGAAGTCGTAGCGGTCCTCGGTATCCGGATCCATGACTTGAACGAAGAGCTTCCACTCCGGGTAGTTTCCGGCGGCAATGGAGTCGTACAGATCCTGGGTGGCGTGGCTGTGGTTCTTGCCGCCCACCACGATCGCTTCGTCTTCCAGCAAGCACTTGACTCCACACGTGGGCTTCCAGTGGAACTTCACGTAGTTGACCTTCCCTTCCTTGTTGACGAAGGTGTAGGTGTTGACGCCGAAGCCTTCCATGTGGCGGTAGTCGGACGGGACGCCCACGTCGTCGAAGAGGAAGAAGAAGGTGTGGAGGCTCTCGGGGTGGTGCGAGAGGAAGTCGAACACCCTCCAGTACTCCTGGACGTGGGACTTGGGGTTTGGCTTGAAGGCGTGGATCACGTCCGGGAACTTGATGCCGTCGCGGATGAAGAACACGGGGAAGTTGTTCCCCAGGAGATCCCAGTTGCCCTGACGCCATGAGACAATCGGTGAGACCTTGGGGAGACGAGCACGAGTAATTCGGCGCAAGGGTGGATCACAGTACGTACCTCTCGGGTGTAGAACTTGACGGCGAACCCGCGGGGGTCTCTGATGGTTTCAGGGCTGCCACGCTCGTGGATGACGGTGGAGAAGCGGAGGATGATCGGCGTCTGGACGCCGGGCGCCCGGAGGAAGTCGGCGCAGGTGAGGTGAGTGACATCATGGGTGCACTCGAAGAAGCCCTTGGCGCTCGCGCCTCGGGCGTGGACGACGCGCTCCGGTATGCGCTCCCGGGCGAAGTGAGCGATCTTTTCGACCAGATGGTAGTCCTCAAGGAGGATGGGTCCTGAGAGCAATGATAAGCTTTCAGCAGCTCACATGATTAAGGATGGCTTTCTCTTCGACACCATTCCCATACCTCTGGATCCCACGGTGAGGGCCTGGTCATCGTTCCATACGGGCGCACCAGCGTTGGTGGTGGTAAAGTTGGTGTCGAAGGAGCTCGAGGGACGGAACTATAAACAATAAAAAGAGAATATAAATCAGAGTTCGGAATACATATACATACTTAAAGCGTTTCGATATCGCGTTAGATCTCCGGCAGATTTCCTCCCGAGGGTACGGCTTAGCTGTCTCCACCGGCGCAGCGAGCTACATGGATGGTGCAGCCATTGGTTCAAACAAGAGGGACCCACAATCCGCTCCGGCTATCTGCTTTCAGTGTGATTGTGGGGCCCCTGTTTGGACCAACGAGCTGCAGGATCGGAGCAACATCCTGCCTCGGTGGATACAGCTGCGCTACACCATCACATGAGATCTACCGATAACTACGTGCAACATGAGTTAATACGTATGAGCAGAGAAGTGCTGCCACGGACTGCGAATGGCTGCAGGAGCGAAGGAAGAGAGCTTCATACCTTGTAAGGATCCATGACCTCTGAGGAGGAGAGGGAAGTACGAGAGAGCAGATTGGGGGTGCTTATTGCTGCTCTCACCCCCTCTCCAAGGTCTCTTAAATAGAGAGAGAGTTGCTTCTCCTCACCTCCCCGGTCAGACCACTCGCCTGGGTCTTGCCAGCGCAGCTGGGACACAACCGGTGATGTCGATCCAGACTTATCAGGAGTTCGATCTTTCCCCTCCAATCGTACTTTTAATTAGAATCCTACAATTCCCATCCGACGAGAGGTAACGGTGGTTAAGAAGAGTTGAAGGTGGGCTTAGAGAGAGAGAGAAGAAGAAGAGATGTTTAGAAAATATTATGAATGAGAATTGATCAGGATAGTAATTATGATAAGACTCGGCCGACGTCAGCCGATGCCTCACGCCTCGATCAGTGCGACTGCACTCAGTCAACCGAATCGGAACACCGGCTGAGGCGTATTAACGCCTACTCAGGCGCGGTTCTTCACGCCACGCTAGTGCCCATGTCAAACGCTATCAGTTTGCCTCCTGCAGGCGAGGCACATCAAACAACAGTAAGCTTCCCTATAAATACCCTCTCGTTCATCATAGAAAAAAGGGGGAGTGACAATACAAACACTTCTTCTCCTGAAACCCCCTCCACATCTTCTAACTTGATCATCGGAGGGGTCGGGTCGAGCGTCCCGGCCCGACCTTTGTGCAGGTGCGAAGCCGATGGTCCCCGCCGGACGCGCGGACGAGGAGTTCTCGCCCGGAGGACACGGCGACCTCGTCCCGATCGGACCATCGCACCGGACCGATCCCGCAGGCTCGAGGCACGCCCCAGGGAGATCCCCGTCGTCCGGACCCGAACCGAGCTGCGTTAGCCCCGAGGCCACGGCTCCATGCTGTTTCCCACGACAAGAATAAACGGGAAAAAAAAAGGTCTAATGTAACTAACAATAAAACGAATATAATCAGATATATTAACAAAAATATATGAAGTTATTAAACCGAACAAGTAGACAGTCGCCATAAATAGTGTGGATCGGTGATCTGAAGCCCCATAAAGATAGGAACGAGCAGTGTGTCTGACACAGGTCCAGCAGCCCTACAAAGGATAAGATAGAGAGAGAATGCATCGTCGTTCCACTCGTCAGCATGCATTGCAGTGCCGTGGGTGGAGTCCTCCTGTGGCTCCAAATGTTGACAGCGAAGTTACTGGGAGGTGAGGACAAAGGAGAGAATTGTTGACGTATGAATGCAGGGAACATGGACTGGATGTTGAAATTTTCAACGCCCTACCACTGTTTCTAAGATCATTTTCTAGAAATGGGACGAGCAAAAAGTAATTTATTATTAGAATAAAAATACGACCATTGTTTCTAGAAATGGTGGTAGGACTGAGCTTGATTTGATCTCACACCCACCCCATCACCCACCGGAAATAAGACAGCTTGTCATCGTTGCTATTCGATTTTTTTTAGATAATTAAAAAAAAAATGAAGATAAGTAATATCTTATAATAAATTATTAATTTTTATTAATTAAATTAATTAATATTATTAAAAATATATCGAATGAGATTTCGAATCAGTAAGTGAAATTTCGACGGATGTATTAAAAATATCATAATTTAAAATTAAAAAAGGTTTAATTTTAGTTGGGTGGTATGTCATGATCTCATTATATGCAAGTTATTTATTTAATTATTATAAGTTTATTTGAGTCTTCTCCTACTTGATAAATAAGATTAAATCGAAACGCTATAATACTCTTATATTCTTAAGGATTCGTTAAAGATCAAACTTTAGTATCGTGCACATAAAATCAAATCTAATAATGATTTATATCATGACATAAAAATAAATTGATTAAACTATTTTACCTTAACGATAATAGACTCATTCAAATTTTAATATCATTGTTTTCAGGTTTCAATCTTTTTAAGTCATTCTGATAGGATATTAAGATCTTTTTTTATCGAAATTAAAAAGAAAGAGGCAGAACCAATAAAATTTAATCTTTTCGATTCATCACTGAAATTAAATATCACATTCAAAAAACAAATTTATCCAACTCTTAAAAAATCTTACGTGATAATATTACATCCCATTTATCATTGATAGAGTGCATAGATTCTGTTGATATTTGGATTATACATAAGTTTAACTTTTATTTCCTAAATAAATAAATAATAAATGATAAAGCCAATCTACACAACCAATCAAGCAAGCAAGCAAGCTGTATAGTGTCTCGTGAGCCCAAGTGGGGCCCTCGCGTATCTTTCTCTTATCGCCACGAGATTGCGTTGTCGGTAATGTCTCATCTCAATTATTGGGGTTCAGCTGTGCCATATTGGAGGAGGACAGAGTGTCGAGATGTTACATGTAATGCATGTCCTTCACCGTGGTAGATTGCATCAAAATCTACCTTGGCGTGCGAAGATAAAACGATAAGGACAATTCTCCGGCTTTCGTTCTCTGACAAGAGTAGATAAGCTAAATCACTCTCCTCAAACCACACAACGCCAAGTATGCGTCTCTAGATGTGCTTCTTTTTTCTTCCAAGAAATCAAGCGTCGATCCATCTTGCAAGAACCAACTTTTGGCGTTTCCAATGACTTTTCAAAAGCATGATAGCTTAACTTCCACTGTGTGTTCTATAAAATAAAGGAGGAATCTTCCATCACATCATCATGATAATTCATCAAACAGATTAATTATATATTATCTTACATAATTCATTATCTTTATATTTTAATTTTTCTATTTTCAAAATTAGTAAAACATTAAAATTCGTTTAAAATATAATTTTATATAATTAAAAAAAAAACTAGATTAAATACTTTATTTTTATAAATATAAGAATCTTAATAGTATAAGTAATATGTGATTTGATAGTATTCTTAGAAGCCCATTTAAACCTTTTTCTTATATTAAAATTAAATCAGGATTTTCCAAATGGCAAAAAAATTATATAACATATAATTTCTTCTTGCAATTTCTTCTTGCAATCCCTTATTCGCTATGAGATATTTTGGGGAAATCATGATGTAGTTCTGATCCGTGGAAGCTCGACAACAACGTAGACATCATGCACAGTGGGAATCATGTAGCATGACACCAACCTCCACTTGTATGGACCAACCTAACATTTTGCAGCAAATAAATTATGAGAATCATAATGCATGGGGCAGATATTTTTCTAGTGAGCTAACGAAAGACTCACTCAGACATCATAAATTAATCTTCACGAAATATTAGCCTGATTTGATGTGATGTATCTGTCTCATCTTCGCTTCAAAGTCGAAAAATCTGATCATACAATTTTGTTTTCTTCTTTGTTTTAAAACGAATAACAGTAATAATAAGTTTTATTATCTCAACTATGTTTATGATTAGCTAACATAAATTCTCAAAATTTATGAAATTTTTGGGCCCTATAGGTTTCGCTTGTTTACCTAAATAAATTTTTAATCACAAAACTTCATCCAACACTTGAAACTGTCTTATAAAATTAATAAGGCTTATAGTTATATGTTGATAACACAAAATTCTCGATGATCATTTTCATTTTAATCATACAATATATATTCTATTAATAATATCTTTATTAGTTATTCTATCTACCTTATTAAATTACTGATTTAAAGTATATAAAACTTTTAATTATTAAAATTATATGTTTATCTGATTTGATTACATCCTCATTCATATTAATTTTTTAAAATATTTGAATTGATTAATATATTATTACACAAGTGATAGGTCTCGAATTCATTCGAATCATATGTAAACATCATGTATGATATTTGACGTAATAAAAAATTTTAATTAAAAAAATTATTCGCATCAAACGTGTAGGGGATATCCTCTTAGGAAGATGGTCAAGTGCAATAATCTCATCCTTATCTTGGCATCTGTTATTGTGTCAATCACGAGTTCGTTGGCGAGTGAGTTCACTCTCCAGTCTCTTTCACCTTTCCTCTTCTCTCATTGGTGCTGCAGACGAACGTATGCACCTATCCAAATCTAATGCAGTGCATGGAAAATTAGAGCGGCATTTGCTCCTTGGTCGTTGCATGCTATTGTCTATTCTGTCTCGATCCAGATGTGGACAGCAGTTTCATTTGAGTCTTCTTCGGTTTGCTCATCTCGTGCTTAAGGAGGACACGACTTAACCTTTTAATTTTTAGATTGTCTTAATCTTTGATCTATATATATATATATATATATAGACACGGATGAGTAAACTATCCATAAGATAAAAAGATTAGAATAAAGAGAAAATAAACTTTAAAGTCTTAATAATAAAAAAATAAAATAAAATTTATTTCATATTATTAAGGATTAAAAGAACCCAATAATAACATGTCTTAGAATTAATAATTACGTTGCGACGAGTCAACTGTGATGGGATTGTATAGAGAGTGAAAAGATCAATGGTGAGAAAAGTATGGATGGAGAACGATTTCTGTAGATCTTAGTATCCCGAGGCCAAACGTTTCCCAATGGCTACAAGAGTTAGGGTGGAAAAACAAGGGAGAAGCTTCCAAGAACTAATGCCATCATTCTAATCAACCAAATAATGGAAAACGAATGGCAACTACAAATGTCTCCCTGTCGCCATCTAAAAGCTATCATCTGACCATTTCCACCTTCCTAATTATTGATGATGACATTTAGATTCATGTAAGGTTGTGTTATTTATAAAGTTCAAATATGTCCAAATCTTAACTATTTGTATCATATACGAGTAATTTTTATATTTAAAATGTTAATTTAATGATGATATATTAGATTCATTTTATACCGATCAAAAGTTTAAAATATTATTTAATAATTTTTTTAACATAAAATATTTTTCTAATAATGATGTATCAAACCCACCCACTTGATATATTGGTACACCTAAAATATTGATATAATAGTAAAAGGTTAAAACCTCATTTGAAAAATTTTCAAGATGTCAATTAGTTTAGTTAATAAAAACTTTGACTATATAATAATTTATTAACATCATATTTTATTTTCATTATTTATCTTTTATAATAAAAAATACTATAATTGATCTTAATAAATACACATGTGTGTGAATAGATATTATTAAAACCAACATATGTGCTTAAATATTTCGATACATACCTTCATCATAGTAAAAGAATATTTAATATATATATATATATATATATATATATATATATATATTAAATATTTTGAGGTAAGTTTGAATCATCACTTTGCGACGTGTGCTCCGATTGTCTTTATGACAATTCACATGTCACTTCTCCAAGATCCAACTCATGATAACACAAAAGGCAAGTTTAAGATATCATTTACTAATTCTCGGTCTGTAGGGAATCACCGATAGATCATCTCAAATTAGCTGTCTGCATTAACTTTATGTCCCATCCCATCCCTTCACTTCCCTTTGATTGAGAGATCTATACAGCGAGAAGGTGTTCAGTCGTTAGCTGATGCGACTGCATTAATCAGTACTGCAAACATTTATAAGCAATGAAATGAGACGAAGAAGAAGACAATTCATTACAAATCCACAAGGAACTCTTAAACTGAGCTAATCCATCCGCTAATCTATTGCCGGAGACTTCGTTGTTTAATCTGCTTTTATTTTTAGGTTCTATAATTAAACCATCCATACAATGACTGGATTACTAAGAATTTAGAGCCTTGATTCTGAAGGGTATTGTAATAATTCAACTTAATTTCCTATCGAGAGTGGATTAAGTCTTAAATAGATTTACAAAAGATCGATCGATGGATGTAAGACTACTGTTAATTTTGAATATGAGTATTTTGAGCTCATGATTTAGTCTTAGTAATATTTTAGATGTTGTTGGTACACACAAAGATCATCGACGGGTGAGTCAATCCGATTGATTTATTATCAAACGCACATGTCCTTCTTAATGACTCCTTGTTACTGATTAGAGGAGCTAATATAGTAAGCCGATGTATAAGGAGCCCATTAGGGAGGTGATTCATTGGGAGCGACTTGACGTTGGTATGGGGAAGCTGGGTTGGAGAGCTGGATTCTCCTAGTTGCTGAGTCATCTCTTGGTCATGTCTTTAGATGGTGCAAGGATCCTACACAACTAGTTTACGCTGGAGGTGTCCCGGTTCGATCCCTCCGATGCTTAAGTTAACGAAAGACAAAGAGAGAGAAAGACAATAGTATGAGCAGTGTAAATGAGAGAATAGAGAATTTTTGCTTGTGCCTACTCGTCTTGATCTAAGGCTTAACTTTTATACCTAGGCATTGAGCAGTTTGGACATGTGTTACTAAGCCTCTCTTACCTATGGTGGAGGCATTAATGAGGGCGACTAACTTATGTGTGTCCTCTGGCATCTTGGGCAGACCGTTGGGACGCTTTTGCATCGACTTTCTTACCGCTTTGGGTTAGATAGGGAATGGTCCCTCTATCGGCTATCCGAAAGGGAAGACTGGTGAAGCTTAACCATGTTGTCAATCATTAATGCGAAGGCATAGCTTCTACTGAGATGTCAGCCGGTGACTAGGGAAGCTAAGGCATATTGTCAATCATTAATGCGGGGCATGATTTCTTTAGCTATGGTATCAATATAGAATATGTCTTACGTGCTCACCTTAGAAAGTAAGAACAAGTATGGTAGATCCCTGTTGGCGACTGAAGGGAGCTGATAGTACCAAGCTTTTTCCTATTATATATTGATTATTAATTTTTAATACCCATGACATCGAATGATTCTCTTTAAGTAATAAATTATTTTTAGAAAAATAATAAGATAATTTAGTTGGGGTTCGCATTACAAAGTTCGTTTGAAATGTAAATCAACCCAAGAGTCATGTTATCTTTGGAAAAGTATTGTTGAGAGGAAAAAGAGAGAGTTAAATATGTTGTTTTGGATATTATCGACTTACTCGAAAACAAGATATATATCACTTCAATCATGCAATTGTTGATAAGGAATAAAACTAGGAAAGATGTAAATGTAATTAATTTTTGTCATGTTAATGGAAATGCCAGCTTTTGTGTATGAATTATTTAACCTCTAGAAAAGGATAATAATTTATACAAATTTTCTTGTCTAAAAATATATATAATTTATTATTTATTATAAAATATGAAACTTTTTATAGTTTTAAACCAGGATCATCGTTTCAAGTATTAGACTCGTTTCGATGGTCTAATTAGACCAATATATCGGTCAATATTGATGTACCATGTATCGATATAATAGTACATATCGATATTTCGAAGAGAATAAGAAAAGAATGGATAAGAGGAATGGTGGGTGGAGGAATAGGAAGAAGAAATAACGAAGAAGAGGAAGATTAAGATGGAAGAAAAGAAAAGAGAGTGGTGTAGGAGAAAAAAAAGGAAGAGAAGGAGGGGAATAGGTGGGAGTGCAAGCAGGAAGAAGAAGGAACACGATGACATTAGTATCTTGAAGGAATATGTGGTGGCAGTGGCATCACCAAAGGGCAACAACGTTAAATGCAAGAAGAGGGCTTACTTCTATTTTAGGTTTTTTTTTTTTTTAATATTGAGTTGGATGAGTCTCATTGCTATTTTAAGTTTTTTTTCTATTCTTTTAAGTTGGATCGGGCTATCCAAAATGATGATGATCCACATATCAGTTACATTCAGATGAGTATATACCGTTCGTTTCATACCGTTTTAGACGGTACGATACTTTAGTATACAAAAGAAATATACATAATTAGATTAAAATTGAGAGATAATTAATAATAATCTAATATTGTTAAGAATTGAAAGGGTCATATATGTATTGGATTTGGTCCAAATTAAGTTTTTGGATTGCATTAATATCCAATCCTATGTAAAATATTTCTTAAATATAATACAATTTATGGCTACAAAATATTGCATGTTTAGGAGACGTGATGTAAAGAGGGCATCTTAATGCCAAAAACCAAGAAATCAATTAAAAATTTTCCAAGAGGTATAAATTTAGAGAGACACACCAAATTAATAACATTCATCTTACAAATTTATCTCTAAACAGTGTTTTTAGAGACACTTATGTATATCCTTCTTTAACTTGTATTCCTATGAAGTCAGTGATTTTTCATATGTATGCCTTTGTGCAAAAAATAACAAAAAAAGTACAGATATTTATTGTAATTAATATTCATCAATTGCTGGTTACTATGGCTATTAGTTGAGCTCTAACATTAGTATCCTTTAAAACTTATAATGACATGAATGTTACTATTCTTTATGGCAACAACGTAATATCAAATTGCTAATAAATTGAGTGTTGCAAGGACTAAAGATTCATAGAATTTGGACTTTGTTAAGAATTGGTAAAAAGAAATCGCTTTATAGTGTTGAGGAAGATGAATCCAACTTGATGTCCTCCGCAGTATCCTGTTGGCCATGTTTATAAATTAGAGAGAGAGAGAGAGAGAAAAAAAAAAATCTTGCATGAACAAAAGGTTAAAATTTTTTTTTGGTGGATAAGGTTAAATTCTATTTATTCTATTAGATTTTTTTACATGTTTATTTTGGTCCCTCACGGTGGGTATTGAATTTTTTTCTTTTATTTTTTAATCAGGTTTTTCATGACTAATAGACAATCGGAAGGATTTCTCATAAATATGATATCTCATGAACTTTGATATATTGACTTGAATTTTTTTTAGATGGATTACAACAATTCATGTGTGATATAAAAAAAATATTTTCACATTCTTAAGTACGAAAAGAGTCATGTAACATATGTCTAATCTCAATCGTATTTAGGTTGATAAAATTTGATACGATAAAACAATATACCTTCAAGTTCTTTAGTAAATTTTTTTTTAATCTATTTTTCCAATTGTTCTTCTTACATATTATTGACATATGAATTGTTTTCTTTTCTCCTCTTTTGATTATTGGGTATATATTCTCAAACAAGTGATATTCGAGCATCCATATCCTTATTCACATATCATGATCGATTTTTTCTTGTTTGGTGACTCGAAGCATCACTCTTCCAAAAGCATTAACATTTTCTTGATGATGTACTTACTTTTTCTTTTCTAGTGTCATCTTTTTTGGCCGCACCATAAACCAAGAACATGACAGACAATACTATTATTCATGAACAAGCAAGATGGGATTGTTTACGCATTGACATTCTTTTGGAGATATTTGAAACCCTGAATATGATCGATCGGTGTATGGTAGCTCAAGTTTCTCACTCATGGCGAATGACTTGTTTCGATTCATCACTCTGGAGAACGATCGATCTCCGGATTCTATGGTCCGACCTTCTTATAAGGGTGGACACTGAGCTCAGGTTGTCACAAGCACTGATGACTATAGTAGCTTATGGTCATGGAAACATCACCAGCATTGTGTTCCATCCCAACTTACCTACAAAGGATGAGCACTTGAACATCATCAGTCGAGGGTAAATTACACATTCATATTAGCATCTTCTTCTTCTTCTTCTCTACCTTATTCCCTTATAATCTGATGGGTTATACGTATATAGATGCCCTCATCTTAAAAGGCTCGTCATGCCGTGTTGGGATTCCATCAGCGTAACTGCAATGAGTGATGCCATAAATAACTGGGGAGAATTGGAATCGATAACCATGCCTAGCCTTACTCCTTCCTTCCGAACCATGCTGACCATTGATGGATCTTGCGAGGGGCTCTCTCAGCTAAAGGTCGTCGGTGTCGTTCATGATGGATTTCTATCATCGCCTTTTGGAAACTTCCCCTTCGAGCTGAAGGTGTTGAGCTTGCAATGTTGCTTGGTGCCCTTGGGAGGTCTACTGACAATAATGGACATGCATCTTCATCTCGAGGTGCTTAATCTGTCACACGTACTATTGCATCTTGATGAACGTATGAATCCCATACCACTGATGAAATTGTTCGACAACCCAGTAGGGATGTTGATTCTTGAGAAAGCTTTCAGGTTGAGTAGCTTCTTCTACTGCGAGGACTACGCATCATGCAATGAATGCCGGAGGATGATAGATGGTCGCACGAGGCACAGTGATGGTTGGTGGAGGCCGGACGAGGTGGCCTCTTTGAATTTGAGAGAGTCCGATGATATATAGTTTTGAGTTTTGATATTTTTGAATTGATGTCTCACATGATATATTTTCTGATATTTTCTTTGATCAATGCATTATATTTGATAATAGATAAGATTTCTAATTATACGAGGAAATCTCTTTATTCTGTTGAGGAAAATCTTCTATTCTATTGAGAGAAATCCTTACTCCTAATTTGTATAAATATGAGAAGGACATGTTAATGTAAGCTTCTTCAATAATTCTTCGCTTCTTCAATAATTCTTCTTATCTTCTATTCTTTCCAACAATATTAACCTGACTATAATCATTAATCATAAAGTTTGATTTAATATTTTTTTCTCAAAGATTTAAACGATCTGAGAAAAGTACGGATAGAAAATGATTTGATGGGATTCCTATTGATTAGTATTCGGAGGCCAAATGTTTCCTATGCTTACCAGAGGAAGGGTGGAAAAATAAGGAAGAAACTTCCAAGAACTAATCCCATCATTCTAATCGACCAAACAATGGAAAACGAATGAGCAACGACAAATGTGTCTCCCCCATCGCCTTCTCAAACCTACATATTTTAGATTCCTCCCCCTATGTCACCATCTAAAAGCTATTATCTGACCATTTCTACCTTCCTAATTATCGATGTTGACATTTAGATTTATGTAAGGTTGCATTATTTGTAAAGTTTTAATATGTCAGAATCTTAATTATTTGTATCATAAAAAAGTAATTTTGTATACTTAAGATATTAGTCTGATGATGATATATTAGATCCATTTTATATCTATCAAAAGTTTAAAATATCATTTAATAAAAATTTTAACATAAAATATTTTCCTAATAATGATGTATCAAATCCATTTAATACAATGATACATATAAAATATTGATGTAATGATAATATATTTGACCCACGTATGTATGATATTTTTAGTTATCATCGAAATTAAGAGTTCGAAACCCCATTCGAATAATTTTTAGATGTCAATTAGTTTACCTAATAAATTTTTTGACTATATAGTAAGATGTTGACTTCAATTTCATTTTCATTACTTATTCTTTATAACAAAAAATAAAAATATAATTGATCTTAATAAATACACACATGCGTGAATAGATATTTTATATATATATATATATATATATATATATATATATATATATATATATATATATATATATATATATATGATTGAGAGATCTCTACAGCTCGAAGGTGTTCATTCATTAGTTGATGCGACTGCATTAATCACTGCAAACATTTATAAGCAGTGAAATGAGAAGAAGAAGAAGAAGAAGAAGACGTCAAGCAACTCTTAAACTGGACGAATCCATCCATCTATTGCCGGAGACTTTATTGTTTAATCTGCTTTTATTTTTAGGTTCTATAATTAAACCACCCGTATAATGACAAGATTACTCAGAATTTAGAGCCTTCATGCTGAAGGATATTGTAATAATTCGATTCAATTCGAGAGTGGATTAAGTCAAACAGATGATTTAATACTATTATTTATTTGAGCTTATGTATTTTGAGCTAATGATTTAGTTTTAATAAGATTTTAGATGTATTGTTTTTTAATACCTTAGAAAGAGTCATGCTATCTTAGAAAGAGTACTCTTGAGAGCAAAAAGTGAGAGATATCACTTATGCCAACTTACTCAAAGACAAGATATACATTCCTTCAATCCTGCAATTGCTGATAAGGAATACACGTAGGAAGGATATGTAAATGTGATTAATTTTTCTTATGTCAATAGACATGCCAACTTTTGTGTATGAATTATATATCCTCTACAAAAGGATAATAATTTATATAGTTTTTTTTGTCTAAGAAAAAATAATATAATTTGTAATTTTATTGAAATATATAAAACTTTTCATAGTTTTGAGCAGCGATCATTGTTTCGAGTATCAAACCCATTTTGATGATTTGATTAGACTAGTATATTGGTTAATACCAGTAAATCATATTTCGATACAATGGTACATATTGATATTTTGAAGAAGAAGAGAAATAAGGATAAGAGGAAGGGCGAGCGGAGGAAGAAAGATCGAGGAAGAGAAAAAATAAAAAGAAAGAAAAAAAAAAGCCATAGAGAAGAAAAAAAAAAGAAAGAAATAGTAAAGGAGAATAGATGAAAGTGTAACGAAGAAGAAGAAACACAACAACAATAGCATCACGAAGGTAGTGGCATCCCGAATGATGGTGGCAACAATGTTGAATAGCTTACTTTTATTTTATTTTTAATATCAAGTTGCATGAGCCTCACTACTATTTTAAGTTTTTTTCTTATTTTCTTAAGTTGGATCGGGCTGTTCAAAATAGGGATGGGCCACTTATTAGTGTATGTTTGGATCGGTATGTACCGCTCCTTTCATACCATTTTAGATGGTATGATAATCCTTGGCTTGAGTATAAAACAGAAATATACATAATTAAATTAACATTGAGAAATAATTAAAAATAACCTAATATTGTTAAGAATTGATAGGGTCATCATATATGTATTGGATTTGGTCCATAACATGAAAAATTAAGTTTTTAGATTGCATTAATACCCAATCCCATGTAAAATACTTCTTAAATATGATATAATTTATGTCTAAAAAATATTAATATTGCCTGCAATGTTTAAGAGATGTGATATAAATAAGGCATCTTAATGTGAAAGACCAAGAAATTAAATAAGGCATCCATATCCTCATTCACTTTATTAAGGCAATAAGGCTTCACTCTTCCAAAAGCATTAACATTCTCTTGATGATATATTTATTCTTTCTCTAGTGTCATCTTCTTTGGCTACACAATAAACTAAGAACATGACAGGCAACATTGCGCCTGAACTAGCAGGATAGGGCGGACACAGAATCTGATCGATCGATGTACTATAGCTCAAGTTTCTCACTCATGGCGACTGGTTTCTTTGGATTCATCACTCTGGAGAACGATCGATCTCCTGATTCTATGGTCCGACCTTATAAGGGTGGACACAGAGCTTAGGTCGTCACAAGCATTGAGGACTATGGTCGCATATGGTCATGGAAACATCTTGTGCATTGCCTTCCATCCCAACTTACCTATGAAGGATGAGCACATGAACATCATCGGTCGAAGGTAAACTGCAATAAATTGTTCAGTACCTTTGAAGCAATTATCCATCTTTCTCTGGAACACAGCAGGGGCATTCTTGAGACCGAATGGCATTGCAAGCCATTCGTATAATCCTTCAGGGACCCAGAATGCGGTCCATTCAATGGAGTCGGGGTGCATAGCAACTTGATGAAAACCGGATTTTAAGTCAAATTTTGAGTAGATTTTACTATTGCTGACCTTTTTGAGGATGGTATTGATGCCGGGCAGGCTGTATTGATCCTTTTCGGTGATGTCATTAAGCCTCTTGTAGTTGAAAACCATCCTTTCCTTCCCTTTCTTCTCAGCTCCTGTTATAGGATCAACAGTAGTTCCTGAATTAACAATTATAGCAGTGGTTCGGTGCTTACTCTTGCTTGGTCTGATAACCCCGATGTCCAGTAGTGCTTTTACATGTTTGGAAAAGGCTTCCTTTGCTTGTGGTGTTAAATGTCTTAGGGGTTTGTCTTCTACCACGAAATCTTGGTTTTTGATTTCCAATTTGCAGGTTATCTTGTTTTTTTTCCAATGTTTAAGGGGATCTTCTCCAATGTAGCCTTGGGCCTTCAGCTGATCTAACAGGCTTCCGAACTTGGCCTTTATATTTCTGTCACTTTGCTGTGCTTCTGCTGAATAGAGTACTGCCTCTTGGATTTGGATATAATCTTCTTCTTCTAAATCTAATTCCTCTATGGCTGCGGCTGTTGAGATGTAGGGCAAGGTATTGATGGTCGTTAAGTTTTTGTAGAATGTAACCATATTACCTTCAATTCTGACTCCTCCTTGCATTGCCCTTATAAAATTACATCCGATGATCATTTGGATGTCATCCCCAAGTTTCATTGTGAACGCATAAGTGTAGGGGATTCTGAAAGTATTATTCCCAATAGTCATTTTTCCTCCCTTTAATTTTTTGTTCGCTGTCGTCTTGGAGGTAATCCCACTGAAATGTACTATGTAAGGGTTTTCTTCCATTGCAGCGCTTGGAACAGCCCTTTCATCTATGCAGCAAGTAGTGGCGCCTGTGTCTAGGATAGCGTTAACCTCAAAAGTGGGAATATTCAAAATTTCCATATGTACCTTTAAGTTGAAGAGCATATTCTTGGCCCTTCTCGTTCCCCCTATTTCCTTTGTTTCCATTGACAGGATTTTCTGAGTTTATTCTTCTAGGAGGACAAGGGCTTCCTCACTTTCTTCCTCCTCACTTTCTTCAGTCTTCCTCTTTCCTAGCCTTTGTATTTCTCTTAGGAGATCAGCCTTTTCTAGTCTTAGCTGATCCACTTCTAGTATTTCTTCTTTCAACTTGTCATATTTTGCTTTTAGCTCTTCCACCTCGTTCTTTAGACGGAGATTTTCTTGGGCTATGGCTATAGACTGGACATGCATTTCTTCCAGCTCCCTAGCCTTTTGTTGCTCGGATTCCACCGTTCCTTTTAGCCTTCTTATCTCTGCTTCACAATGGTTAATAAAATCTTGTTGTTGTTGAAGCAAATTTCTAGGTTCATACCTTGGAGGTACCTTATTCTCTTATGATTTGATGGTTATAAGTACACAGATGCTCTCAGCTTAAAAGACTAGTCATGCCATGCTGGGGTTCTATTAGCATAACTGCAATGAGTGACACCAAAAATAAGTGGGACGAATTGGAATCAATGACCATGCCTAGCTTCACTCCTTCCTTCCGAACCATGCTGACTATTGATGGATCTTGCAAGAGGCTCTCTCAGCTAAAGATCGTTGGTGACGTTCATTATAAATTTATATTGTCGCCTTTTGCAGTCATCCCTATTCATTATTTATATATTTATATATATATATATATATATATATATATATATATATATATAAAGACGATAATGTATTTCACTCTGTATTGTGTATGAGAGGCAAATGTGTGTGTAAATGTAATAATTAGACACATAATATCGGGGATCAAACAAATGCATGACACATGTATCGATGATAAATTACTACTATGAGATCACATAAACATTTACCCCTTTTGTTTATGACAAAAATCCTCATATTATAGCTTAGGAGATGTTAATTGGCATAATTGTTAAAGTCTTTGACGGTGGATAGCAAGAATTTAAAATCAAATACCGTGTTTACCATTTACAATCTGATCGTTGATAGTAAGGTTGGAGAGGTGCACTAAACGAATCCTAATTTGAATGTGAAATGAACGTAGATAGGAACAAGATGAGGCATGAGGCCAATCTAGGCCTGACCTCCATTCACTAGAACAAATAGGGCATGCACCCTATTTTGAAGGTTTTTCTTTTTAAGAAGACACTTTAGTAGAATAAGAGAGTTGCTTATGCCTAAAGAGGGGTGTTTTTTTCAGCCCTGTTGTCCAATAGAGAGATGATCCTTTACCACTCCACCATATATTCACTTATCAACAACATAAATATATAAGATGTCTCTTTGTTCCCAATATCACTGACGCAATTCAAAATATCCCTTTTGTGCAAGATCAAATAAATATAGTAAGTGCTTGATGTATAGTTATAATATCCCTCTTGCATGCATCTGTCGAGACAAAATGCCTCCTAAGCATTTGACATCGGCTGTGTGACAAAAAGATAACTGATGCATCCATTAAGACAATAATTATTACAAGTGTCTTACATGATTGACTTGGCCAAAGCGTTCATCATACATCTACTCAAAAAAAAAAAAAAAAAACCATCCAAAGAGGGAATGCAATATTATTGATATTTAAGGTTTTTTTTTATTTTATTTATTATTTTTAAATGATTGATATTTAAGTTTTTTTTGTCTTCCTTTTTATTCGGCCCATATTGACAGCAAGTGACTTGATAAAAATATTCTTCTTACAATTGATGCATCAGGATAAAAAAAATCCAAAGCACCCAATGTGATCAAGAAGAGATGCATATTATTGATTTTTTTTTTTTTTTTGTTAAATTAGTAATATTTAAGGTTTTTTATTTTTTTTATTTTATTCTGTCCATATTGATAGCAAGGGATTTTGCCTATTGATATCCTTTTCAAGATATTTCAAGATATTTAAAGAACTGATAGCCTGAGTTTCTATGCTCCAATTTTGCAAGGGTGAACACTGGGTTTAGGTCATCTCACAAGGACCAAAGGAATGTGGTGGCTTGTTGTCATGGACAGACACATCAGTGCATTATATTCCACCACTGACCTACCTGAAAAGGCTGAAATTTTTTATGCAAAAAATCATCATCAAACATCGAATTAACTGATCTAAAATTTAGCAAAAAAGCATATAAAGTTGGGAGCATATAGCTGAAATCAATGCTCCTATATCTGTTGCTTCATGCATGTTTGACAATAAAATGTTTAACTGCATTTCATCAATAACATATATTATCTTCCTACAGAACTTGGCTAAAAGTATTGGGCAAATAGGTAGAGAGAGATCCTGTTGGCATCACAGAGAAACTAACAGCAGTTCAACATAAATAGTTGAGCATCTGCTATAAAAAGAACTTGTTGCACAATTAAATATGCCCTCCATGAATGAAATACCAATGATATCTGAGTAAAAAAGCATTGCCAGATTCCTACACAAAATTATAATTAGACCAAATAGAATCCAATATTAACATCTTCTATTTTCTGCTTAAATATTTAATTGCTCACAAATTATTTCAGCTGAACACCAACAAACCTGTGCTCCAAAAATTGGCTCATTGTAATTATATTCTGCACTGGTAACAAAAACATAAGCCAAATTCACATGGGACATTGCAAAATGTATAATCAGAGTCGATAACTAACCTCGGTGTGGGCTCTTGATGTTCTTAGTAAAATAACGTGAGGTTTCAAACCCACTTTAGTTGAAACAGACTAAAAACTGTTGAACCATAATTTGAGATTGGTCTGAATAATTGCCTTGAAAATGTCAAACCCACTGTGACATGGAACTTCGAAAAGAATGAACTTGAGCAAATAAAATTGACTGCAACTTCAATTTGACAATAGATAGAAAACATTGTATTGCCAATGAAATATGTATATCAATTTTATATTTGTGCCTAACACTTCTGAAACTCATTTATAGAATATTTGGTACGCATTAGAAGTTTAATATCGGAAGCTAATATCATCTACATTTTGTAAGATTCAGTTCTCTCTATAGTTTTTTTTTTGTTTTATTGACATGACAACTATTGGTTGTTGAATAAATAATGTATGGCCCTACAAGATTCTAATTAACCCATTAGAGTTTCTTGCCAATAGCCGATTACAAAAGCCATTGTAGCTCTCATGTAAACTCTGCTTGGTCATTCATCAAAAGACTAATTGATATCAAGTTCAGCCCCAAAGAAACACACAAGAATACGTGGCACAAAGTATCTTAGTTGTTACAATGCCTAGAGTCAGAAATTTAGCATTTAAATATGCATAGGTTGATTCTAGGAAATGTTAGCTCCAGAATCAATCTCTCAGGCAAAACGTCCAAGTCACATTGGAAAATAAAAATAACACGTTATTCACTTTTTGGTCAAAATTCTAATAGCAACAGTGTTGCTTTTTTTGGTTTTGAACCATGAAATGAATGAACATTACTGCATAACTTCATCATTTTGCTTCCACTGCAAGCATACTAGAAAACGAGTGTTAATAGCAGTGATCAGATTATCTACTGAGAGCAGTTTCACAAACGAAAAAAAAACCCCTGTATCCCGCTGCAACTTGGTAATAACTAGATATTGATTGGAAAAAGATCATGGAAATCAAAATAGAAATGTCATTAGTTAATCGACACTATAGAAAACATTAACTAGCTATGCATTCAATGATCCAAGACATAATATGCAAGATTCCAGAGGTAAAAACCAATAACTTCACACTCGACAGATTTTTCTTATACCCACCTGCCCTAACGGGATACAACTAGGTGAAGAGATAAACCAAAACACTCGAATTACCTCAATATTCTTCCTTCACCGCATACATGGTAGAAAAAGAACGACAACAGCAGCGATCAGGTTGGCCACTGAGAGCAGGTTATTATGCAAAAACCCACGGATAAAACCTCTTATCCTTTCACTTAAAAACCGGACATCCCAGTGTAGTATACTGATAAGTAGAGAAGGATTACAAAGAATTTATGGCAACACAAAATAGCATGCATAGTTGATACTCAATTGATATATAAAGACCACAAGCATTACGTACAGATTTCATATACTTCAAATCTGTTGTGTCCAACCATAGAAGAATACATAACATAACATCGCACACCTTGAGAAACTTAAAACTAATGCAAGATTCAAACTTGTATATAAACACATAACTATATATTCACACCATCCCCTTACCTCATACAAGTTGATAACTACAGGACGCTAATTTCGTCCGAGCATGCAAGCAGGAAGCGTAGTAACTAGTTTCGATTACCGAATGGTGCACCGATGATGCAAGGATCAGGAACTAGACAGGGGGCAGCTTGTCAACGACGCTAGGGTTGGTGGAAACAGCAGGGGAGGTGGCGTCGTCGGGGCCGTCGATGGCAACCGGCTTGGTGAGCATCAGAGGGCGGTCCTTAGCCTCCTCCTCCACCTCGTCGTCGTTGTCGGTGGTGCTGAGAGTGATGCATGAGCAGCGCTCGAGGGAGGCGAAGAACGCTGAGGAGACGCTCGCCCCGACCCAATTCACAACGCGGTCCAGCTTGTCGCAGGACAGGAAGCTCGAGCTCTCCATCGCCATAGGTGAGACCGAGATCGAGGAGTGGAGAATTGAAGACTTATTTCCGTTTCGTCTTTTAAGAGCGGAACCCTAGAAGAAAGACACACAGGAAACAGAAGGCCGGCAGAGTTTTAATTGGGAGAAGGACACGAGAGGGTGTTTTGGCCGCTGTATCATGTCTTGGCCTGCGGTCGGTCGGTCGGTCAAGCAAATGGATGCGTGCGGGCAATGGCGACCGACTGAAGAGTTGTTACGAGTTGTGCGAATAAACCGACCAAACCGGGAAAACGACCAAATTGGTGCATTTATTTCCTCTCTCTGGTTTGATTTGAAAAGTTGATTTCTGAATGTCCTATTTTTGGTTGTAAAAATCTATTGGTAATTTTTCTTTACTTTTACTATTTATATTTATATTTAAATTTTTTTTAATATCCTAAAAATATCACTATACAAAATGAACGAAATACATTTATGAGTAGGGGAGGCAAAGGGGGGAGAAGTAGATTTTTATTTATTTATTATTAATAAAAATAAAATTTAAAGTTAAAATAGTATATTTATATTTTTATTATTTTAAAAATTATTACCAATAATAAAGGAATATCAATAGCAACGAGAGGGTTCCTAATAACAAATTTCTTTTTAGTTATCATATTTAATGTTTTTTTTAATATTCTAAATATCCCTAGTCGCATAATCATATGCCTCTATCGAAAAACATTTAAAATATTAAAAAAATAAAATATCATATAAAAAAATTAAAATAGAAGGCATCAACCAAAGAAACCCTAAAAATGACTTACAAGGAAATCACCCTTCAAGAAAACCCATCCAATTAAACCGAATCAGACAGTGAAATAACAAGTAAAAGAATTAAGTTCAGAAATATATAATTTCTGATAAAATTTATCTTTATTAATATAATAAATATATAAATTAACATAACACGTAATATAATGCCCTAAAATATAAAAACTAATATTGGTTTGATGCAGTATGTTTCTTTTAATGTTAACTGATTTGGTTTACTTCAAACATTTTTGTAAACCAAAAATTTTATATTGTTCACAAGAATCTTCGACACAGCCCAAAATCACAATACATCGGATGTCCTATGTGAAACAACAAAATTTATGGGAAAAAACAATTTTACTTTATGGGCTACGGGATGGCACATTTAGTTGGTTAATGACCTAAATTCCAGAAGCCTTGAGCTTCTTCTTGTAATCCTGGAATGTCCCCGAGAAAGGTGCCACCCTGCCCTCCGCAACCACCCACAGCTCGCCCACACTCCCAGATATCAAATGTTCATCATGACTCACCTGCACAAAACACATGTTGAGACAAAGGCGCATGCATCTACTATTGAACTAACTATTTAGAAGGTTGTGGCAAGATATTATACCATTAGAACCCCTCCTTGGAAGATCACAAGACCCTGGATGAGTGCTTCAACCGCATCCAAGTCCTGGAAAACATCAATTACATGTCTCAGCAATGACCAATTCCTTGTAATGTAAGCTTGCAACACATCAATCAAGGATGGAATCAAACATGTGCCACAGTTTAATCTTCGGCCTTATGGAATAGTACGTTTTCCATGAATTGATACAAGATAAAGGTGGTGGTTACAAAAAAGCACAATGTTTCAGGACCATAGGTAAGAAAGATGGAGAGTCAGAATGTTCACAGCACCAAGAGGTAGGGAAGGTTTTGCAATACAAAAATATATATAGGTCAGATTATTCAGGAATATACTAAAGTTAATATTTTTAAACATCTAGTATTTATTTAATCCGGTGGTCCTGATGTTCTGCATTTGTCATAAATGAAATGCTAAATACTAAATGTATAACATGAAGGAAGGTATGAAACTACTACTCTTTACTCTGATCTACTTACTAGATGGTTGGATGGCTCATCAAGCAGAACTATATGTGGCTTCTTGAAAGTGATCTTTGCAAATGCCACCCTGCTCTTCTGACCACCTGAATAAAAGGGGAAGAATTTGGAGCTCAAAACTGTGGACAATATAGTTAAATAAGCCTGAATTTGAGTAGATTCAGTAAGTTCTTAGAAATCCAGAAACACAATAGGCATGAACACAGTAAAAAATCGTAAAGCAGCATATTTTAAGACAACTGACCAACAATTTGCCAAGTTTCATCAATAGACAAAACCAGTTTAACAGTTACCTGATAGTGTGTACATTGGCTGAAGTGCAAGATTGCCAGTCACGCCAAACGAACCCAAATGAGCCCTAAGTTTCTGTTCAGGTACTCCCTGCAATGTATGAAAATACCAATTACAAATATGGCAATACACCAATTGAAGGCAGTGAATGTTCACATCTATAGTGTAATCAATAGTTTGTCTACTAATCGTTCCAAGACTCTGGGTTTTAAATACCTATCAGAGATTTTCCAAGTCAATAATCAGCATCAAGTTGAATTGTGCTTCAGAAAGCGCCCAAAAAACCACAGTTTTGCACAATCTAAAACAAACTTAAACACTCAATATCAAGTACCTCTTATGCATTGAGAGGTAAATGGACTTGTCACTCAATTTGCCCATCAAACCAGCGAAAATAGCTTTGACATTACTTCAATTGGATAGTCATACATCTGTAGATCACAGATGTTCCAGTTTGTCACTCAATTGTCCAACTATTTTTAACCACCAACTAGAAGCTCTTTGCTGTTCCACTAACCATTCCCTCTAGTTAAAACTATAACAATGTACAGTTGTATATCCATTTTAACAAAGATCTATAAAATCCAAAAGGCCAGCATCATGATATCATCATGCAATCTGACTTAACATGTAAAACACAAAAAACATAGCTTCAGCAATCAAAGAAGCATTTAAAGCTAAGAACTATATAGGCTTTCTTAAGTCTAATGGTCGAAGTTTTTCGCACAAATCTAGAGAAAAAATAAGTTGTTTCACAAGTTGATGCAATACTATGTAACTCTAATATTCTTAAGATACTTATGACACAACTTTTCATGAAACACTAAAGGTTCCGTAAGAAATCCAAAATCCCAAGTAAGATACCCATGGCACCTGATGGTATCTAGTAGAGGAACTAAAACAAAAGATTCCATTTCATCAAGATCATTTTGCAGTCCTTGTGTCTGGGTCCATTTCAAGGTTGGTTGTTGGTCAGTATGTTTTTTTATATGAAGCAACAAGCCAAGACAAATTACGAGTAGTCCTTACCGGATAGCATCGCATCATGTAGAGTAAGGGATTTGAAGATAAGTCAAGCCCATCTACGTGGTGCTGACTAAATACAGCCATGCGAACCTGTGGAAACAAATTTAAATTGTCAAAGCAATGGTCCAAGAACATCATAATTTGCACAAATAGAGATAGATATTCAATTGCTCACATATAATACAATCCTAATGCAAATTAGAGAAGAGTCAACCTCAATATCAGGTTGCCAACTGAAGCACAAAGAAATAAACAGCTCAAGGGCTCACACCCACAGAAAGAAATGCATATTGATTGCTATGTTTTGCATGCCTCTCCTCAGCATGGAAGCCACCCAATCATCAGAAAGCAAGGGAGAGTAAGAAGAAATTGAATAATGCAATAAGAAGCCATGTTGTACAAATTTCTGTTTTTATATATGGCAAAACCCTATAGCAACCACGTTGAAACCCCTAATAGCAAAACCCTTGATTACACTCAAATTAACGTGTAAAAAGTGTGTACTGATATCTGCACACTGGCCTTTGCCACGGAAACCTACCTTTTGCATCGTGTTATTCAGATAGCCATGGAAACCTACCCTTACCATCATACAATTCAGGTCTTCTTGATTACCGACCCTACACCCTAGGTTAAAATTTTGTTCAAGCACATTTAATTTTGCCACTGTCCCATAGCTTATCTCCACCATCACTCTAGTTTGGGACCACAAGGTGGCAAGCCGCAGCAGATTATAAAAAAAGAACAGAAATTTCTACCAAGCAGAAACATAACCACAAATCAAAGTTATTTTTTAACACTAACTTACCTTTATACTTACAAATTCTGATTAACATATTTTATGTAGGAACTTTAAAATGATGATGCAAAATGATGCTAAGTTTTGCATTGGCAAACCAAAAAAAAACATATGCCCTATTCCAGACCATCAGTAACTGAAGGGTTGATAAGCCAAATAATAAATAAAGACAAACTATGGAAAAAAACAAATCTATAGCCAGCTAGTTTCACAAGCTTTTGTCAAAGCAGGACATAAGCATCAGTTGTACATTGTAAGAGTCTTCATGACCCACGATAGCATGGTTAGAATTAAGCAACCTCGTCTATTATTTAAATTTTAATAAACCATATGATGTTCTCAATAATACTCCACTCAGATCCTATAGTCATACTGGCAAGTCACATGGCACATCTGCCTCTTTATTCCTCCCATTACCAATCTGTCACACACAAAAAAAATATATCACAATTTTGAACATCCTTTTCTATTCCTCAATTAATAAATTGCATGCAAAGAGAGTACAACCATCAAATTGTCTCCCATTACCCAGAATTCCATAGAAACCTTCCCACCTTATTCCTTTCCCCGTCACTGTTTTATTTTGGACTCTCTCTCTCTTCCTTTTTTATCTGAGACACTTTTTCTCTACCAAGCTTTTGTTGATCTCGTGTTCTTACTGTCATTTCCTTTGTCAAAGGGTGTCCACACTGTCATTCCTTTGTCAAAGGGTCAAGAGGTGTCCTGACCAAAGTGCACAAAAGACGACATTAATTGAGGGCAAAGCAAATATCTTATACACACCATCACAACTCTAGTGACCTCCAAAAAGCCCAACACATTTCTATTCATCCAGCTGCAACAAAGAGGACATGGCTACTCAATGTATATGTGGATTGTGTAACACCAGATCAACAAAGCCAGGGAAGAACCGAGATTTTCCACTATTTTTCATTTATATTTTGTTATAGAAACCTGAAGGTTCAAAACAAACCAGAAAATTTGGTCAAACTCAATTGCAGTATCTGCTTTTTGTCCATTTTGCCTTCTCTTAATGTAGTGAAAACAAATGTATTTGATTGTACAAAAGTTTGTCCATAAATAAGCCAGATCAAAGGTGGTGCAGTTTTTCTTTATCTATCATTTTTCCCTCCCCTTCCCTTGGTTGTTTTTTTTTCTTCTTACAACCACAATTCAGCACAACAATACATCATGGAAATTAAATACTTGGTAAGGCAGAAGCACTTAAAATCAAGAAATTTCCTATATCAAATGCTCAATCCACATCAATCAAATGCACTTTGCATATGTATCCAGGGAAGAAAACCATAGTAGGAATATGTTTAGTTCAGATTCCCACCAGAGCTCCACTATGATCCCGCAAAAATAAATTAAAAAGAGAGCTCCACCTGGAAAGACAATATAATCAAGGGATTGAATAGCACAGTACCTTTGCAGAACGAAACATTGTTCCGGAAGTTGGTTGAAGTTCTCCGGATATTAATTTGAGTATGGTTGACTTGCCAATACCATTTGGACCAACCACTGAATTCAATTAAGATATCTTGTTAGGGGAAAAGAAAATAAACTGACAGGAAGTAATAGAAAAAATTCCAACAATAAACAAAATTTCTATTTTATAAATACAAGACATATTGACTAGAAGTAATATGAACCAAACTACCAAGAAGCAAAGTAAAATGGCATTGACAGGCTAACTTATCTAGATAAATCCTTCATTGTTTGGGTGCCACATCAAATTGGTTCTTTTTTTAAGTGGTCCTGGTACTATTAGTACCATAGCAATCAAATCCTTCAGTCACTTGTGAAGTCACAAGTAACTTTGTATTTTTTCTGACTTGGAATTAACCATCCAAATAGTGTACAGTCAGCAATAGATCAATGGAAAAATTAAAATCAAACATTGAAGATTTTGGAATTAAGATCATAAACTTAGGTTTTCAGATTAGTTTAAGCATTAAACTAGTGATTGATATCACATGGATGCCATGTGCATTTTTTAAACGATGTTGGCAAAAAATTAAGCTGATTGTGAATATAACTCATCTTTCCATCAGTAACATTGTCAATAAAAAAATGAAGGATATGATTTCTATGGATCAATAGTTCAAGTATCCCTTTTCACAGAAAAAATATAATCTAAGAACTAATTCAGAACAACATCCAAAGTTGAAGAACTGTCATGATAATTTAGACCATGACACCATATGAAAATGATATTCATATAAAATAAGACAATGGGATTTATTATAGCTTTGACAAGAAAATGACCATCAACAAACAGCTACAAAGCTGTCATTTTCACCTCCCTGAGACCTAATGCAAGTTCACATCATACAAATAGTCATGATAAACTATACCTTCACAATAATAGAGAAACATACCAACAACAGAGAAGTAATAATTTTATTAAAGAGATCTAAGTATATATTTTGGCTGCACATCAGAATCATAATGAGTAAGTTCTTACTTGCTATGCGGCTGTCAAGATCAATTCCAAAATTCAAATTCTTAAACAAAAGAGGCCCTCCTGGATAACCAAATGATACATCACTGCAACCACATACAAGATTGTAAACTTCTCGATAAAACTCAGATCATAAAGTTGGAAAAACATAGTTCAAAGTTTTGGTAATAAAAAAAACCAATGTAGAAAGCAAACACTGATAAAACAATTATATTTTATAAAAAAATCATAACTACTAATAGAACAGAAACAAATGATAAGAACAAAAATGCCATATACCTTAAACCAAGATTTCAAATCTCGAGCATTCTAGTGCCATTCTAGTTGGCACGGACAGGTATTTACAAGTCCAACCAAGTGCTAGTATGGTAACATATAGCTCAATATCAGTATAATACGACTCATTATCAGGGATTGTTGCACCGCCCGAAATAGTATGGTTTTAGAGGTATGTACCGGTCCGGGTGTGGACCAATAAGCGAACCACCCCGTTTCGGGCAGTCTGCATTAAAATAATAAAAAAACAAAAAGTGGTGACCCCAATCCATTTCAATGTTAAAAAATAAATAAATTAGGGCTCTTCTCGCATACGAAGCTGTGACATTGCCTCTTCGCCGCTTTACCGCTGCAGCAACGCTACCTCTTTGCTGATTCACCATGGCGATGCTGCAACGATGCTGTCTCTTCGCCACTGCGATGCTGTAGCGACACTACCTCTTCACCGCTGCAATGCTGCAGCGACACCGCCACTTCGTCGCGGTAATGATACTGCTTCCCTTCAACGCTGCCGCTGCTACCGCTGCTTCCCAGGTATCGCTGCACTTCTTCTCCTCCTTTTCTTTCTTCTTCTTCTTCCTTCTTCCTTTCTCCTTCTTCCTCTTCTATTCCTCTACTGGACTTTCCTCTTCGACCTCTTTTTCTTCCTCGTCGAAACATCAGTATGCACCGACATACCATGTGTCGATATACCAGTACGGAGTGGCATGTGTTGTGCCGCTGACCAGCTGGCACACCGGTGATAAGACCCTAAGGTCTTATCGTGAAAGAAATGGGAGAAAAGGGAATGATAATGATCGCTTCGAGGGGATCGGCCCTCCTTGATCTCTTCGAGGGGATCGGCCCTCCTTGATCGCTTCGAGGGGATCGGCTCTCCTTGATCGCTTCGAGGGGATCGGCCTCCTAGGGTTTGTCCAAAGACATAATAGTATTTTTCATAGATTACTGAAAAGAAGCAGTTACATCCCTATTTATAGAGTTCCACCCAGAGTCCATCAGGATTTGAACTCTAATAATAAATAAATATTAAATAAACCTCTACCTGACTCTAACCGAACCAAACCGATTCAATAAACAATTGGACTAAACAGACTCAATAAACATTATTCAAAAGCTCATAAAAAGGTTCCTAACAGTTCCTCCCTCTTCAAATCAGCCTTGTCCTCAAGGCTGAGCAGCATCAATCTCAGGGAGCTTCTCTTCGGCACTTTAACCATAGACTATCTGCAACGCATCACAACCCGTTGATCAAGTAAGTATGGTCTCCACTTTTTGAGAGTGTAAGCAACAGGTTGATTTTTCAGTGTAGTAATCGTTGCATGAAACTTCTGGCCCTGTATAATCAATTTTATCTTTGAACCTTTGCTATCACAAATGAAAATCCGTCCATCAATAATCTTTACTTTGAATCTGTCACAGTCTTCAATGTGATGGGCCAATCGGTCAACAGTCTCACTGTCCATAGAATTGTTAGTGCTACCAGTATCAATCAAAACTATAACAGGCTGATGTTCCAGAGTTTCGCCAACTTTCATAGTTTGCGGGTTAGAGTAGTCGGCTAATGCATGCATTGTATGTATGGTAGGTCCAACCTCTGCATTAGAATTTATACCTTCATGATCGAGGTCCACATTCTTAGCTTTCGGTTCCTCTCCAATTGGTTCAATCATCAGAAGTTGCCCTTGTTTACATCGATGCTCCATACTCCATTTTTCATCATAATACAAACTCTTTGCCAATCTTTCATTGAGTTCTTCTTGGGTTAGTCTTCGGGTGTCAAGGCTTTGGTTGGGAATAGATAGGGCTGGTGGCTTACTGATCATCTGGTTGTTGTCACTTCTGTTTCCATGATTTTCTCTGTTGATTTTTTTCTCATATAGATGTGCAAATGAGATCGCAGCTATCATAGTGCGGGGTTGACGAGCCTTAACTTCACACCGAATTTCTGGAATAAGACCTTCAATGAATGTATCCAGAAGTTGTCGTTCCGACCAATCTCTAGCTTGATTTGATAATCTTTCAAACCTACTCTGATATTCCAACACTGTAGAAGTCTGACAAATTTTTGAGAGCTGTCCATCCACCTTCATGTCTGAGTAGATTGTGTCACAATCTTGGGGCCCTTTTCTAGTATTTCCAGATCTATGCAATGTAGAACTTGAGCTCCCACCTTGTTGAAATTTACTAAGGCTCCCTAGTAAGTCCTTTTTGAAATCATTAAGTACTTCTTGTAATCGGTTCTCAATTCTAATTTCCAATGCTTCCATTTGTGCTTTCATTGAGTTATTGGTGGCCATTTCGTAAGACTGCAAATCTGTAATCTCAACTCCTATTTTTGGTGTCGGTTAAGGGCATCAACACTGTCGATGCGAAGTTGCCAAGGAGGTGGACGCCAAGGATAGTGTTGCGGTCGCTGCGTTGGAGGAAGAGTAGCTGCCTTGTTTTTATCGCTGCGTGAGGTGAGAGCGCCGGGGTTGGAAGGCGATTGCGTTGATGTGGCTGTAGCTGCTGCGACCCAAGGGGCGATCACCGAGCAACGGGGTTGAGGCTGCGGTGATAGCAACCTGTGGTTGTGGCAGAATATGCTAAGCAAGGGGGAGGCGGCGTTGATGCGGCCGAGGTTGAGAAGAGGAATCGATGTTGCGTGTGCTGCTGGGGTTGAGGCAAGGCAGCGTACTTGCTGTTGTTGCTGCGTTCGCTGTTGGAGGGCGACTGCTGCAGAACGAGGGGTTGGTCGTTGGCCGGGAGCGACGACGGTGGTTACAATCGACGGCTACGGCAGCAGAGGGTGCCACTGTTTTTGTTGCTGCGTGGTGAGAAGGCTGCGGTGGCTGGCAGCACCGGTGGTCACTGGCCGGAGCGCAGCATTGGCAGCGGAGAAAAAGGCAGCGAGCGTCGTCGCTGGCCGGGAAGTTGCGATGCTGGAGATGGGAAACAGGGTGCTCTGTTTCTATCGCACCACAGCCGGAGCCGCTGGCGATGCTGGCAACGGCGGCGCGGCGGTGATCGTGCGGCCGAGAAGCAGCGGCAGCGGTGGAGAAGGAGGAGTCGGCGATGTCACGGTTGGGAACAAGGGCAACCGGTGAGTTGCCCTGTTTCTGGCACTACGGATGCAGAGCAAGGAGGATCGGCTGCTGGGAGGCGTGCGGCGGTCGTCGCACGGTGGCCCGCAGCGGTGATGGGTTGGCTGGTCGGCGATGGCGCTGGAGGGGAAGAGGAGTGCTGGAGGCGGTGCGGCTGGTGGAGGCGCGGCTGCGATCGATGAGGGGCTGCGGCAACAGAGGAACTCTGTTTCTGCAACCGTTGCAACGAGGGGCTGCGGCAACAGGCGGCTGCGGCTGCGACCCAAGGGGGGGGCACGGCTAGGGTTGCAGTGGAGAGGCAGCGGTGTTGGCGCGGCTGGGAGCAGCGTCACCAACGATCGCCGAGGAGAAGAGTCGAGCGGCTGCGCTGCGACGCAAGGGGAGGCGGGCGGCGGCAGTAGGGCTGGGATGGACGCTGGCAGTGTCGTCTCCTGGCCGGGGAACAGCGGCGGTGGTGGTCGCCGGCCGGGAACCGGGGCGATGGTGGGCGCTGGACGGAGAGAAGCGACGGCCGGCGGGTGGGCTGGCCGGACGCAGGGGAAGCAGGGGTGCTTCTTCTTCTCTCTTTCTTTCTTTCTTTCTTTCTTTCTTTCTTTCTTTCTCTCTTTCTTCGTATCTTCTTTTTTTTTTTTTTTTTTTTTTTGATAGCTTCGTTGCAACGAGAACGCGAAGGATCGCTGCTCTGATACCAAATGATAAGACCCTAAAGGTCTTATCGTAGGCTCTGATACCAAATGATAAGACCCTAAAGTCTTATCGTAGGCTCTGATACCAAATGATAAGACCCTAAGGTCTTATCGTGAAAGAAATGGGAGAAAAGGGAATGATAATGATCGCTTCGAGGGGATCGGCCCTCCTTGATCTCTTCGAGGGGATCGGCCCTCCTTGATCACTTCGAGGGGATCGGCCCTCCTTGATCGCTTCGAGGGGATCGGCCTCCTAGGGTTTGTCCAAAGACAGAATAGTATTTTTCATAGATTACTGAAAAGAAGCAGTTACATCCCTATTTATAGAGTTCCACCCAGAGTCCATCAGGACTTGAACTCTAATAATAAATAAATATTAAATAAACCTCTACCTGACTCTAACTGAACCAAACCGATTCAATAAACAACTGGACTAAACAGACTCAATAAACATTATTAAAAAGCTCATAAAAAGGTTCCTAACAACCGGCTAGGACCGGTAAGTCAAACCTTGCTCATTATTATAAAATTATTTTACTAAATAATTGATATAACTCAAAATCAAGTGTTACGGGTTGGTATATCGATATCCTCTCAGCCTGGCGCGTTACCAAAACCACTATTGGACTGAGATTTAAATTCTTATGTCAAAACATTTTTTCTATTACTTCACCTACCCCTACACTAATAAAGTAGTAGTTTCTCCCATTTGTCAAATTTTGACAAAGAAACTGTTTTACATGGTAATCCTAGACAATAAGATGAGGAGGAATAGCAGGCTCAGAGCAAACTAAAAACAGTAAATAGGGGCCATATTACAAAAGGGTTAGCTAAATTATAAAAGAAACACACTAATTGGGTTCCTAGACTAACTGATTTTTCGCATAATACCGTTAAGCATATGAAAGCCAAAGACTTCAACAGAAGACATTATTACTTCATAATGGAAATGTATAGATTATAAGTGTTCCTCCCTCCATGCATAAAGAAGATGATAATCATCGTTCATATACAAAATAATACCTGAAACTTATGATTGGAGGCCCTGGTCTATCATCGGGAGTTGGGAAATCAAATTTGTAGCTGAAAAAGAATAGAAAATTTCAGCTTAAGTAATATATAAGTAACTTGAATAAGCAAAAAAGATTATGTCAGTGTGCAAATAAATCATCTTTATTATGAAAAGAGGCAATACTCTGGATCATTAATAACTGCATCTACAGTACCCATTCGGTCAAGTGCCTGGATAATTTACAATTTCAATCATCAGTAATAGCATTGCAGAGGTAGCAAATGACTAAAAATTAAAAAACACTTCATACTAGGATGAACAAAATCCACATATTAGATGACAAAGGCAATTGAAACAGCATTTGAGGATCGCAATCATCTTCTAACACACGTCTGACAGAAGTTACAATAATTTTAGACTTAAAGTTATCAAAGTTTTGATATCCTAATGGAATGTGTCGATAAGCACCTTGATTCTTGACTGAACAAGAGATGCCCGCTTGGCATTGTACCGGAACTTATCAATAAAAGCCTGCATAAAGAAAGATAAATTTATATTATGAATCATTTGCAAGAAAAAAAATTATAACAATTATCAATGTTTAATTTCAAAATAGTCTGATTTACAGAAAAAAAAAATCATACTGTTCTATGAAAAAAAAAATCATGCAATAGGTTCATACATAAAAGAATATATTAGTTCAAAATGTATGCAGCTTGGGATCATCTTTTTTAGTCTGCTTTAATTCATATGAAAGCTATATTGACAAAAACAACTATAAAAAAAAGGCTATTAAACAGAATATGGTATTTTCAATTAATAATGATCCAGATGCATCTTATACACAAGTCAAGCATTTCTTTGCCATAATTTTAGAGTTATTCACATCTTGATAACTGCAAAACAATACAAAAATTTTCTTTTGCTATCATGAGGCAAGATTTGATTTTACTGCTGAATCATTTCAAAAAAGGCTGAAAATAATGCAGCTAAAATTCATCCCCAAAATAGTTCCTGGTCTAACATCATAACAATTTTCGGTGTTTTCATATCGTTTCTTCCAAGCCATCACAAACGACAAATGGCTAACACAAGGAAACCCACATATCAGACAGTTGTTTCGTGTAGCCTGAAAGGTTGTTATTAGAACACCAAACTCTAATAACTTAAATAGTAAATCATGAATAAGTCTCTAGAGGATCTGCACTGCCATAGAAATAACAATTTGCATGGAAAAAGGCACACCTGCATGTGTGCTCTAGCCTTCTCACTTGATTCGAAGGCCTTTTGTTGGTTTTGGAGCTGCTCAGCTTTTGTCCTCTCAAACGTATCATAGTCCCCTTTGTAAGCAGTAAGCTTTTTTCCATGTAAGTGTAAAATATCTGTAACTACCTGCAATATGTTAACTTGGTCATTACGGGATAAGAATATGATTTCCCCTCTTCATACAAGATTTTGCAGAACACAAACAACTTTATGGAACTTTTTTTTTTTTGAGAACGTGAATAGATAGCTACCGTATTCAAAAACTCTCTTGCATGAGAAACTACAATAAACGTCTTTGGCCACTTCACTAGGTAGGATTCCAACCACAATACAGCATGAAGATCAAGATGATTCTGCAGAGTCACATCTTCATTAAATTCAACCATGAAGAATAAAGAAAAGGTATACAACCATAGTAAATTACCGTAGGTTCATCAAGCAATAGAAGATCAGGCTCAATAAATAGTGCACGTGCTAGAGCTATACGCATACGCCATCCACCAGAAAATGCTTTCGTAGGCCTTTTCTGCATCTCGGGAGTGAAACTAAGACCCTGAAAACATTCATGAACATGCAATTATATGCAGCTGTCATTAATATGAACAATTAGAAGAAAGCTGTGGATAATCAAACAAAATAATAAATAGACTTAAATACTTAATCCTTCTTTCTTTTCAAAGATTGGCTATGGATATAGTAAGTAGCACATGTAGCAGCAGTTATGGAAAATTTCATGGATGTCAACATAAATTCATAACCATATTAACATTTTGCAGTGCGTGAAGCATATCCCTGTGACATTTTTTTTAGAATAGAAGGATCATATTGGCCACAACCAGCATGTTAATGGGGTTTCTCTCATGCAAGTAGAAGTTTTTTAAGAGGCTAATGGATCAAGAGCCATGAAAGATCACTTGGTCCCCAAATTTCTAAATAGGTGTTTCTTTCTTTTTGGCAGAAGAAACCAGGCAGCTGAGAGTGGACTAGGTGGGGTCCAGTTGCACCGAGTGCCAGGGACCGGGCCCAAGCATCACATTAGAGGAGAAAATGTTGCTACCAATTGGCTAACCAATGGGACAGGTTTTTCTTTTAAATAATGGATTGTATTAATTCAACTCCAAAAACTCAAATATACAAGGAAAATCAGTCTACAAATTCCTGTATCTTATTCCTTGATTATATCTTCCTACTCAAGAAAGGTTACAGGATCCAGCAACTTGTTATCTGAGTAATGCAGGTTATAGCAACTTATAATCTAACAAAGGATCCTTCTTGGCATTAAAACAAAAACTGCTTCCAATAAACCTAAGAAATAACATCGTTTCATCACAAAACAGATGTAGCAGAAATAAATTTTAGTTCAATATAAAAAAGAAAACTTGTTTAGTAACCAATAATTGGATAGGTTTTAGGACTGACCGCCAGAATTGATGAGCCACGTGACTCTGCAGAATCTGCATCAATGAACTCAAGCCTTTTGTATACCTCCTCAAGCCTCTTTGAAATTGCATCTTTATTCATCCCGCCATTAACTTTACCATTACTCTTTCCTGTTTCTTCCTCATATTCTAGTTCTCTCTTCAGGGAATAGTAATTATACCAAATTAGTAATAGAGTAAGAAATCAGCAAAAAAAATGAAAATACAGTTGAAAAGCAGAGAAAGCGAATAGAACAGCAATAACCTGCTGAGAAAGTAAATGAGCTTCTTCTTCCAAGAGCCTCATCCTCTCAACATCGGAGTTTAGGACACATTGCAGAGCTGTTGTATCATCTCCAGCAACTTCTTGTTCCACATGTAATATTTGACAGTTTTTAGGAATACCATCAATAGCATGCATGGCCATATGTCTCAGAAAAGATGTTTTCCCAGTACCATTTCTCCCAACAAGACCTGATTCAGGAAAAGCATGAAAAAAATAATCATGTGAAACAATTAATCTCAATCATATGATCCTTACATACACATGATATCACAAAAGCAAAGGTAACCGAACATATATGACAAGTATGGAATTCCTTATCTTCAGAATAAATGTAATTCCTTATCTTCAGTTTAAAACTAAGTAACAACAAAGTACAATTTCAACATTCAGTTTAAAATTAAATTACAAGTATGGAATTCTTTATCTTCAGAATAAATGTAACAGTCGTACCTGTACCTTAGGTATATTATTGGTCGCCTCATATAAATTTGGGAAATGCTGAACATATATGACAAAAAGATGGAAAAGGGGCCAGGCGATAATTGTGAGAAACTCTTCAACCCTGAAATTTTCCAATATTCTCAACCTCACTTACAGAATTTTGTTAAACTCAAATACACCAATCATCAGCAGCTCTACTGTTAAACTCAGTATATTAATGATCAGCAACTCTTTCCATTTAGACACAACAAGTACACCAAAATCATGTATCCAAAAATTTGATTAAGATCCCCTTTGAAATAAAAGTATACTTGCATGGCTACTTTAGATATGTAAATGTACACTTTTTCTCCATTTTATTTTGAAAATATTTGACAAATTATTAGTGCAACCTACAGTCACATTGTCTAATGCACAAAGAATCCTGTCAAAAGATGTCCCCATGTTGATAACATCAAGCAAGTTAGCTATCCGCCTGATACAAATTACTAAAGATAAGTAATCCCAAGTGTTCCACTCTTTTAACACTAGAACCAATGCTTCCCTTCCAAGATCCTTATGGCAATCCTCTTCACCAATCCCAATATTACAAACACAGTAATTCAACAAAACTAGAAGATCTACATTGTTGATCCTTACCTCTCAGGGGCAATCTCACTGAACGAGACAAAATATACAGAAAGAAGAACTAAAGGCAAGGTGAAAAAAGAAGAGAAGACAAGTGTCTGATATGATAATGTAACTCATAGAGATGGCAACGAAACCTTCAAGCAGTCTTTCTCTAGTCAAACATTCATAACACATACTGAGTACATCAATATATGTGAGCATACAAGACCTATAATATATTGTGTTTCTTTACATATTGCGCATGTCATAGCCGTGTTATATTATGTTGTCTTATTCTTTAATTCCTTTTCATCACAACACTAACCAGATAAATTTGACTTCCTGGAAAGAAAGAACACTAGCATAGGTCCTAGACATATCCAAGTATAAATCCAACATAATTGCAAACTAGTCATTATTCACTGAGATACAAGTCACATATTACTTTGGTTGAGACTTCAACTATGAACAGCAATGATGAGTTAATTAGGAAATAGGATTTTCATCTTTCCGTCAATATGCCAAGAATACATAAGAGAAGTCGGTTCTTTTTTCACTAGCATTTGATGATACCAGCAACAGGTCACACTCAAATGAACCAACATTACAGCAACTTAGGTTTAATGCTGCAAGTTTTTTTAAAGAAAATGAATGTAATATTTCAGAGATGAATACAGGGAAGTTTTCATCCACAACAAAATGCAAAGATGAAAGTCAACATGAGTGATTCAACTTTCCTAAGAAAGTGGACTTGCCAATATAGGTACACCTGACCATATTTTGCTCACTGCACGATTATAGTTTAGACCAAAAGTTTAAACTTAAAAAATTAAATCTCATCATGATCAGGAACTAACCATAGTGCCTTCCAAATGTGAGGGTCACTGAAGCATCTTGAATGAGATCCCGACCACCGACTGAAACTGTAAAGTTCTCCATGTGGATGTCCCTGACAGCTGGACCATTATTGCTTCCATCATGATTTACAAGCACAACTGGCATCCCAGCTTTTACAGCCTCCATTTCAGCCAAATGCACTTGGTATTGAGCCTGAGGAACAACAAATTATTGATCAGCACAAGAAAAATTGACAATCTGAGTATTTAATCAAATAAACCTAACTAAATAAGTGCATGGTGAGTAGAAGCTGCCGGAATCCAGGTGGCAAAGTTGATAAACTAGCTTACTTTGATATATGATCAAGCTACTTCAGACATGGAATACAGAATCAAATGCTACAAGTAGCAAGACAAAATAATGATCAATGCAACTTTACTTATCCTAAGGATATCAAGACAAGCTAATTGAACTTTTACCTCTCTTTGTCGCTCCTCCTTCCTCTTTTTCCTTTCTAGCTTCGCTTTATCACGTTCAGATAGCATTGGACCATCAAGCACTTCCTGCTGTTTCTTTGGTGTTTCATCTGCATCCATCCCATCATTCATTCGCAAAGGTGTTGCTAAACTTCGAACAGCCAGTTTAGGTTTCACCAAACCATGTTTTCCAAATCTTTCTGAAAGCTTGCTGCAAACCTGTATTTTCAGAATGAACAATCAAAGACATGTCACCAAGGTAAAAGCAAAATTCATCATTCATACTCTTGAGAGTATAAGCTCTCAGTACAGAGTTTTATTATCAGAACCATCTCGTCCATAATAACTGAATAACTAGGGTTTTTCTTTTAGTGAAAGCATAAACAACAGTTTGCTTATGTCTATGGATAAAACTATGGATTTATGTTCTGGCAAAAACTCATAAATGAGGGATCGACAGTGTTAAGTTCAAAGTGCAGCCCAAGAAAAGAAACTAAATAGAATTCCTAGTGACTATTCTTGCTTATCCTTTTTATTCAGTTATACTAATATTGAGAAAAAAAATTCCCAATTGCATGACAGTATAAACGCGGAGATTAAAACCCAAAGTTGTCAGCATAATCATTGAAATTCATGACTCAAATCTCATATTAAGTAATTCATACTTTCCATAAGACAGTTAGAACATTATCATCAAACATGACAAACCCTATATCTCAATCATTATTTCAAATCACAATAAAGTTATGGTGAAACTCATGTCCTTCACTTCTAAATCATGCTTCCAATTTCTTTGATTCTTTTGGCAATTATATTTTTTCAGTATTTTGGGTGAACTCCAAAAGTAGACTTACAGAGAAATCATGGATGTCAAACTTCAGTGTAAGATAAGACATTGTTAAAATGAAGATTAAATAAATAAACGCAAGTAATAGGCAGCTTTAGCCACTTTGTAAACTAATTAGAAGTTCTTTATCAACCTTAGAATTCCAGGATTGCAAACTTAAGCATAATGAAGAAGATGATAACTACAACTACTCTAGAAGTTCCCATAAAATACCCTTCTTCTGGTGAGATATAAATGGAACAACACGGAACGTTCGGATACTGTTAGAGACTTTATTAAATAATACCTTGGTCCATAAGGCCATGTCTAATGAGAACATTTTGCTCGTTGCTTTATCGAAAAGAAACCAAATTTACAGCCTTCTTTATAAGCAAGAGTTCAAGAACCTTTTGCACAAAAATGGTAATTCACAACCTTACAAGCATCTCCTTCCAAGTGGATGGTGGTCAAAAAAAGGCTTTATGTATCTATTTGGCTCAGTATTCCATGGACGAACCTAAACTAAAAATGGGTTGAACTTTAAGCCAAATCTAACTCTACTCCATCTCAATGTAATTATCAGAAACTTCAACTCAAATCTAAGATAATAGTTGTCAAATATGGGCCAATTAGCCATCTTCATGAGATGAAAATAGATATATATAATATATAGTGATATTCAAGATGTGTCACATTCTTATCTGACGAAAGACAGAAGGTCATCAAACCATATTCTGCCAATATTCATCCAAAAGAGTAAGACCATGTTCATTCTGTTAACTTTGTGCCATTGACGATCCAGTAGCATGGATATTATGGGTTTTGCGATCATAAGCGACAGGGCAGAATAATCTGATCAAATCTACCACTAATAATCTGAATAACCACCAGAACTATCAAAGATTCCTTGCAATAAGACCCCATGAACCCGATACAATAAAGAAAATGGATCTCCACAAAAACAAACCCAAATGTCCACACAATCTAAAGTAGCAGCAAATCACGATTCCTGTTTCTTTCAAAGAATTGGATGATGATCGATTTACGAACTCGGAAGCTATTCAAAATTCCGCCACAAATCTCTGTAGGGGGTTAGACGGAATTTCTTCAACGATAGCTGGCAGAGACTTACAGATCGGCACTCGGCATAGTCCTGTACGCATCCTGAGTCGACGAGGAGCTCGCCAACAGCATCAAAGGCGCCGTCACCGTCGGCCCCGAAGTCGAAGTCGTCGTCGGCGAGGACGTTGATGATGTAGTTGATTATGGACGCGTCCACGTCCTCCACCCTCCGCCCCAGCACCTCGTGCACCACCCTGCTCGCCACTTCCGCCATCGCCACCTCTCGCTTCGCTTGGCTTCCTTTCCTCTATCGGCCCCGACCGAGGTTACACTATGAGGCGACCGTAACGGTGCCTCCATTACTCGTGGGTTTAAATAGGGCCCAAGAATGGCGGTCCGGAGCGCCTCGGGTCGAGCCCATGCACTTCACTTTCTTGCGTTGTATAGACCGAGCCCGATACTGTGGATTGCATTATTGGGTAATGACAATGTAAGCATAAGGGTTACAACGGAAAGCGGTCCGACCCACTGTTACACCCGACCGCTACAGAAATCAATGGTCTATGTTTTTTCTTGAACTAAGACTCGACATGAATAAATTATAATAATATAATATTATAAATAAATAAAATAAATCTAATATACGAAGCTTCCGTCAATTCCCGTCTGACTCGAGCTCTAAGAGAGTCAAAAAGTATCGACTCGTCATCTTTAATTATATTATATTATATTAATTAATATATATCAATAGTTTTTAAATTTGATAAAAATTCATTTTAGTACGAGTTAAACGTGGTTGATCGAGATAGATGAGTTGGTGCAGCATGATCTCTGGTTGAAATCGTCATTCCAACAAATACCCATGTATATATGAGATTTTTTATGATTTACATAAGCATTATATTTTTATTGGAATTTTTAATGTAGTATATATGCCCCTTATAATGTTAAGATCTTCTTCTCAATAAATTCAAATTAGCTTATTTTAATCATAATTAATTTTAATTATTTTATTGAGATACCTGAATTAATTAGTGTACTGTTGCATATAATAAAAAATATTTTAATTTAAATTTTAAAATTGATTTAAAAAAATAATATATAAATTAAATTTATTTTTAAATATTTTATCTGATGACACCGCTAATTAATTTTTATCTGGAGACTTTTTTTTTTCGTTGAATAGATGAAAATACCTCTCCACTAGCCATCCACCGCGAGCGGCGTCGACGACCGCCTCTGTCCATCGCCTCCGCCACCTACTACCACCGCGAGCGACGCCGCACCCACTACCGTCGCCCCTCCTTGCTACTGTCGCCAGCATCATCGCCGCCTTGTCCGGCTCCCTCCTCGACCTTCCAGCGCCGTCGTCGCCACCCCACCTTCCAGCATCACCGCCGCCCCCTTCGCCATATAGTGTTGCCGCCACCCCACCCCTTCTCACTGGCGGCAGAGGGGGCTTCCTCCTCGCCATTGTCGCAGGGCGAGGAAGAGGGATTGAAGCGCTCCTCGCTGGCGACAGTGTCGCCTCCTTCATTGATCGCGAGGAAGAGGGATTGAAAATCTCCGTCCACGAGAATCATGGAGCGGTTCAGGGTAGCGCGCGGCAGGCGATGAGGAAAGGGAAGCGGCGGAGGGCGGGGCGGGCGACGCCGAGGCTGCAGTTGTGGTTGGAAGGGCGGGGGCCCCATGAGCAGGCGACCTGGAGAGCAGCGGCGGTGAGGAGGAAGGGCCACTTGCCGCCAGTGAGAAGGGGTTGGGTGGAGTGGCACTGGAAGGCAAAGGGGACGCCTGGTGGAGGACGGGGTGGTGGCAGTTCTGTTAGAAGACGAAGGGGTAAACAAAAGAGGTGGCTAAAAATCAATTACGGGGGTATTTGAAATAAAAACTCAATATTAAAATTTTTTTAGTTTAAAAAACAGTTTTTTTTTATCGAGAAGATATATCGAAGTTTTTTTTATGTTTGAGAGAGACAACAAACTTAAACTCATGAAAGGTATTTTCATTGATGCGATAAAAAAAATCTCTAAGTAAAATCAATTATGAGACTATCATCGAATAAAAACTCAATATTAAAAGTTTTCTAGATTTAAAATATATCTTATATTTTTTTATTATCGAGAGGATACATCTTAAACTTATTTAAAAAATACGTTTGATAGAGGATATTCTGGTACCATCAAACTAGCACTCACCTTAGATCACACGTGACACTACTTCAATCGAAATCACGCACGTCTCAAAATAGTACAAAACGATACAGCTCGACTCAGAAACGATTATATCATAAAGCGACACAAAGCAGAATCCATGCCCCTTGAAAATCACACGAAGCGACACCTTAAAGTGAGTAGACAGCCTTGCATAATACGAGATCAGAACAATCACCTTATTATAAACGAATCGCTCACCTGAAATATCGATGGATGCTAATAACCTACAGCAAATGACGGGGGCGGCCAAGTAAGCAATAGCCTCTCTATTCTCTCATTTACATAGTTAATACCGGTGTCTTCCTCCCCCTCCATTTTTCATTGATTTAAGTGTCGAATGGGTCAAACCGAGAAACTTACAACACAGATCTATTGTGTAGAACCACCGACGGTAAGAAGACAAAACTCTACTACCAAAACGTAGCCTCGTAACCACGAGATAACCCTTTGATCAGAAGATAACCCATCCGTCCAAAAGAGATGACATCACAATTGAGCAAATCTTGATTCCTCTACCCGATCTCACTACTCCAAAGACAAATCGACCCCACGTGAATCGCCTCCCTTGTGGACCTCCTACGTTGGTTTGTCATGTCAACACTCCCATATTGGGACGGAGGAGAACATAACCTTTGACAGTGAACCAACCGTGCTGACTTACCAGTCAACAATACTCATGATCTATCAAAAACTTAATATTAATTTTTTAAAATTTTTATAAAAATATCTTATATTTTTTTATTATCAAGAAATATTTTGAAGTCTTTGTATTGCATGCTGGAAGGAGACAACAAACTTAAACTCATAGTTAAGAGAGACAAAGGTGTTAGAAATGTTTAATACCTTAACTGACAAAAGACATCGACTATGGATAATGATATAATTTTTTTTGAAATATAAAGCTTAGTCACAAGAGAAAACCAAAGAATCAATGATATAACATAAATAAAAAAATATTAACATAATATTTGCATAGATTGACACTTCGGATATAAATTCATGAAAAAAATTAAATCATTTATTATAGGAGATCAAATCGCAAATACACATAAATTAATTTTAACCTAATCACACGTCCCCTTTTATTAGTACACAAATCCCAATTTTGTTTTTAATCTTTTCTCATACTCTCTCTACAAAAAAAACTGAAAGTTATTCTCTCGTCTACTTACTCATCAGAGACAAACCATACATAAGTTTTATATAGATAACCAAACTATAATTTTGGGGTTTATTTCGTTACAAACAAATATTTCTATAAATGAAAAACTCAAATCCCAAAAAATTCTTTAATCTTTTCTTACTCTCTTTCTATATCTATGAAACACTCATGCGAACTAAAGATATTCTCTCACATACTTATTAACAATATATATATATATATATCGAAACTATGGTTTTTAGACTTTTTTTCGTTTACAAACAAAAATTTGTTTATAAACAAGTTTTTAGTATTCATTTTGTTTATAAACAAAAAAATCTATAAATAGATTACGTGTCCTTTAAGGGTTTTAACAATTTATTCCATTTATATTTGTCAATCAAATAAGATTCGGTGGGATCTTAAATTACAAAAATAATATGCCACGCGTAATTGAATGTCTATAAAATGGCATACTTTTGCTATTGATTTTGACTAAGAATCGTAAATGGAATGCTTCTCGATGACAACTCGCATTACGTCTATTGCCGTGCCAATCATTTGGTTCACCCAACAACTCTTCTTCTATTCCAATGGTGACCGTCCTTTTCACAATAATCATCAAAACGATTTCAACGGCTGATAACGATCCATCACAATCATAAACATTCCGGTTTATGCTCGTCCGCGTCTCCGTCGCATACGTTACGAGCATTTATAACATTTCGTATCGGTTGCCGAGACGATACGGAGATAAATCGTCTATTATTCCCCGTTACGATGGCATACTTGCGGGTCTGGACTTCTTTTCCTTCCCATCGCAATTTGGATGCGCCTTCAACGATACTGCTCTCTTCTTCCTCCCGCACGAAACCCGTTCTTCGAAAGGAACCGCGAAATCGCTCAATCCTTGCTTTCTGTGATCGGAGGTAGATCGCGCGCCGAGGAGAAAGCAGCAATCTTGTCGATTTGGGGATTCTTTGGCGTTGTATCTGTCAATCGAATCGGGGACTGAGATCACCTGTGGATTTGGGTCGACCTGGTGAGGAAGAAGATCTCTTTCAGAAGGCTTCTGACCTCGCCGCCCGACCAATTCCAACTATTCTTCTGGTATCTGCTCCTAATTCTTCGAGAAAGTTCGGATTTGTATTTGTTGGAGGCGAACAAGATCGAATTTTTCTTCTTTGGCACGGTTCCAAGTTTGGCAATTTCTATGTGTCATCTATCATTAGGAAATTTTTGTTTAGTTTTTGCTCTGTTAGAATCGACATGTTCAATTTTGCTGTGACTGGTGTCGTGTAACCCGATTTCGTCATAAAATGAAACCTCAAGACAACAGAAAACGACGAATTTATTTCAAGCACTACGATTTAGATAACCATGAATACAGGTTATGATTTTGTGGTGGTTATTTCGAGGAAATTTTGTCTTGGTGCAGTCCGTTGTGCACAGGAAACTTCTTTTTTTGTTTGCATGATTCGGGATATTTTAACCAGGAAAATTTGGATTAACTAGAAGGAAGTGCATGTTTGTGAATTTGTAAGACAGGTACTTTTAATATAGTTTGTGGTATACAAGTGTACATATGTACGATGCTATTATTATTTTATTATTTTTATAAATTGAGGGCAACTCTATATGCAACTTTGGTCAATGCCATCAGAAAATGATGGGTCTTTGAGCTTCCTTTCAGCTTTTTCACTTGGAGTTTCAATGTTTCAATAAGATAATTCCTTTTAAGCAATTTGTTTATGATATTTACTTGCTTGTCTAGGTAATGAGGGACTTGCCTGAGAGAGCCTTAGATTCAGAAAACCCTGCAGGAAACTCAGATGATTCAAGAGACAAAGACCCCATAGCCATTGTATCAGAAGAAAAGTCTGCTGACACAAAGTCTTCAAAGGCTTCTATTTTGGCAAGTTTTCTTTCATCCACTTTGGCTATGTTTGAAACACGCATGGAGTCTTCTTCTGATGACTGTAAAGCGACCAAACCCACAAGCTATGGCTTGAGTACAGCAGTTTCAAATGTCATGATTAGTGGCCCAATTAGGAGGCTTCAGGAGCGTATACTGGGAACTACTAGAATGGAAGCACTGAGCTCAACCAGTGAAATTTGGCTTCTTGGGAAGTGTTATAATGCATCAGCAGAGGAGTCGTCTGGTGGTGAAGATCCTGGTAATAGCTATGCTGAATTTTTAGAGGACTTCTTATCGAGAATTTGGATCACATACAGGAAAGGTTTGTTCGCAGAAGGTTTCTGTCTTTTGTATCACCAGCTGTCTAACATTACCCTTGCTTTCAGTATAGAGTTCTCTTATTTGTTTATACAAAAGTTAGCAGATAATGAAACATAGAAGCTAGGCCCTGAGTAGTGGATTTTCCACAGGTTTTGAACCCATTGGTGACACAAAATTTACAAGTGATGTCAACTGGGGCTGCATGATAAGAAGCAGTCAGATGCTTGTCGCCCAGGTATCTGTGTAACCTGTCAAAATATCGATCTAGACCTAAAATTGTGCTTGAAGGATTAATCAAATGAAATTTTCTTGTTTGTTAAAATTTCAAACAGGCATTGCTTTCTCATCATCTGGGGAGATCTTGGAGGAAGCCCTCTCAGAAGGTGACATGAATGATTACTGTCGGCCGACAAAAAAATTCTTCCATGGAAAATGCTTAAGTTTGTATAGAGAGAGTGATGGAAGCTTTTTTAACTTGCAATGTAGGATTGCTTATGATGGTCCCCTGTTGGTTATGCAGCCATATGATCCCAAATATATCGAGATATTACAACTTTTTGGTGACTCGGAGGCATGTGCTTTTTCTGTGCACAATCTGCTCCGAGCTGGAAGGCATTATGGCTTGGCCGCTGGATCATGGTTGGGTCCTTATGCCATGTGCCGGACATGGGAAACCATCACACGTGCCAATAGGGAGCAAGCTAACCTTGATAAAGGCAAAGAAAGCTTGCCCATGGTTGTGTATATTGTTTCTGGTGATGAAGATGGGGAACAAGGTGGAGCTCCTGTTGTCTGCACTGATGTAGTTGCAAGACTCTGTTCATCTTTTAATATGGCTCTACATGCCTGGGCACCTATTCTCTTGTTAGTTCCATTGGTTCTTGGTTTAGAAAGAATCAATCCCAGGTAAATGATTGTCCTTCTAAAGACATCTTAATGAAGTCATGACTTCCCATTTCCTTTAACATTATTATGGTGAACTTTAAGTTTGAAGTAAAAGGTTCATTCTTTCATAACATGCTATTAGTACCTTGTAGTTCTTATAGCTTGCGTATCTTTCTAAGATGTCAGCAACTAACAAAGACTACTAAACATGATAGGTCTTTTACTGACTTAAAACCCAGAAGAGGTAACTTTGTTAATTTATGCAAAAAGGAGCTATCACGTGTCTATATCAAATGGGCTTGGGAACTAATTAGTTACGATAGTATGTTGAAGCATGAGGTTTTTCCATTTGTTTTCATATAGAGATGCATACTCAAGGTAGTACCCATGTTATGTTGTGTCAGCATGCTTACTTCAGGAAATCCTAAGGGGTCGAGTAATGTTGGTGGCTTGAGCAAGAAGTTCTGATGCCTAAGCATTGTCCATCATTGGATACTGGCCCTGGCATACTAAGATGACATCAAGAGGATGAAATGTCTTCCGCATCTCTTTATCCTCCTCTCTCTGTCTCTATCTCTCTCCTATGAAAATTGTAGCAAAATTTTGTTACTACGGACTCCAGGAAATAAAGTGGTGGAAATAATGTGGGTATTAGATTGTTGCATAGTTGCAAGAATAGATCAAATCTTTTTTTTTTCTGCAAGCTACACATTTTTTTGCCTGTTGGCTCCTTTGGTGTTTAATCAATTCAGATGTGCTTGATATCTTTTTTAGCTTAACTATAAAACAAAAATTTTCAGTATAGTAGTTATGTATTGTAGTAGTAGATAGCAGGTTTAGTTCAGTGATACCTCATCAGTTGATTAGAATAACCTTCATATGAGAGTAAGCTTGTACTATATTTTAATTGCACACGCACTCATACAGTGAAGAACTGTTGTTGGCAGTTTAAATAAGAATAAGAAACTAAATGTTCATAGACTGAAATATTGTAAGCTAGAGAAACTTTTTTAATACTACTTTTTGTTTTTAATGTTTACTTATTATGATCACTAAGAAATAGGTGCCTTAATGTTTTTGCTTTATAAGCAGTGGTCCTCTGATATGTGATTGGACTTCTAAAATTTGTGAATTACTTGATTTTTTCAAACTTTAGTTATATTTCCTGAAACCTTATTTCACAAGGTTGTACTTGAGGTCTATATTTGGTAAATCACTAGCAAATGAGTGTTTTAACTTTTTCAATCTTCTATAATGTATCGGTTTTATATATGATGAAATTCGTAAAAATTTGTCATTTGCATGACATTTTCCAGCTTTGTTTCTTTTCTTTGGTATTCCCTTATCTGGTACTTATGGTGCCACATCATTTTAGATACATCCCATTGCTACAGGAGACATTTTCATTCCCACAAAGTCTGGGCATTTTAGGTGGAAAACCTGGTGCCTCAACTTACATTGTTGGGGTACAAGAAGACAAGGCACTGTATCTGGATCCTCATGAAGTCCAACAGGTATGCTTGTCAAATATAGAACAAGAACTGTATTTGTTTAGAAATTGTCATTTGTTTGTGCTTCTATGTAATTGGTCACTTCCAAATGATTGCTGTATTTTATTGTTATTATATTTGATGTATTGATCTGTGCCACTGGTATAACTAGTTGACCACTTTATTTTGTTTAGAAGATTGAGTTTATCTTGTTAAAATTTTTTGAAACTTGCATCATTGTGTACACCTTTCTAGTTATAGTAAATAACATTTTATATTAAATGTACATGATAGTGAACATCAAAATATACACCTTGCTCCGATGTCTTGTAAAGTTACTTTGTATCAAGGATTGCTACGTTGTTGAATAGGGGGCATGCCAATAATTTTTTGAAATGGAACGTTACCATGTCATGCCAGTCGACATTCCCCTGTTTTTATATTGTAATTGGTCTAGAAATCATATATACACCTTTTGCATTGGTCAGCAAGGAACATGCCAACATACCACAAAATGTTCCCGACCACATTATATGGGTGTTACAAGACAATCGGACCATAACATGCTGATCAGAATGGCAATACTTGCTATGGATCAACTCTTAGTTTATATTCTTGGAATGAGCACAGCATATGAAAGAACCAATGTACAATTTTAAAGTCGAAAGAAAATCAATTGTATAATAAGGAAACTCATCCCGAATAACTATTGACTTTAGGGAGGATAATATCTTTCCAATTTTTTTGTTCTTATCATTCTATATCATCCCACATCTTAGATGTCCTATGTGTTCTATGTTCTTTTCAATGTCACCTTGAATATGATCTCTAAAATATGTGCAAATTTAACTCCTTATGAAAAAAGGAACAAAAAACTTGGAAGCTCTTGATGTAGACCTAGGCACAAGGGAAAGAGGTTATAGAATTTTGTTTTTTCTATTATCTGAAGTTGAATTACTTATGGGAATTTATAATTTGTTCTGCTGGTGGTATTAACCTAAGATGTAGGTAGATTTTCAAAGCTTTGTAATGCTCAACTACTGTGCCTTATGCCAATTCCAACTGTGGTTCTTATGTCTAATTTTGTTATACTCATCGAGTATGCAAAAAATTGACATATTATATTACGAACAATTAGATCACCTATTTCTTTTCTGTATGAAGAAAATATTCACAACTGGTTCATTTATATACATTTTTGTGACCTCTTTCCCCTTTCCACCTTTTTGCTGCTTCTTTTGGTTGAAACATAAAACTCAGTCCATAACTGCAAGCTTTATCGTATTATGGGTAATCTCAAGTGGATGCAGTGATTTCCTGAAGCATCAGTCAAATTCCTTCCCATGGGCCTTTTGGACCACTCTCTGTCCATTCTATCTGTGCAATCTGCCAAGTGGAATGTGCCAGTGGGAAACAAAACCTCAGCAAGAGAAGATTCAATTTGGTTAGGTTCACTCGTATGAACCAGTTTCCTTTAGGTCATCAAGCTTCATTCAAAGCCCGAAAGAGAGTATGCAATAAGGTCATATGGAATAGTAGGCATTGTCAAGAAAGAAAAGGGATGCAAACCCGATATACATGCATGCATACATACATACATATCAATTCCTCCTTTTGCCATGGTCTTGGCTTTCAGAGAATGACAGGGTTCGTTGTTATCATGTTAGGAACAATAAATATTCTACTTTTTCTGTATGAATAAAATATGCACAATTAGTTCACATATAACACATTTATATCAGTCCTTTCCCCCTTCCACCTTCTTGCTGCCTGTTTTGGTTGAAACAAGCTCAGTCCAAAACTGCTGCAAGTCTGCAAACATAAACCTAGCAGCCCAAAAAAGGCCAAATATTAATTCCTTCTTTCACGATGGTCTACCTGGCTTTCAGATAATGACATATGCACTTTCATTGTTTTCTGTTCTCTTATCTACAATGGCAAATTCTTCTCATACAAGCCTTTTGGAGCCACTGAGTTATTGACAATGTATGAAACAGGCTGTCGATCTCAAGAGTGATAGCTCAGAAGCCGATTATATTTCGTATCACTGCAGGTATGCTGTGTCAACCTACACTTTGACCACATTAGTATCTATAGTGTTTTTTCCATCACAAGTGGCTGTCTTCTCTAACCATTTCTTCTCCCTTGCCATCTGGTGATTAACGGTTCCAGAACTGTCCGACATGTGCCATTTGACCTGATAGATCCTTCTTTGGCCATCGGATTCCATTGCCGAGATAAAGGTCAGCTGATTTTTGATAGATTATTTTTTCTTTTCAAATAAGAATTCTATGCATCCATAAGCTTTCGCCCGCTTGATTTTGTTTAACCGTTGCAGATGATTTCGAAGATTTCTGCTCCCGTGCTTCTCAGCTTGGGGACAAGTCCAATGGAGCACCACTTTTTACCGTGACCCAGTTTCCTCAACCTTCAAAAACAGTTCCTTATTGTGATGGAGATAATGAAGGCAATTCTCGCAACTGCATGATGGATAACACCTTTGATGTGGAGAACTTTGGTGATAATGATGCCCAACCCGGTGAAGATGAATGGCAAATCTTATAAAGCGCTATGCGTGTCTGAAGCTATGTTTGGTCAATGATAGCTCATGTCATCTCCCTGCACTCATCAACTTAGTGCGAGAATTATTTGGTCGAAGAATCTGATCTGCACTATGCTGGATTTCATATCCTTCATACATTCTTTGTAATATATTTGGATTGGTATTGTACAAGTAAAAGAGTTATTTTCTGTTCCTTGTTGCATTCTTGCCGTCTGTTATTAGTGTTTGTGTTCGGCTGTTGCTTGTCGGGTGTGTTGGAAGGGATCCGGGTTTGTAATTTGAGTGACGAGGATCCCTAACCCATCTTTCACGGTGTTTGAGTACCTTGTGGGGGCCAATAGTTCTACCAATTGGGAGTTCTCCTTTGCTTAAACCCTGCCTGGAGCAAAACTGGAGCGACAATTCTTCACCCTTAGGTGGTGGAGGGTCCTGTTTGCATCCGAACCCAATAAGAGAGCGACAAAGCCCTCGTCTTCTTAAATTTAAGGTCTCGAATCTTAAAACATCCTATCTTAAAGAGTCATTAAGTTGCTGTAACTTATACATAATGATGAAGTACAAGTCCAAGGCTTTCAAAAAATTTAAAGAATATAAGAATGAGATAAAAAATTAGACTAGAAAGAGTATCAAGTGCATATGTCCATACATAAAGAAATTATCACTCCATCAAGTGCATATGTCTATACATAAAGAAATTATCAATTAATGTAATGAAGTAAGAATAACCTTCTATGGCCTAAGTAGATATGGGATCATATACATCATTATGTATAAGTTACAGCAACTTAATGACTCTTTATCTAATTTCACTAAATGGAGAGTTCAATTTTTCATAAAGGCAAGACTCGCAAGTTGCATATGGCTCATAGTCAAATGGATCTAGGTATCTATCCTTCAACAACTTTTAAATTATTCCTTCGTTGATGTGACTTTGCCTACAATGCTACATATACATAATATTCATCTCATCTTGTTTCCTCTTGGATATACTTATATTTATGATATGTTATAATATTTAGCATAAATAAGTCATTATACAATGTTCCTCTAGTGATTCTTATCACCTCAATATAAATGAACAACTATTATTCTTAAAAACTAATTTATATCCACAAATATCAAATATAAAATAGAAATAATATTTTTGATAAAAGAATGAATGAAATAATATGCATTTAATGCAATAATTTTTTTTGATAAAAAAATATTAACCATGAATCTTGGTATTTTTTATTTTATCACTTTTCTTTTTGTTTACTAATCACATTTTGAAGCTTATTTAGAAAATATTATAAATATAGTTAAATAAAAAAATATTATTATAATATCATAATATAAATATACAGTGGAATATGAGTAGAATACTTATCACATTTAAACCGAGGGCCTTTTGGTATGAAGAATAAGGATTGAAGGAGTCATATTTAAAATTAAAGATTTAAAGGACTATATAGAAAAGAAAGCATAATATTTTAGGAGAATTCTCGAAAAAAGCCTTCAAATTTTGATAGAACGTCCCCTTTGTTTTAGTAAATAATAAATTAACCCTCGGCCCCCCCCGGACCCGCCACCGCCACCCCTCCCCTCTGCCTCGTTTGACTTGCCGTCGCCTCCGCCGCATCACCCTCGTCGTCCTCGCTTGCTGCACAGGCGGCTAGCGTCATCGTCCGCAGCCCTCACGCGAGGAAGGAGAGGACCCCGCCGGACCCTCCCCTGCGCGCCTCGCGCTGGAGGCCCTTGCGTGAGGAAGGAGGGGCGCGGAGGCGACGACGGGTCCGAGAGGGGCTAATGGGGTTGGCGGAGGTGACGACGATCTTCGTGCAAGTGTTGCGGGCGGGGACGGCGAGGGCTGCCATCGCCTCCGCGCCCCCTTCTTCCTCGTGCGAGGGCGAGGCGGGCAGGGGCAGGTCTACGAAGACAACGATTGGTCAGACAGGACAGAGGGGAGGGGAGGGGAGGTGGTGGTGGAGGCGGCGCAAGGGCGGTGCAAGACGGAGGCAGGTTTGGTGGGGGCTAAGGGCAAAATTATTTTTCACATAATAAGGGCGAGAATTTTTAAATGTTAAGTTGGAATGCTCTGAGATTTTTTTGAAAGTTGGATGCTCAGCTTGAATTTCCGAACGATATGTGGCTTTCCCTTCCTTCCTCTCCGATCTTTCGCTTTTTGTTGTTTTGGGTTCTTCTTCCTTCTGATACATTAAAGATAGGTTTCTGATGTTGGTAGAAGCGGTTTGGCCTGCGATCCATCTATTCATCACGACAACGAGAACTTACCTGGAAACCCATCATCGTTCTTCAACCCTCGCAATCATTAGCCGGTAATGCAAGCATGGGCTTCCCCGTTTTCCTGAGCCTCATTTATTTCCTATTCCACTGATTTGGTACTATTCGCCGCCGCAGCAAAGGCAACATCCAGATCACAAGAAGTCGTTGATTGTAAACATCAACGATGGGTTATGCACATCCGGTGATCCGACCTGCCGGAATCCGCAAGGTAATGAATTCTTTTATTTTCTGGTGCTCAAATCATGCCCGTCTTCTCCGTCGATCGTTGATTCCTTTGCCTTTTCTTTTATTCGGCAGTCGACTTACTGCTCTAGCTTGTACCAACATTGCGAGACTACGAGAAGGACTGTGCATATAGTGAACCTAGATCCAGCGGCTGAACATTTCGACTATCCTGCCGCTGTGGGTGTGTGTTCCTCTATTGCTTCTTTATGTTCTTTAGCTTAACTGATTGTTTGTGATGCATTGTTGTCTTATTGCAGATATTAGAGAGCTCATATGTCTGGATGACCTCATGGAGAAACTTGGCTTGGGCCAAAATGGGGGGCTCATTTATTGCAAGAAGTATGGTTTTACTTCATTTTCTTTTCTTCTAGTGATGTGTGCCCTTATTTTATTCAAAGCATCTCAAAATTGGAATTCATAACCTGAACGACTATAATTGAATGATAATAGTTCGTTGGAAATTTGGAATAGTAGAGAACTATGTTGAATATTTTAGTGGAAGATGGAATAATGTCTGGTAAGCATGACTATCTGCAAACATTAAAAGGATCAAAGATTATCAGGACATTGTCCAGACATTTCGTTTGGAAAAACAAATCCTGGTAACCTGGTTTAGACTTCTCTGCGACAGTATATGTAATTCATCTTTCATTGTATTTCATCAAGCTTTCTGCTTGTTGAAGTCTATTGAGGATCGAAGCACATTTTGGGGGTCATGATCTCAACTACGGAAAATAGTGACTGGCTGGTGAGACATCTGAATCATGTGCTTAATGAGTGACGAGAAAGTATGGAGCAGTTGACAAAAAAAACCTCAACTTTCATATTATGGACTCCTTTACAATAGCAAGTCCATAGCTTCCCCATATTCCAACTGAAGAACTTGTCCTTGATTTGTCATCTATCAGCTATATTTCCAAATTGTTGCACTTTCTGAATTTCCTTTGGTGCTCGTTACGGTTTGTAGAGTCCTCTTGCTACATGAGTCGAGTGACTTAAATCCTTGATCATTTGATTCTAGTTACTTAAATCCAGAGGCAAGGATTCTGCTGTCAGAGTTGAATCAGCATATGGCACTGCAGTTTGCAAAGCTGAATAATGCTTTCAGTTATTTTGAGCATATATAGTTATTTTGCATATAACTCCTCCATATGTGATGGGGCTGCTTTCAGTTAATTTTTCTTATGACATTTACTTCTATTTTCTATTGCGAGAAAAAAAAAAATACAGGGCCCAGTTTATAGTAACTCTGTTGATTTCTTAAGTTGGTGAAAGATTGTCAAAAGCTGCAAACATGTTCAAACCTATGGCAAGACAATCCATCATGTTTGGATGTTCACATGACAAATTAAGACAATCTACATCCAGCTGGGTGGCTCACTCTAGGATTGGTTAAGTTGATATTGTGTTTGTGTGTATTTGATGGTAAATCCCTTGTATATATATATATGTATGTGTATATATATATATATATATATATATATATATATATATATATATATATATATACATATGAGGATCAAACATTCATGTTGAGCTGATAATGATCAGCTTATCTTTCTGAGATGTATTGCTTCTTGCTAATAACCACATTAAGAGAAAATGATGCAGCTTGTTTGATAGAAGACTTTGCAGTGACTTGATACATCAGTCCTTGGCTATAGACTGAATTCTGAGCCATGAAGAGTGTTTGAAAAACCTATGACTTGTATTATATCTATTTTTTTTATTATAATAACTAGTTGCTAGCTCTCATGGTAGAAACAAACTTATAATGTCTACTTTGGTACTGAAATTGTTACTTCAGTTTACACTAGTTATGCTATTAATCATGCAATTGATTGTTGTAATCTTTGTTCTATGTTTAGGTTGATGATTTTAGCATGGTCAACTTTCTAGTTTATACCACTCGACTTGAGAAGGAGAGCAGGTAACCCACATCCTAGGAAAGACCTTGTGCCTTGAGGCTATTTAAATAGTTTCTTACGATTGATGTTTTATTCAATTTTCATTGGTTCCAAATCAGTAAGTATATAACTATATTTTGCTTCATCACAAATATAGACAGACAAGCAGACATACATGCAAATTGAATTAAATAGAAAACTCAGGAATTATTCTATAAGGAGATTCTTTTCTGTACTTCTGTATCCTTCGTTTGGTGTAAATATATGTATAGACCATACTACCTTTCAAACATGCAAATGCAACTGGTTCTTCATGGTTGATATTTGGTCTCATGGTCCTTAGATTTTAATTTACAAAAATAAAGACACCATGATGAAAGAAAAAAAGAAGAGATGGATTTTCTTTTGTTTTGTATGTTTTTTGTGTGTCTGTGTGTCTGTTTGTGTGATCTTGGATCAAACAAAAAATCACCAAAGTAGATTCTTGTAATTGCAGGAAGATATTGCATCTGTCGTTGTTCTATCATTGGCCCTCATCATCGACTTCATGCACTGACCTACTTGATTACGACTACCAAGGGGGCATGGCTAATCTCGTTGAGACATGTTGCGGTTTTATCCATCCATAATTGATATTTGAGGTTCTTCTTTATGACTGTCTTGCAGGTTCTTTTGCTGCTTAATAACCATCCATATCATTTGGAAAATGATCATATATTTAAACTTTACTAATCAAGGAAAATGATTTTTTTATTTCTTGCATCTATGCTTTCCAAGGTTACCAATTATTTGTATCCCATGGGCAGCTACTCTTGCCCATGGCCAAAGTGGATAGATAAGTCATGCATATACCTTCAACATTTGAAGAGTATCACTTACAACCTTACATTGTTCTCTTAATGCAGCATACAGTATGTGCTATCATGCATCGACAACTGCATCCAGTTTGGTGAAGATGATGCTGATGTGAAGATCAAAGATTTTGATCCTGTTGAAGATGAATAATTTTGCGTCTTTAGTTGAGAATGTGTATAATAATTCAAGGGAGACATGAAGGAACTGAGGTCAGATATTGACCAGGTTAGACAGTTACAATACTCTTGTTTTGTGAAGCACTTTATCAGGCTGTTTATTTAATCATCAGAACTTAGATAAGCTTTTTCTGTACTTGGATGTTGTCCAGATTGGGCAATTAAGTCTTCTCATTTTGGCGTTTTAATATGTGTTTCAACAATTAATACATCCCAGGCCCATTAAAATCACCATTTTTGCATAAAGAAGATACGAAATTCATAAAATTTGCAGAATGAAAGCTGGTACAAGATTTATATAGTTTGTCGCTTTCTGTAAAAGTCTAGTTCTTCATCACATATCATGTGAAACAAATTATGTCTTCTCATATAAATCATTAAGAATTTTAGTTTATTTTTTTCTAACAGAGAATTTTCTTTTTTCTTATTCTCACTAGATCAATAAAAGAGAAATCCAAGAGTTAAGAGCACTTCAAGTATTTTATCCTCCCCTTATAAAAAATTAGAAATACATGAGGAATCTATAGAACAATCAAACTATTTTTTTTTCACGTAAAAGCCTTTCCATAGTAGGATTTCTTTTCATCCCCTTCATAACATGGAAGTTATTTATGGACTCAAAGTAGTATCAAATCAATGATAAATTTAATGTTCCAAAGAAAATAAATGTGGAGAATATGGACTCATAAAAGGTATGTGAAGATTTGGTAAATCTCATTTATAGCATATGTGATTTATCCTTAATATTTGCAATCATAGTAAGATAGTGAATCAGACATGGAGAGGAAGACTAGTTTGACTTTTATCTCCTCTAGCTCCTCTATTCTCCCTTATAAATGAGAGAGAGAGACAAACTGACATGTCTCCAGGGCTATCTTTTGGTGGTCTCTGTGGATCCGGTAAAATTAAATTTATTTTAGAATATTTTTTTGCATGTTTATTCTGATTTCTTAATCTAATGATTTTATTTTTTTTTAACCATATATTAGTTTCTTACTGCAATTGGAAGTATTTCTCACATATTAGATATCTCTTAGGTTTAAATGGTTCTTCTACTGTGATATGACTATTTGTGTCTTTAGAATATTTCATATAATGTCTGTAATATGAAAGGAGATGAATTAAAAGAATATTTTGACTAGGTTTTTAGATGGATTAACAATGATCAATAATTTAACATGGAAAATGAGCTAAAATATTTATGTGAACCATATATTTACTCTACTACAAGCATTGATATTCTTTTGATCAACACACCTAACTGTTGTCTAATATGCTTTTCCTATTTCATCTTTCACAGCATCACTTTTTGATTGCACCTTAAACCAGGAAAAATGAAATGGGAGGATTTGCCCATCAATCTCCTTCTACAGATTTTTAAAGAACTAAATCCAATCGATCATGGTGCGGTAGCCCGAGTCTGTCACTTATGGCGAATGACTTATTTGGATTCATCACTTTGGAGAATAGTCGATCTCGGGTCTCTACGATCCAACTCTATATGGGTAAACACAAGGATTAGGTTGTCACAAGCACTGAGGACTATGGTGACTTATGGTCGTGTAAACATCAGGTGCATTATATTTCATCCCCAATTGCTTATCAAGGATGAACACTTGAACCTCATTGCTCAAGGGTAAAATATTGGTTTCTTCTGTGTCTTGATTGGTAATCTGATGGTTATCTATATATATTCATTTACATAATTTGTTGGTTTGTACAGATGTCCTCATCTTAAAAGACTTGTCGTGCTACGTTGGGAAGTCATGAATAAAAATGCAATGTGCAATGCCATAAAGAACTTCAGAGATTTGGAATCGATGATCGTGCCCGGGAACACTTCACTACATATAATGAAGATGATGAGTATGTCCTGTAAGAGCTTCTCTGAGTTGAAGGTCATAGGCTGCTTTCCCAAGAGATTCGGCATAAGAGCTACATTATATCTACCTGGGTTGAAGGTATTGAGCTTGCGGTGTTGCAGGACATCCATGGTAGCTATCGAGATGATATTGGGAGGCATGAACCATCTTGAGGTGCTTAATCTATCGCATGCCCTGGTGCAACTCGAGGTGGGATCAGAAGTCATGCCAATAGCAAAATGGTTTAAGGAGATGACATGCAAATTTGTGCTCGAAACGGCTTCCACATTGAGGAGCTTCTTGTACTGTCAGGACTATGTATCATGTAGTGAATGCAAGACGATGATGGATGGTGGCTTGGGGCATGACAATGGATTTTGGCGACACGATGAGGTGGTGTCTTTAGACTTGCGCAAAGACACTCACCATAATGTTGACGATGGTGTTTATGATTATTATCGTGGTGATGATGAAGACCTCGATGATGATGATCATGCTGATGATGATGATGATGATAATGATTATGATTATGTTAGTGATGCCGAAGAAGACGATGATGATGATGACTATGATGATGATGATGATAATGTTGTGGATGACACAAATGAAGACGACGACGACGACGAGGATGATGATGATGATGTTGTGGATGACACAAATGAAGACGACGATGATGATGATGATGATGATGACGACGATGACAACAATGATGATGATGTCAATGATGATGATGATGACAACGATGATAATGATGATGACAACGATGATGATGATGATGATGATGATGATGATGATGATGATGACGACGATGACAACGATGATGATGATGTCAATGATGATGATGATGACAACGATGATAATGATGATGACAACGATGATGATGATGATGATTACAACGATGATGATGATGTCAATGATGGTGATGATGATGATGATGATGATGATGATGATTACAACGTTGATGATGATGTCGACGATGATGATGATGATGATGATTACAACGATGATGATGATGATGCGAGGAGATGATTTCCTTCTGCCAAAGAGCAATTAGACTTTATTTCCTTCCACCAACAGCTCTTGTGATGCGAGAAGAAGAAGCAGCAGCGATCAATTTATTTCCCTAGTGTCAAAATAATAATAATTTCATTCCCCTTTTAAAACTAATGTTTTAAGTCACTCGGTGTAAAATACTTAAGGATTTCTACGTGCCTATTCTATTTATTGCAAGTATTGTATTTGTGCATGACTATTGCTGATTAATAATTTATTATTGTTATTATTATTATTATTTATATTATTATTATTATTATCTTTATTATATCCCTTATGGCTTTCCTCCCTCACTCTCCCCTTCTCTTTGCCCTCCGCTCCTCTCTTTCTGGCTCTCCTCGGTGATGTTCCACCAGTCTTAGCTGCTATGGGCATGGGCTCCCCAGTGCAAGAAATGAGCTCCACCATTACCGATAGGTTCCTGGTCTCCTCCCAAGCCCGACGAGGTAGACATGAGCTCCCCTACCCGAGAAACCAGCTCCGTTGACGCTGCTGTCGGGTTTTGGCCTTGTCCTCGGACCGACGACCTACCTCGCCGATACAGTACTTGACGGGCTACTCGTCTCATCCCAACACTCCAATCGCCACCATCACAAGAACCTGTCACTAGCACCGGCTCTAGGATATCAAGAACGTCGGCATCATCATCATCATCAAGAAACCAATGCAATGATGTCGACGATGACGAAGATATAAATGATATATAGTTGAAATGTTTAACCGTTGGATCTAAGTTCACTAGATGCATCGTCTTTCTCATAGTCTCGCAACGTTGGTACGACAGTAAGTCGACTGCCGTATCAAAGACAAGGCGACGTACAGTGTGAATCGGCTACCGGCAGAGAGCGCAGATGAGGCATGATTTTAGCATTACAAGAGGAAAAGAATTAATTGGTGCCTTACAAGAATTGGAAGCGAGCTGCCTATTAATCGGTGCTTGTAACGCAACCAAATTTGTTTGCCGACCAAAAAATGTAGGTAGGGGGAACAAACAGGGTGCCCACAAAGCACTAGTGTTTTCCAGGCACAGAAATTATCCTTGTTGTTAGGTCCAGCATTCACGCAGCACAGGCTGCAGAACCTCGGATGACGATCAAAGGCTTCGAGGCATTCGACTATCTTTGGAGGAGCTCAAAAACCAATTCATGCACTCCACTCCGGCTAAGAACCAGATGGAACCGTGTCAAGAATCAAACAGATGATCACCACTGCCCATGGAGAGTGATTAAGTTCCGGTAGGCACGAAGATGGAGCTTCTCTTGCGAGCAAATTATCTGACTCCACATCAAGCACATCTTCGAACAGGCCCTTCTCTTGCTGTAGAAGTTTTGGTTTCTGTCCTCTATTGTTTCGTCGCAAATTAGATCGCTATCATAACTCTATCTAATTAAACAAAGTTCAATTACGATAGTATTCCTTAAAAGATGATCGATAGACTCTCTTAATTATTTATTCTAGATCTTCTGCTCTCGCATATAAATAGATAAGACGTCTTATAATTATATAAATATGCGGATATATGAATACAAATTATTTCTCTGTCTCTAGTCATTCACTCATAGAAGATTAGTTCAGTTCTCTTTGTAGATCAGCATTATTATAATTTTTGGATCCGACGATAGTGTAGCTGTAGATCAAATAAAAACTTTCAGAATGACATCGAAAAGTACATGTCGTAAAATTGATCTATTGTTATTTGATTTCAGGTTTTGACATTAAAATCTTTCACATAATAATAATATAAGGATGGTTTTTATGCTTACACCTCTTATCGAAAATTATATATACATGAGGTACTAGATTTTTTTTTAAAATTTTTTTATCATTTAAAAGTCTTTCCATAGTAGGATTTCTTTTCAATCGCATCAAAAACATGAAGGTTATTTATGGATCCAAGTTAATGATGAATTTAATGTTCTAGAGAAAATAAATTAAAATAATATGGACTTATGCAAGGTATGGGAAGATTTGGTAAATCTCCTTTATAACATATATGATTTGTTGTTACTATTTACAATCATATTAAGAGAGAGAATTGGACATGGAGAGAAAGACAAGTAACTTCATCCTTTTTTTACCTCCTCTATTCTTCCATATAAATAAGAGAGGATAGGCAAACTGACATACTTCCAGGGTTCATTTTTGATGATCTATCCGAAGGTTCCTTTTGGTTATGCCCATAGATCCAGTAAAATTTATATGACTTTTATAATTTTTTTCATGTTTATTTTGATTTCTTAATTTGATGATTTAATTTTTTTTTTTAATCTTTAATCAGATACTAGTTTCTCGCTGTCGATAGATCATCGAAAGCATTCCTCATATATTAGATATCTCTTAGGTTTATATGATTCTTCTACTTTGATACGACTATTTTCTGTCTTGAGAATATTTCATGTATTGACTTAACGATTAATTTGTGTGATAGAGATGAATTTAACATAGAAAATAAGCTTATATATATATATATATATATATATATATATATATATATATCATTGACTTACCAAATTGTTGTCTAATATGCTTTTCAATGCAGCTGAAACCAGGACAATGACACACATCATTGCCTCTGAACCAAAAGCATGGGGGGTTTTGTCCATGGATATCCTTCTAGAGATGGTTAAAGAACTAAATCCAATCGATCGGGGTTCGGTAGGCCGAGTCTGTCACTCATGGCGAAAGGCTTGTCGGGATTCGTCAGTCTGGAGAATGGTCGATCTCCGGTCTCTACGGTCCAACCTTGTCTGGGTAGACACAAATCTTAGGCTGTCACAAGCACTGAGGAGTATGGAGATTTATGGTCATGTAAACATCCGGTGCATTATACTTCATCCCCACCTGCACGTCAAGGATGAACACTTCAACCTCATTGCTCGAGGGTAAAAAATATTGATCTCTCTTCTCTGTCTCGATTCATAATCTGATGGTCATTTATAGACATATATATTCCTTCATTTACATGATTTGTTGGTTTGTGCAGATGTCCTCGTCTTAAAAGGCTGGTCGTGCCACGTTGGGAAGTCATCAGTAAGAATGGAATGTGCAATGCCATGAAGAACTGCAGAGATTTGGAGTCGTTGACCATGCCTGGGAACGCTTGTTCGCTACGTATGATGAAGACGATGAGTGTGTCCTGCAAGAGCTTCTCTGAGTTGAAGGTCATAGGCTGCTTTCCCAGGAGATTTGGCATGACAGTTGCATTGTATCTACCCGGCTTGAAGGTCTTGAGCTTGCGGTGTTGCAGGACGTCCATGGTAGCAATCGAGATGATTCTGGGAAGCATGGACCATCTTGAAGTGCTTAATCTGTCGCATGCGATGGTGCAACTCGAGGTGGGATCGGAAGTCATGCCACTAGCGAAAGGGTTTGAGGAGATGGCAGGCAAATTTGTGCTCGAAAAGGCTTCTTCCATGTTGAGTAGCTTCTGGTACTGTGAGAACTATGTATCGTGTGGTGGCTGCAGGAGGATGATGGATCGTCGCCTGAGGCACGAGAATGGATTCTGGTGGCACGATGAGGTGGTCTCTCTAGACTTGGGCAAAGAGGCTCATGATGATGATGATGACGCTGATGATGTTGAAGAAGAAGAAGAAGAAGAAGAAGAAGAAGAAGATGATGATGATGATGATGATATACAACAAGATGACCATGACGACGATGATGATTATTATTTTGATTATGATGATAAAGATTATTACTATTATGATTATGATGATGATGATAATACTTCTGATGCACGAAGAAGAAGAAGAGATTTCATTTGCCAGTACCTACCATGAGTTGTATATATAAGAAGAAGAAGAAGAAGAAGAAGAAGAAGAAGAAGAAGAAGAAGAAGAAGAAGAAGAAGAAGAAGAAGAAGAAGTAGTGATCAATTTGTTTTGCTGGTGTCAAAATAATAGTAATTCTATACCCCTTTTTAAAGCTAAAATGTGTAGAGGGATTTCTACGTGGGTAATCTATTTATTGCAAGTATTGTATTTGTACTGGATTATTGCTGCTATTGATCTTTATGAAAACTGGTTAATTTCAGTCTTAGTCCGATCTCTCGATTCATAATTTATTATTGTCACTATTATTATTATTATTATATATTTTATTATTGTCACTATTAATAATTTATTATTGTCACTGTTAATGAGACTTTTACACGGACGGACATCTTTCGCCTTTCAACCGAAGTTTTCACCTTCCAACCGAAGTGAGATATAGGATATAAAATATAGATGTTTTGCATCTTAGGAAAAATATGTCCCTTGTCTATGTTTTTAATATCCAATGACCTTTATATTTCGTCAAATTGATGATCAAATTCGAACATATTAGATTGGCACTTGCACGGCCACTTGGTCAAACTTTTTTGGGATCTTGTGTTAATGTCATCGAGACATGTGTTTATTGTTTTTACAATTGTTAAGATAGGATGTTTTAAGATGTTTTAGATACTTTATATGTGTTTTTTCGTTGCGGATATCATATACAAATGAGATATTCTAAGATGTATCAAATAATTTAAATATTTTTAATATCTTAGACAAATATAATGAAATGTTGAGGGTTTAAAAAAAAAAAATTTTCTTTTGATGATTCTTATTGGATCTCATCCGATCAAATAATTCAGGAATTTTTTAGATATTCAATACAATAGAGGTTTCAACGGATATCTCATATCTTAATCTTTACTCATCGTAATATTTACTATATGTGTCTAACACTTTAAGTTAAATTTCGAACTGACGATGAGTCATATCGATCAGAATTTTTTTTGATTCAGTGAATTACTATCTCCATAATAATTCACTCTTCTTCTGGTCATTTAATCTTCACATCATCAATTTTTTTATCCTTCATCTTTCAAGATTTTATATGCGCTTTTCAAACTTTTCTCCGACTTGATAGAATGGCCATGTTCTAACACTTGATCTCATTCTCTAATACTGCTCAAATAACTCCTCTTATTGGATCAACCTTAGATGACTTATGATTGATTAGCTAACATCAGATTAATTTGTCAGAACAGCAATTTTAAATATTTAGTTCAAGTCAAATCAATTTTAACTGATCAAACGAGGTCTACTCAATTTGAGTAAATTTTGATCGACTAGCTCAAGTTAGGTCAATTTTGATCAATCAACATAGGTGGAGTCAATTTTGGTCGACTCAATTTTGACCAAAGCACCCTCCATTTCTTGCAAGCAAACAAAAAAAGGACATTCATAATCACTCTTCGACTTAGAATTGTCTAAAAGTCCTTACCACCACAAATGTACACAATATAAGTATTTATGTCAAAACACACAACACAAATATACACAAGTTGCTTTTGTGCTTATGACATTGATACTATTAAATAAATTATTGGGATGATAAGTTCGCCTAATTAAATAAATTATTGAAGCACTGATACTATCAACGCATCGCTTTACGCTACACAAGATGCATTTGGTTAACACAAAAAGTATATCTAAAACACCCAAGACCAAAGCCCATTTGTAGGTTTCCATTAAAGGAAATAAAAACCCTAAACCCCAATGTAACCCTAAGCATTATATTCATTGCTTAGGATAAAAATAAATAAATCACTTATTTGTGTGAAATGCATATAGGTAGAAACCAATCAAAATTGGATAAGTAGAAACCAATCGATACCTACCGAGCATGCTATACTGATTAGAGATACGAAAGAAAATTTGTTTGACATGTGATATCGATATATTATCTAAACGATATAATTTCTTTCTTAATCCAATGATTATATTATGAACGACACTATATAAAGGTATCTATGGATTTTAAAGATACATACTAACTTAATTATCGAAGGAATTTTATTAGATAAATCATTGATATAGTTTTTTTAGGAAATTAGATGTCAAATAAAGGACGTAAGATTTAGATACAAAATTTCTATCGTCTAATTTCTAAAATGAGACAAACAACATGAAATTTCTCTCTTGACACATGAAATCTATTGAGCAATTATAGACATGTCACATCGGCTACTAATTTTATTGGATATATCACATGAACAGAGCATCTAAATAATACATTTACGCATTAAATTAATGGTTACAAAAATGATACTCTATAAAAATGATATTTTTCGATAGCAAATGATACTGTAGTGTTTACAAGAATGATTTTGCTAGACAAACCATTCGTCTGTATGTTCTTTAATAGGAAGCATAGATATGAGATACAAATAAATATCTTTTGCTTTCAATGTGGATGTTTTTCACATTTGAAAAAAAATTCGCTCTTAGTCTACTCTTTCTAAACACTGCAGTACTGAGAACACAATCGTATCAATTTCATCAAATCAAATTACAGGTCAATTTCATCGAATCAAATTACTGACAAAATTTGTTTACAGCCATACCCCTACAAACAAAACAAAAAGATCACTCCTTAATCATCAAAATCATAAATAAATTATTTTATCGTGACACCGAGATCCATACTGTATCAGTAACAAAGTCTACAACAGGTTATTCATGCCTACACCCACAATGCAATACATTCTCAGCTTCATGAAGAAAGGTCATCAATTTCCACATCTGAAACTTTCTATTAATTTCTTCGCTTATTTGTTCCATAATATAACTTCCTCTCCAATGTACATGAGGTAAAATGTGAGATACGTTACAAGATTTGGAAGAAAGCTATTAGGTACTTAAGAACTGACAAGACGCCTATTAATTGGTGCTTGTTACACAACCAAATTTGTTTGCTGACCAAAAATATAGGGGAACAACAGGGTGCCCACAAAGCACCAGTCTTAACCAGGTACAGAACTTATCCTTGTTGTTAGGTCCAGCATTCACACAGTACAGGCTGCAGAACCTCGGATAATGATCAAAGGCTTCGAGGCATTCGACTATCTTTGGAGGAGCTCAAAAATCAATTCATGCACTCGAACTAAGAACCAGATGGATCTGTATCAAGAATCAAACAGATGATCACCACTGCCCATGGTGATTAAGTTCAAGTAGGCAGGAAGATAGAGCTTCTCTTGCGAGCCGATTATCTGACTCCACATAGAGCACATCTTCGAACAGGCTCTTTGCCTGTTGCAGAAGTTTCAGCTTCTCTCCTTTATTATTTCGTCGCAAATTAGATCGCTGCTGGAGCACTATGCCCCATCTGTACAAGGCTGCATGAAATACACTTGTCTCAAAAAAGTGATCTATTAAGTACTAAAACATTATGCAGTAGTATCTTAAAATTGGTATATTAAGAATTCAAAGGGAGATGTTGCTAGATCTCCACAAAGTGGTATGAATTACAGCTAACCATAATTAGACACATGCATTATGGAATATATCATGTCATCTATGCTAATGCTCAACCGCTATTTAAAGTGAGTAAAGGACTATAAAAATTATACAAAGGCAAGAAGCTTGAAACCTATTCAGCAGCTTAGTTTTATGGCCTTGTAAGGTTTTATCCTAGTCAATGAATAGAACAATCAAAGTGCCGTTTAGGATGATGAATTATCTTGAGCTCAATTCTAGAGTTGTAGTCCGGTACAAACTCTTTCATCAGCAATGTAATAAATCCAAGACTAGTGGATTATGCAATCATACCATCTGGGGCATATATATTGCTTCTAGATGTGATAGCATCAAACTTATCAATTGCAGCCATGTAGACCTTGTCAGCATCAGCAGCTGCTTCCTGTACATGGATAACAAACTTTATTATTAGAAACTACATGACACTCCAACATAATGAATTACAAGCAAACTCATGACAACCGCATAAAGCATATAACACAGCTAAACCTCACAAAATATATATATATAAAGAAGAATCTTTTGACTTGTGAAACAAATGCTGTCTAGAAAGAAACTAATGGCAAATACAGTATGCCAGACATGGCATACTGTTGTTTCCATGCTAGAATTGTGAAACAAGTTCAACTAGCTTGTCCCCGAGGACATGGAACTAGGCCTGTTCACAGGTCTGCACTGTATCTAGCATGCTTCTGTGCCTTTCATAAAAAATTACAGCAGTTCATTAATTCAATAAAAACAAAATAACTGAACCATAGAGAATTATATCTTCTTTTTCCTAACAATCAACCATTGTAACCTTTGTCAAATTTATCAATCACATAATATAGGTCTTTGGCATCAACTACAACAAATCCACTAACACCTACATACGAGATTAAGATTCATATGTAATTTTTATTCCTTCTACTCAGGGTCAGATTAATGCTTACCGGTCCAATATCTGCAATTAACTGAGCACGATAGGATAGGGCAAGACCCCAATTATAAAGGGCTCGAACATCACTCCGATCAATTGTCAATGCCATTCTGTATTTTCTTCCAGCCTCAACAAGAAGTTCTTCGCATTCTTCACAAACATCAATAAGGACAGCAGCGACATTCTCTCGGCTCATGTTGTGAATATCAAGTTTCTTTAGCCGTAAACTACATAATTTCTGCTTTAAAATGGCATCACTTTTGGATAAGAGAACTCTCAATTCTCTACTAATCTTCAACTTAAGCTCCCCATGCAGAAGATAAGTGTTCCCCAACTGACCTATAGCCAGCAAGCTCATTGGCTTCAAAGCAACTGCTGTCGAAAGTAATATTGCTGATCTGTATAGTAAGGCATCTGCAGCTGCTTCATCAGTTTGACTCTTCATATATACCCTAGATCTTCTTTGGAGTTCTGAGGCCTCTTTGACATTTTGATTAAATTCTTCATCAGTTGAAACCATCGATGATGATGATGATGACAACATAGTTTTGCCTTCTCTTACACCATCAGTTGGATGTCGAACAGATTGGTCATCAAATTTCACCTCCAAATCATTACAACTATCATCAGATTGGTCTATAAAATCACTGTCATTTTCAAGTTTATTCTTTATCTTGTTGCTATTTTGTTCAAGAGTATGCAAAGAGGATTGATCATGTACTTCAACCATTTGTTCCAATAGTGATGATTCTGCAGATTCATTAAAAAGGTCCATGCTTTGTATTTCCTTTTGGTTGGCATTACCATCTGCAGAATTATGCATCTCATTCTGCATGATGTTTTGATATTTATGCCGGAAAACCATTTTCTGGTAACGTTCTTGCTTGGTCATGAAGTGGAAACTTGTATTTAGGTTGTTAAGTACTTCATCATGTGAGGGGACACGGTTTCCATATCTCTGATCTCCAGAGTGATTGAATTTCTTTGGGGTGATCCCTGATCTACTATTTTGACCTGCCGTTATTTTGACCTTAAGCATCTCTGAAGCATCTCTTTCCACTCCTCCTAATGACAGTTCAGATTTTTCAACCTTGGAACCATCTAGCTTTTTGTAAGATGATGTATTTACACCGTTCTCGCTAATCTCAGGTGATGCTTTCAGGACAGATAATGCACTATCTTCCTTCATGGACTCTGCTTGCTCTCTGAACTCTACCTTATTGACTGCATCCTTCCCCTTTAATGGTTTCAATCCAGTGATGTTCTCCTGAAACAAGCTTCCAAATAACTGGACGAGATCATACACAATCATTCCCAATTCTCTTCTTTTACGGCTCAGCTTATAACTCGATTTCTTTCCCCCCTGTTCAGAGTCCATCTGTGAATCCACAATGTTACCTGAAGAGAAACTCTCTATCGTCACCTGGGCATGCCCCATTATCAATCTCATATGCTCGACAACCTCAACGAAGTTCTTAAGTTTGCTCTTCTCCAAACGATTTGACTTGACACCTTCCTCCAATCCGCTTCTTAAACCGGACATCTTATCATCCAATTCCTTCAGAAAGTCCCTCAAATCGTTCAATTTGTCGTCAAGATCCCAAATTGAACCACTTGCAACCCCTGCCCGAGCCACTCCAGCCGAGAATCCAACAACAAAGACCACAACCGAAAGGGGCAAAACAGCCATAGAAGAAACCCTTACCCTAGACACCGCCAAGGCGGAGAGGAACCCCAACAAGAAGAGGAAGCCGTGCTTCCCGTCGGTGATTCCCAGAGAAGCCAAGAAGCTCCGTATCGAATCGAGCGTACCCGACCTGTAGGATTCGTCGAGGAGCTCCGCGTCGTCCCATCCGCCATAGCTGGAGGGAATCGGGGCGGGAGAAGTGGAGACCGAGCAGGCAACGAAGACGGCCTTCCGATTCCGACATCGAGCGTAAGAGGAGTGATCTCTGTGGAGCAAGGGATTGAAGCGACGGAATGGATGGAGCAACTGGGGAAACAGTGGAGGCGAGAGACGGAGGAAACGAAAGGAGAGTGGAGCAGTCTCCATAGGGAGAAGATCGCATGCGAAGGAGATGGGTTAAAATGGCAAGGGAAGTACAGCGATGTCCATCATTGCCCGTGGCGTTTCATGGATTCATCTCTTCTGCAGGAAGCCGAAGAGAACCACGTCGGTAGAGCATACAGATTCGTAAAGCGACATGATGAGTCTTTAAGAACCACGCGTGTACCTACGGACGGCGGGATACAGCGCATAACGATTCGTAAAGGAACATGATGTGAGTCTTTAAGATCCACGCATGGACCTACGGACGGTAGGATCGACGCAGACGTGTAAACTTTACATATAAACCCTTGTCATGTTTTAAATTGCTTACAAGTCTAAGAAAGGGTTGATCAATAGGAACACCCACCCGTGCTTGTGGCGTTGTTAGAAGTCATCATAGCCGTCAATCTCACAGGTTCCATGATTTCGCACCGTCCGCTTGTACGTGCGGGTGGACGAGTAGCTCCGGAGGCAGGCAAAGTCACGGAGAGGGACGGTCTGAAATGAATCAAATCGGCTCAGGTAGGAACCCGAATCTTAAAGACAAGTGACCGTCGTCGCAACCTTGTTGCGACTTTATGTCGGGTCTGGAGGCGACGGCTGGCACAGCATCTCCAAAGCTTATAGACACTGTCCGAAGCCTCCCCCGCTTCCAACATCCGTCACTCCGCATGGTTTTTGACGACGCTTTGTTTCTTCTCCGTGTGTGTTTGGCGACCGCCATCGTTGCATGGCAGTGAGCTGGCTGCAGGACCGCGAGGTGGCGGACCTCTGCATCGGCAAGCCGCCGACCAGGCCGATCCCACTCTCCGCCACCGTCGGCGACGCACTCCTCGCCCTCAGGAACGCCGGCGCAGACGACCGCCTCGCCGTCTGGGCCGCCGATCGCGCCGCTCCCGAGAGGAGGGCCTGCGTCGGGAAGGTGTGCATGGTCGATGTCATCTGTTACCTGTGCGCCGAGGAGAACCTCGAGGCGCCCTGCGCCGCCCTCGGCGCGCCCGTCTCCGCCTTCCTCTTTCCCAAGGCCGCCGCCCCCCTCGTCCGCCGCGTCGAGCCCAGCTCCAGGTTCCACCCTCGCTTGGTGTTCTTTGGGCTCCGATCTTAATTGCATCATCCCGTCTTCTCTGTGGAATCTTTTTTCATGGATTATTTGTATCTTTGGAGGAATATCAAATTTTAGTGTATTCTGCCGTCGATCGTGGATTTCTTCGACAATGTTGTAGAAATTTCTCCAATTTGGTTCTTTCTTGTGGCTATCCGCAGCATTTTAGAAGCTCTCGACGCGATTTTCGACGGGGTGCAGAGCCTGGTGGTGCCCATCCGCGCCGCCGCATCGCGGAGGAAGCTCGCCGGCGGGGGAGGCTCCGCCGAGTTCTGCTGGCTGACGCAGGAGGACTTCCTTCGCTTCTTCCTTAACTCCATCTTCCTCTTCTCCCCCGTCCCCGCCCTCTCCGTCTCCGACCTCGGCCTCGTCCGCCCCGCTGCCCTGACCGTCCGCCACCAGGACCCCGCGCTGTGCGCTCTCCCCCTCATCCGCGCCGCCCTCACGGAGCAGACCTCCGTCGCCGTCATCTCCAACAACGGCCACCTCGTCGGTGAGATCTCCCCCTCCACCCTCGCCCACCTCGACGAGCGCGTCGCCGCTGCCCTCGCGGCGCTCTCCGCAGGCGAGCTGACGGCCTACATAGACTGCTCCGGCACCCTGCCGGAGTCCGCCACAAGGTCCATAAAAGCCCGGCTGAGGGAGAAGGGGCTGCTGGGCATGCTCGAGCTCCTCGAGGCTGACTTCTCTCCGCCATTCTCGCCCACGACGTCCTGCTCCTCCTCCTCCTCGTCCGACGATGAGTCCTCGCCATCGGCGGCACCGTCGAACTGTAGGAGACCGAGGCGGCTTAGGTCAGTGGGGAGCTATTCGGCGAGGATGGGGAGGCAATCAGAGGAGGCGATCGTGTGCCATCCGTGGAGCTCGCTGGTGGCGGTGATGATACAGGCGTCGACACACCGAGTGGGCTACGTGTGGGTGGTCGACGACGACTACTTCCTCGTCGGGATGGTCACCTTATCCGACATGCTTAAGGTATTCCGGGAGCAGCTTGCTTGAGCAGTACGTACGAATCTGCTGTACTGACGCTTTTGGTCCCTTCTAATTGCGCTGTGCGGGAGTCGGAGGTTAGCAGCACCAATGCAACCACATGCATGCAACCATCGCCGTCTCCTTTCTTCCCTGCACTAAGACCACACAGTCTCAAAAGAAACCCTGGTATTCTCCACGGGGAAACACGAACAAGAAGACTGCGATAAGCTTGGGCGCTCTGCGTCAGCTTTTGTCACTTGGAGCATCGTTGGTGACCACTTGGCTCCTCACAAGCTTATCGGAAGTAACTCGTTTACTTGTGTTGCCTCGTGTGACTTGCAACTCATGAACTTGGAGACAACTAACGTAATAGGGTTCCATTCGACTACAAAAACCATTCATGGATACGTTACGATCGAATCGTAATAACATGGTTTTGAGAGTCGAGGGAGAAAAGGTTCTCCTGAGCACGACAATCCCCTAAGAAACTTCGACATGGCTTAATCCGTGGAGCTCTTGAAGCTCATAGTTCTGATGCAGGAGGAGGAACGGATCACGTCGACTCTATCCTTTCCTTTGGACGGATGGCTGAAATCTATAACCTCATCATAAACAATGAACTTTATCTTTTTATCCTATCCCAACTCAAATTCCAACTTGATTAATTAATTAACTAATTAATTAATTAAATCTAAAATCAAAACTAATATTGACATCTATTTTTTCTGCCTTCCCTTATTCCTTTCTTTCGACTAGATCGATCCTAACTAAGTTTTCTAATGAAGAATGAGTTTAAATATATGTAATTTGATTCTTTTAATCCTGAATTATCTCTCACACATAAATATTTTTAACATGTATAAAAAATATAGTAAGTATATGTAACCTGATTCTCTCCTCCTTTAACAATATGAAACTATCCTCTTAATACATCTTTTCTTAATCTAATACACATGAATTGCTATAGGGGCAAGAAACAAGAAGAAAAGAAGAAGAAGAAGAAGAAGATAGATAGATAGTGTTGGTGTAAACAACCTTAAGCCGTGGCCTCGGGGTCGACGCAGTTGGGTTCAGGTCCGAATGATTGGGGATCTTCCCGAGGCGACCCTTGAGACTGCTGAAGTGGCCGACTGTGGTGGTCCGATCGCGACGGGATTTCCATTTCCTCCGGAAGGGGCTCCTCGCTTGGGTCTTTTGTGGGAGGCCTTCGTCTTCGCACCTGCACACAGGTCGGGTCGGGAGAGTTCGGCCCGACTCCTCCGACGATCAAGTCAGTGGATAGTCTTAGGGATTTTTTCTCTTCCCCTTTTTCTCGAAGTGCGAGGGTTTTTATAGTGAAGGTTGCCGTCGCCTGATGTTCCCGCTTGTAGGAAGCAGGATCGTACCCCCGGTAACGTCTGACAGCGGTGTTGGCATAGCGTGAAGGACCGAGCCTGAACAGGATGTTAATGTGCCTCGGTCGGCGTTCCAATCTGTTTGACCAGGTGTTGTCAGGTCAATCGAGGCGCAAGGCGTCATCTAGGGCAGCTGACGTTAGACCAGGTCTTATCTGGGACAACTGACGTTAGGTCGGGTCTTATCGCCATTATTACCCTCGTCAGATAGCATTATAGATTTAAGATATGTGAGATGAGTCTGATATAATCTTTGCCTTCTATTTTCTTACCACAATCAACTAATAATTTTTCTGTTAGATTCTTTCAGCACTTCTACGGCAAAGTAATATTTACTATTAAAATATATAAGTCCAGTAATCTACCTTAAGCATCAAAAGCAGTTGATGCCTCAGATGATTTATGTCTTATAATAAGACTTATTTAGATTAAATATATTTGCCCAATTTTTTTGACATCGACACATGATTTTGTTGACCTAAACCATTCTTCCATGCATAGCATTCATGTCAGAAGCTTCAGCTGAGACCACACTAAGTTGGGTGTTCAAACATCCCAACGTATAAACCAAGGGAGAGAATTGGTTCAAAACACCATTATTGACCTATGACAAAAGTTTAAGGAATAAATAATATTATATTTTCGGATGACATATGTTAAGTGTAATCCACAACTCAACAAATTTAAATTTCTATGATTAGTTTGACCCAAACTCAAAATCAATTTAAAATTCTCACCATAGTACTTGGAACAAGATTCACAAAGTTCGAAAAGAAGATGAATAAGGGAAGATGATTGAATCACATATAACTATAAAGAAAAATATTAATAGAATATTCATTGGGTAGCATATATTAGAAGAGGAGGATAATAGAATTCAACAGTGTAATATCATTACAAAGACAATGAAAACGTTTATGCTGCCTGTCAGACGTTCTTCTAGATGGCCTCATTATGCACATTTGACAAAATACCATAAAAAATATATATTATTTTTTTTCCTATGAGTGGTCAAATACCTGAATAAGGATTCCTAAACTAATGAATAAATAGATAAAATCTGGTCATAGGACGTGACTGTTGTCAAACCACTGCAAGCATCTCACCACGCATAACGGACGGCGATCTGGTCAGTGTCCACTGGATCGGACGGCATAGAACTGATGATAGGCTTCCTTTCCCTACTTTGACTTTGACCCATTCCGAGGCGAGCATTCTACGCTTCGTAATCACTTGGCTCAACAAGAAAGAGACCGGCCATCGTGACTGGATCGGACGGCATAGGATGGATGATGGGCTTCCCCTCGCTCTCTCTCTCTCTCTCTCTCCTGGCAGGCCCTGCGGTCGCAGGAATTGGTCGCTTCCTGTCGGAGATGCCTGCGATCGGGAACACCAAATCATGACGTGTGCATTTGGAAACGGCCGCTCGCCTTTCTTCTACTAATCGCAACTACTTAGAGAGAGAGAGAGAGAGAGAGAGAGGGGTTCGGTTTGAAGGAATTCCGTGGTTCTTACTTTGAACCAATCCCTCTTTGACGGCTTCAGTGCGTAAGAGTGAGAAGAATTGGTGGAGTGGAGGGGTTTAAAGCAAGCGTCGGTTGTCCATTCATGCCAACGCGGCGGAGTGGATCTTTGATCTTGTAAAAGGTTCGGTCTCGGCTCTGTTGAGTGCCCTAATACTTGCTTTTCTTCCTGCTTTTTCTACTGCGATTAGGAGTGATTCATGTTGTTCTGAGGGGGAGATCTGATGAATGGTTCTGTCGGATGTTCTCTTGAAATGGATCAGATGTTCTTTGCCGGTGGTTTTTCTGGTTTGCACTTTGGATCGAGCAAGTGAACTATTCTTTGGATGATGTGGTGGAAGCGTGCTTTTGTTGTGAGTTGATGTAGGGGTAGCTATTCAGTGGCACTTCAGAACTTTGAGCGGGCAACAGTAATGTTCTCCTTTGATCCAGCTAGGCCTTATCTGATCGGGTTAAGCATCGGGAAGTAGAAGCGCGTTTATTCTCTTACAGAATGCCGCTAGTTGCTTTTTATTCTCTTACAGATGGTGTTCTTGTCCTGTTTGCCCTTCTTAACCAAGTAGAATATCTCGGTTGTTTTTTCTTTAATGACACAAGCTATTTTTATCTCTATTTTCAGAGGAGGATGCGAGTTTAACTATATTCGCAAAATCCAAAACATCAGGAGCCCTAAGGACTACCTACTCGAGCTGGATTTTGATCCTAGCCATTGTTAGTGGTCACAATTCTAGAATGATTAATTGAAAATAGTCACTCTAATTGGGTTTTTTTTTGTAGCAATAAACACTCACTTTAATTGTTTTTCTGGGTTCAAAGTCCGCCTTCATCGATTACCCTTTGCCAAAAAAAAAAAAATGATATATGCATATCACTGTAATTGTTTTGACAGTTTATATATTTTGCTCCTCCAACAGATACTCTATCCAGTGCTGATCTTGTGTACTTGTAATAGCTAATGCTATGATTTTGTTTCATTGGACAAAGTTGTCTGTCAAAGTATAGTCTAGACTATTTGGTTCAGAGGAAGTCTGCTGATGTCCTTTGGGCTCACTTCATGAAATGTTAAATTAGAATATTACAATATTTACATTTTATGGAAGTACCAAGTCATAAAGTACCAAGTTATAAGTACCTAGTCATAAAGATACTGTTATAAAGTACCAAGTCATCTGCATGTCTCATGGTTCACTTGGATCCCACATGGATGCTGTACAGATGCACTAAATTTGGATCACATTTGATAGGATGTGCCTAAACTTTACCAGTTTACAAAGTTGATGAGCTTGTTTAAGTGTAACTTGTCTTCAAGGCAAAGTTTCAAAAATGACTTGATATAAATTAATAATATGTATTTTCACTGATTGCTCATAATTTATGGCAGGTTGAAGTAGCATATGCAGAATTTCTAACTGTTGTGGTTCATCAGACAAGTAAAACATGCGGTGTTCCTGTTTTGGTGCTTTATTCTCTCGGAAACAACATCTTATCGATTCTGAAAAGAACCTAGAGGGTAAGAAAATTTAGAAGCTTTTAGAAGCATCTTACAAGCACCAAAACAAGCTTTCCAATACAAGCTTTTTAGAAAGCTCATTATATGCTGCATGAAGGATTGTCTTTGTTTCTATGTTGGTGCTTCTCTCTGAGGTTCATTTTAATTAATTTGCCTCATGTAATATTTTAGGTAACGTCGCATGTGATTGGTAAGGCATAACATGACATGCAAAAGAAAACCACACAGTTGAAATATAGCCATGTACCTGCAATTTTTTAATTGTTCTGTTTATGGACTTTGCACCTATTTTATCCTACAATCTCTTGCAAATCCCCTGTGCATGTTTTACCAATAAGATTTTTCTTGTCACAGGATAGGTAATGTAAACTGACAGTTGTTGCTTCAAAATTCCTTTTCTCTATCCAGGGTTTTCATCAGAAAACAATCTAAGTCTTTTTTCTTACATCGAGCTAAAGTCAGCAACAGATAATTTTCATCCAAGCAACAAGATAGGCCGGGGTGGTTTTGGAACAGTGTACAAGGTACACATCAGAATCTAGTTGCTGTAGCTTATGATGTTTATTTTAAAAAAAACACAGTTTCTGTTGCAGAAATTTGCATTTTGGGCTTTATATGATTAATTGAATGTTCCTACAAGTTATTGTCTTTTAGATTCACTACGTGATCAGGCTTCTAGTTGATTCAGGGGTTCTAGGGACAAAGAAAACATATGGCTTCAGACCTAGATGTTTCATTGCATGTCTTCCTTTTTAGTGTCATAGTACTTAATTTATCAACAACAAAGGCAGACCTTGAAGATTTTCTTGGATCCTCCTTATGATATGCCTCCATATGATTTTCCAAGTACGGAAGAAAAGCTGCCCTACCACAAGGGCTTAAAGGCATGCTCAGTGACTGTTTATTATAAAGCAATTACCATTGAAGTTCCTGGGAAATTTGTTCAATGTGTCCTGTCTTTTAAAATTTCTATGTCCTGTCTTTTAAAATTTCTATATACTTTTTCTATGCAACCATGGCATCTTCTGTTTAGATTTAGGACCATAGGTTTAGCACAGAAAGCAGTATTTGGAGGGATTTTGGCCTCTGATTCCCTCTTTCTGGCATGAAATTGAGGGAAGATAACATCTTAACTGTCTTAGAATGATGATTCTCAGAGAAAACAATATTCATGACATAGACCTTGTCTTTTCTCTTGGAAGAAGCTACATTTTGCACTTGTGCTTTACCTTGCTTTTGCATCAAAGGGTTGCATCGAACAGGAATTATTTCCTTTTCCCTTGTTTGGAGAAGTTTTATGCTGATAATTTATATATTAGGTTAGGTTGAAGTAGGGTCAAATTTAGTTTCAGTTCAAAAGTCAACTGTTGCATTGGCTGTCATATTACTTGATTAAGAAGTCATTTCAGATACAAAATAAATATCCAGGGTTTTAATTCTTGTCTTTGTTAGCCTAGTAGAGTTCCGAACAAGGCCAAGGAAGGGGTGGTGCTTCTTCTTCCTGTCCTTCTCTTCCTTTTTTTCTTTGCTGTTAAATTCTACACCCTGTCTCTTTATGTGACAACAGTTTTTAGAAATTCAATACTGTTGTAAACATAAAACTTATCAGGTCTATGAGATGGGAAACATGATTGCAACTGATAGAAATATTTTAAACAGATTTGATGAATGCTCAAGAACACAAGGGAATTTTCATTATGGACACAAAAATCTGGTTGTACATTTACACCTCTGACACCGTAGAATCAACTAATAATGACTTCATTGTTTAAGTTTCCTTCATCAACAGTTCTATGATGAAAAGCTCATGTGATTTTCCCTATGAGTAGAACATTTCTTACTTTTCTTTAATTCAACCTTTATAATTTGTGCTTAGATACAGATATATTTATCATTTATGTGATGCTTCTCATTTGTTGACTCCTTTCACTCATGTATCAGGGAATTCTCAGGAATGGAATAATTGTTGCAGTCAAGGTACTTTCTGCCGACTCACGGCAAGGGGTTAGGGAATTTTTGACTGAGATTGATGTTATAACAAACATCAAACATTCAAACCTTGTTGAGCTGATTGGTTGCTGTGTCGAAGGCAGTAATCGCATTTTGGTTTATGAGTACTTGGAAAACGGTAGTCTTGATCGTGCATTACTAGGTAACTGTCATATCTTTGCAGGATTTATGATAAAATCAGCACAAGCAACTACCACTGTTAAATTCTTTCGCCTTTCAGGTTCAAACAGTGATGCAGGTAGGCTGAACTGGTACATCAGATCTGCAATTTGTATGAGCATAGCCAGGGGTCTCATGTATCTTCACGAGGAGCTTCAACCACCAGTTGTGCACAGAGACATAAAAGCTAGCAATATTCTCCTTGACAGGAATTTTCTCCCTAAAATTGGAGACTTTGGTGTGGCTAAGCTTTTTCCTGATGATATTACTCACATCAGCACACGTGTAGCTGGAACAACGTACGATTTGCTCAATTTTGTTGAACTTACCTAGACTACATTTTCTTAATTGAGTTCTAGTTGTTAGAGTGTTTCCAATGACATATTCTTTAATTCATGTTAACACCCTGTATCTTTTACAGAAGAACATACAAAAGGTCACTTGTTTAGTTATGTTGGTTGTTTAAAAATGAACACAAAACTGAAACAAGGAAAATTTGACTACAATTTTTTAGCCATCAAACACTCCATCCTATCAGATGAGAGTCTACTGTTGTAGTAAACTAGCACCGGATATGTGCAAATGCATGGTATTACACATTGGCACAAGAATAATGTAGGCTCTTAGTACAGTTTACGGGGAAAAAATATTATGCACGAGAAATAGGAAAGAAGTATAACTTCGATGTTAGGTCTAATGTTTAAAGGAAAGTACCTCATAAATATAATTTTCCTTTAAAACTGTTCTATGCATTCACAAAAGCTAAGTCAAAAACTTCTGAGAAAGGAAATGTAGTTGTTAAGTCTTTTTCAAACTAGAAATTTATTTTTCTCTTGCTTTGTCGGAAGCAACTCATGAATGGCAGAATGAACTTCAAAGTTAAAACTAAGTGGAAAAGAAGCACATGAGACAAACAATTTCCTTGTTGCAGCACATAATGGTAATATTTTCAGCGATCTTCTCTGAAATTTGATTGGTAAACATCAGGCAACAATGAATGTGAATATGAACTTAGAAAAATCTGCTTATCAAGATCACTTCTGAACATCTAAATCATCCTTAATCTTATTCTCATTTCATATGGTACTGCTTGTATGTGTAAATATGTATATTTAATTTCAGTGTATATGCTCTTCAATAGATTCATCTAATTTTCTTTTGGTACTTAATGATGGCAATATTTGATGCAGGGGTTATTTGGCACCTGAGTACGCTTTGAAAGGCCAGCTAACTAAGAAAGCAGACATATATAGTTTCGGAGTCCTTGTTCTTGAAATAATCAGTGGCAGAAGTAATTCCAAATCATGGTCAGAAATGGGGATACCACTCTTGGAATGGGTAAGGATTCATTTCTACTTGGTTTTTTATGATATTGAGATTTAATTATATTTCATATGATCTTTTTAACTTTTGCACTGCATTATGTTATTCTTTGTGGTTTAATTTATCTTGCATTAATACTGAATGAATAATTACGAATTTTTAATACAATCTTCTAGTTTGAGATAATCCGTTAGATTTTCACACTGAGTGAGAATATAGAATATGTTGTCAAATCTAAATATTTATTTATTTCCTAGCGTATGTTCATTGATTCTCCTAAAACCCTACATTGGCACAAACCTCATTTACTAACCATCCTTTAGCCATGCATATGCATATGCATATAAATCTAACTACTTGCTCAATTTCCTTTACTTTTTGTGTGTCCCCCTGTCATTGGGCTTTTATAGATTGTTCATCAACTTTTTCGAGTTAAAATATTATGATATTGGAAACAAACTCATAATCACAATCACTTAAAAGAGCAGAGAAATTCTGATACATGTATTAAACAGATACTAACTTAATGGCCATATTATATTGAAACTAAAACAAGTTAAGGAGCTGGCTATATTATACTGATTAAATGGATGATCACATGTATTGGTTCTATCACTGAAAATAAAAGTCAGCAACTCAAACCTAGAAATCTCAGAATCATATATGAGACGAAATGGGGATAATAATAGAAAAGGACAATGTGTTCTACTTATGAAAATTAAGCAAGGGGCAACTTTCTGTACATTAATATATAGAGTTAAGACTTTAAAACATGTCCAAATTTTTAGTAATTCTGACACAACTGGACTCAGACCTATCTTGTTAGGAAGATTTCAGATGGTAAACTTGTACGAACATGAGTACATGTCAGTTACATATTATTCTAACTTTTTAACTATAGCCAACTCCATTTAGAAAAGGAAAATGGATCTAGACAAACATTTTGCAGCCTGCTTGGATCCTCCACATCGTTACGTTATTACCTTGAGCATGTTCCCCCTTACCACTTATTGCTACGTTTGAACAAATTCAACAGATAAATTTTGAAAGGAAAAGAAAACTGCAAGTTCTGCTATATGATTAGCAAACACAGGCATCAACACATACCCGAAAATTTTGCACGCACACTGCTGCATTTTCAGAAGTAGAAATTCTTCCTTTTCTTGATATTGTCCTGACATTTACGTTGAAGATGTCCAAAGCTGACTTTAGATGCATAATGGATGTTGAGCAAGAAAAACAATAGAAATATGACATTTTTGTTATTGCACTTGTTTTCCTTCAACGTCCTTCTTGTCCTAGTACTTGGTGGTTGGTTTCTATGAGGCCTTCGTCAATACATATGCACAATGTGCTGTCGGTTCTCTTTCTCTTTTATGTTTCAGGACTAATTGTCTTCTTGATTACATGCTTTGCTTTCAAATGCTGAAGTTAATTTTTCATATCAATTCTGCTGATGTCAAATAAACTTGCATATGGATTCGCAGACATGGACGCTTCTTGAGGAAGAAAGGCTAACTGAGCTGGTAGATGCAGCTCTGAAGGATTATCCAGAAGACCAAGTGATAAGATACATTAAAGTGGCCCTTTTCTGCACACAAGCAGCAGCAGGCCGGAGGCCATCCATGTCCCAAGTTGTGGAGATGCTGTCCCGGCCGGTGCTAATTAATAACCAGGAAATTACACGGCCTGGCTACATGGAAGACTCCGGGAAAACTAGCCGAGGTACGAGAGCAACGAATTCCACTTTCTCCCGGTCAAAGGATTCAACAAGCCGCGACACGACCACCCCATTCTCCCTGACTCATGATACCGTCACGGAAATGTCTCCAAGATGACTGTTTTTTGCACATAACAAGTTATATATATATATATATATATTAAAAGCTAACATGCCATCACTGACCGCCACGCAAAAGATAAAAGTGAATTATAACAGAAGATTAAAAGAAAAGGATGGAAATGATTCTGAAATGGCCTCCTCGTGGTTATCATAGTATCATGGATAGTTCCCAGTACAAGTCAACATGGCACATCTAAGATGAAGCAGCTTAAGTTGAGGGCTTGCTGTTTGTTGTGGTTTCTGTAGTGGCTGCTTCCTGTTTGGTCCCGGTGGCAGCAGCTCCATCTTTAGCTGGGGCAGGTGGTGGAGGGGGCTTCAGATGTGTCGGTGTATTATGCTTAAGCTTTGCCAATATCTGACGCATTCTTGAGAGGTCAGTCGGCTTGCCAGGCTTTGGTCCTTGTACAACCACGATTGATGGCTTCTTCTCTTCTTTCTTTCCCCTCTTCTTAATGCTCGGTATCTCACGTGGTATCAGCTCTGAGATTGCTTTCCAGTAATTCTGGTCTGCGTTGGCATAGAACTTCTCCTGATCCGCCACGAATAGCTGGGTGACAAATAAGCAACAAGTTGGTCCCTGTACAACGGCTGGGTTTACAAACGAATAGTGCAAGCAATATTACCTTCTCCCTTTCTCTATTTTGGATCTTGTTTGTCTCACGGTTCAATTTCCTTTTCTCGTTGAATGCTAGCTTGTATTCCTCAGCTTCCGCTGTAATTTGATTCCGATGCTCCTTTTCCTTCCTTTCTTTCTCCTCAAGAAGGATAGCGTTTTGACTGCATGTGTGGCTCAAGTCAAGCCAATACATTTTCTTTCAACAAACTATAAAGATAATAGTATGCCACAGCAGTAGCTAAAATGTGTGCACAAGTCTCTTAAACCTTTTAACTCGTCACTGCACTGATGTGTTCAGATCTGAAAGGTAGGATCCCTTGTGAATCAAGTTTCAACAGCACAAATGACTTTGGCAAACAAAATGTTTACTTCCTTTATCTGAAACTCAAAACATCTCTGGATGCAAAACTCAATAGATAATTACCAACTTTTCCATCTAATCGACAAGACTATCTTCCTCTTAGTGAGATCAAGAGGCTAAGCGCCCGCCTTAGCACCCAAGCATGGCGCGCGAAGGCTCAAGCACCTCAATTTGGAGTTCGGGCAGGCACCTTTAATTGAGTGTCACTTAGGCGTGCACTTGGGCACCTAGCCCAAATTGATCTAAAGTAGCTTGAGTTGAACTCAAACTTGGTTCAACCACGCCATTAAACACCACCCCCTCGGTGTACTTCCCTCTCCTTAACCTAATCCAATGCTTACTTAGTGCGTGTGCAAGGCGACTGGATCTCAAATTCTCAACACATGTAGAAGCCAGCGGCTGTCATTCGTGCATAAGGCAAGCGACCCTCTGGCGATGCCTCCCCTCTCAGAAATGGAGGTACCTTCCTCTCTTTCCTCTTTCTCTCCATCCTTTTCCCCCTCCTAGTTGTGCTAGCATTCGCACTCTTCACCATGTTGTCCCCCCTCCACTCTCGTGACAGAACCTTTCTCTCCCGGTGGCTCTTCACGATTGATGGTACAACCACCTTCCTCCCACTGATCATAGTTTCATAGATTTGGACTATGCAATCTAGGAGTTTGATATTGCTCGTCTTTAGAATCCTTGGACTACATCACATCCATAGTCCTGAACCAAACCATGACATATGCTATCATAACAGCCTTGGATCCTTTCATCAGAAAGACCAGTTCATAAAATCAAATATAAACCTATCTATTATAATTCAAGCTAGATTTGAATCAGAATACAGTTGCAACTCTATTTACACTTTAGAAGTATGAAGAACTGCAATTGTTCCTCTAAACAGTATCCAATTTACACTGCACAAACATATCTATGGAAAAAACCTGTATATTCTATTATAGTACTGCTCGTTTCAGCTTGAAAAGGTTACCATCAAGTAGTACTGCTAATCTGCTACCGATTCTATCACACCCTAATCCGTGACACGCAAAGACCAAAGAATCAAAATAAAGACTAATTGAAAGCGCCAATTTCCCTGAACAATCATAAACATCAGCTTCGATTCGTTGCAGCAAAGATCAACTTCCAAATGCTAGCAACTAAACCTAATACGGGACCATAAAGATCACCAAGAGGAGCATCTTCCCAACTCTAAAGTACACCCAACAAAACCAAGAAAAATACACAAGAAATTGTAGCATCGAACAAGAGGGTCAAGCAAAGGAGGACTCACCGGCGCCATTCCCGCAGAATAAATCCTTCCTCCAGCTGCATCTCGCTCGGTGGCGGCAGGATCGGCCCGTCCGAAGCGAACGCCCCGTCATGATCCACCTCCCCGTAGGCCATCCCGTTAGGTTCGGGCACCGAGGAGAAGTCGGAAGGGTGCGGGTCCGCAAGGAACCCGTAACCCTCGGGCAACGGGGGGGAGCTGCCGCCGTCGCCAGAGACGTGGAGGACGGGTACATCGTGGAACCCCCCGTATCCACCTGATGGGTCGTCGGCGACCGGGTCCTCGGCGTCGACGTCGTCGGTAGCGGCGGCGGGCGAGAAGGAGGAGGAGACGGCGTCAAAGCGCTGGGAGGGGAGGCGGGGGTCGTAGCCGACGTAGCCGTCGTCGTCGTCGTCGAAGGGGCCGACGGAAGCCCTGACCGCCACCTCTTCGTCGTCGAGGTCGAAGACATCGTCGAAAGAAGACGACATCGCTTCTCTTTCCCTCCGTCTGAAACCCTCGACACCTTTTGGCGTCGGGTGAAGCAGAACGCCGCGGAGCGATATAAAGCAGCAGCGAAGCGATAAGAAAGAGGCGGTTCGAATGATCGCGTTTATTTTCTTTTGTTACCCCTTTTACCTTTTTATCCTAAACAAGTTTCAAAATATCGTAATTGCCCTTTCAAATTTAAAAATAATTTTAAATCTAGAAATAAATAAAATTAAAAATATCTTTTTATTATTCTTATAATCATAATAATATTTAGCTAATAACAGTTAATGGATTAATTATAATAATTAATATTTTAAATATTATATTATATTAATATATCAATGGTACGATACGTACTAAACGGTATCGAATTGTATCGAACGTATCGACACATAATATACAAAAGTATATTAATATATCATCCTACCGATTTTTTATTGAATCAATATATATCACTACAGTATGATATAATATTATAAATCATGATAATAATATACATAGACCTAACAACGAATGATAAATCTTTAGAATCATGAAGGTGGGTTATGTTATACGAAAAATATATCCTCTACGTTTTGCTTTGTGATATTTTACCTAAGAACATTGACCCATCGTGGATCATACTGACTCACAATCCCTAACATCCGTGCTTTTTGACCCAACTGAGCTCTCACATAATTTATTATACTACATTGAATATAAGTAAGCAACCAATTGGGTTGCATAGGCTTGTAATAGATCGTCTTTCTTTTCACGGGAGGATACTTTCCCTCCTAAATTATCTTATGTTGTCGACGATGACGTCTAAGGGAAAGGAAAGGAAAAGTGAAGAAATGAGATATAAATTTGCTTTTCGAAAATAAAAATTATATATATAATCCAATTTGTATATAATGTATAATTGGAATTGGTGTGTATAGCTTTATATTGGCATTTGCATATCACTCCTTCAATTTAATGAACCATAATTTGGATTTTTATTTTTTGATGAAATAATAGATGCATAAATAAATTTATATTTTATGTATAATAAATAAACCTGCATAGTCTAGACTCGTGTAGTAGATTGTGATTTCTCAATATAGATTTAGTGTTAGTCTCACACATCTTAATTTTGCAAATTTATACTAGAGGTTAGTAGTGTTAAATTTAATTATTAATATTAAGCATCGAAATTGACTTGACTCGACCAAAGGTATCGATTAGTAAAAATTTTGATAATTCATCGTAAGATCCTAAACTTGAATTCTGTCTTTGTAATTTATCTTTTTCATATATTGTCATGCTTTGAAATCATAACTATTTGTTTCTAGTCTGAAGACCTTCTTGATTTAGTAGCAAACATTGCTGGCTTACTTTTATTTTCTAGTCAACTGTACCTGTCAAAATATAATTGATCAAAATTATTTACCATATCAAAAGGAAAGCAGGATAACATTTATAATGATAGCAAGATCATATAGTTTCCTGGGTAGGTAGGTATCCCAAGCCAGAGACAAAGGAATGCCACATATTGTAGTGACATGACATAGATACATACATGGGAGATTTTTAATTCCTGCAAGGATATGTCAAGCTTGAACATTCCAACTAATAGTACTGTAAAGAGGACAAAAAAAATCACATAATGGGTCATTAGATCTTTTGACAAAACAACATACTTGATTCTACTGTAGCCTCTTTATTAGATATGACACAATATGATGCCTGAATCAGTGTGCAGGTTATATATATATATATATATATATATATATATATATATATATATATATATATATATATATATATATATATATATATATATATATATTAGGAAAAGAATTAAAACTGTCAGATAAAATATCTATGGTTTCTGGAATCAGACATGTGTTGACCAGTTTCTGTGCTTTTGTGAACTCAAAAGAAAACTGTGCAAGTGGAGATCATATATTGCTTCCTATGAAATTTAAGCCAACATTCTCTGAGTTCATACCAAAACCAACCCATTTCAATCACATAATTAATCCAAGTTTGCTACTTCCCTCCAATTAAACATGTGTTGGTGCTTTCAAATCCCCATCAAGAAAATAATCCCAAAGGCTCAAACCATGATGCATTGTTTACATTTAGCAAGCCAAGAATTAGGACTTTGACCACCAAAAAATAATCTCGAGGAAAATGAATATCATATCACAATATCTTTACTACTTTTCTAGGTCACACAAATCTTGATGAATTTGGCAGTATAGATGAGAGATATTAGCAGTGTCAGTTTTTTTTCTGAGAAAGAGTTACACACTTGTACAACATTCTCCCCGCCTTTGGAGCATGACAGTCCCATTTTGATCAATCCTTCGGATTGCAAAGCCTGGTGGATATCTTGCAGTGACCAGAAAGTTGGAAGATATATAATGATAAGAAAAATGACTAAGATCACAAAGAATCATTGAACCAGTTAAAACTTTTTTGCAATAATGATGATGACATCGAGTGAGATACTGCGCCAGTGATGCTGGTCAGATCATTCCTTTTGCACCAGAACTTCCATGTCACCAAGTTCCACCTCAATTCTTTGCCATTCCCTTCCGCTATCAAATAACAACTCGATCTGCTCTAGAGATTTGCCTTTGGTTTCAGGAACATACATATACATAAAAACCACCGAGATTGCTGAAATTGCTGAAAAAATGAAGAAGGTTCCAGCCACAGAAAGGGCACGACACATCGACAGGAAGGACATTGCAACCACACCACTGCTCACTCTATTCCCTACAGTTCCTAATGCAGCTGCCTGAGCACGCAGCCTTAAAGGGAAGATTTCAGAGCTCATTACCCAACAAATGGGACCTAATCCCACTGAAAAGAATGCCACATTTCCGCATACAGCCAATATCGCGACCAAAATTCCTACTCTAGGCGAAACCAGCTCGTGTCCAAGCAATGAAAGAGCTAGACCCAAACAAAACAGGGAAACGGTCATACCAACAGTGCTAACATATAGCAAAGGCTTTCTACCAACTCTGTCAATTAGGAGGATCGCAACCAAGATGAATGTAGTTTTAGTAAAACCAACAGCAACAGTCGCAGCAAGAAGTTTGCTGTCAGAACTGATTCCTGCGTCCCTAAATATGGTTGGGCTGTAATACACAGTTGCATCAATACCACTGATTTGCTGGAAGCACTGTATGCCAAACCCGGTGATAAGCATCCTACGAAGTGCAGGGGAGGGCCTCAGGAACTCCAGCCACACAGCTTTTTCCTCACACTTCTCTCCCTTCACACCACCAGCAGCTTCCTCTATTTCAGCTAATTTGCACTCAACTTCTTCCTCGCTCTCGCTGATCCTCATTAGCACTGATCTTGCTTCTTCTACCTTTTTTTGCATGACCAACCATCTAGGAGATTCGGGGATTATAAACAATGCGAATCCAATGAAAACGGATGGGACAATTCCGATACCAAGCATTATCCTCCAGCTTATATGTTCTGAAAGACCAGAGAAGGCATAGTTTGAAATGTAACCAAGAAGGATTCCAAGATTTATAAAAATCTCAGGGAAAGAGGTGAATGATCCTCGAGAGACAGTAGGAGATATCTCTGCAATATAAACCGGTGCAACCATGACCCCACATCCTATTCCGACTCCAGCCAGAAGCCTGCCTATGATCAGCACTCGGAAAGATGGCGCAAAAGCCATTATAGCAGCACCAGTTTGAAAAATAATTGCAGCTAAACAAATGGTCCATTTCCGGCCAATAGCATCCGAGGTTCTTCCAGCTGCTAAACTACCTACAAGGGAAATAATGCTCAAACACCCAACTAGAACTTCTTGCTGAACTTCTGTTATGTGCAAATCCTTTTGGATGAAAAGAATGCATCCACTCATAACACCCACATCTGCAGAAAGAAGGCCATGACTGGAAGAGGTAAGTTTCGTGCATTGTATATGTCTAGAATAATCAAACATAAGCATGTCTACTGCATTCCCTTCCAAGATATCAAAAGATTACAGTTATGATTTCAGCTATCACCAGAACTTTAAAACATTTATGATATAACTTTATGATTAAATCAACTGTTCTCTATACAATGAGTCGACAATTAAACTGCAATGCAGTCCAGCAGTGAATGGCAACTTTTGTGCTCAGTAAGAAAAAAAAATTATCAAGTTTCTGACAAAGTTGGCAATATTAACTAGCATGTTTTGGTATTAGGGAGAAAGAGATGGTGCAACTTGATCAGAATTAAACAAGTTAAACATAATTGTATAAAAAATATACTAGCCAAAGGTATTGGATAAGCATCAAAAGATATAAACCATCATAGACTAGTCAAGCATGAGCCTAAGGAAATATATAACAGTTTCTTTTACTGAAAGAGAGCAAAAACCATTTAAACATGGTAAAAGATGAACCAAATCACAAGGTCACCTTGCCAGTATGAGATCTGGTGAGGGTCAACAGTAGCCCTACCCCTGCAAGCAGTGAGGCTGTTTTCACTAGCAATCTTATTATGATTTCAAATCTCATCCTTTATCATTTGAGCTTGGTATTTCCTAGTGTTATGTAAGAATGGTTAATTTTTTAAATTGAACATTGCATCACCAAGACCTTGTATTGCTCTTCATGAGTTGTGGAAGAGCACCTTTGGCCACAGAATCAAATGAAAAACAACCAAATCAATCAAGGACATTTCAGCTGTGAAGATGAGAAATAAAGAGATTTTGGCTGGAATGACAGAACCAATTGGTGCCGCTCATGCCGGAATCTGACAATTACAAAGCTATTATATGACCAAAAACACTCAATTTGAAGAAAACCAGCTGCTAATTCTACTTGTCAGTTAGTATTTCCCTTAATATACACGATCATCTAAAGAACAGATCTCAGAGACCCACATCTGGATCTCCGCTCGTCATTCCAAAAGCATCGAAAGCCAAAAAAAAAAACACAAACTTTAGCAGATTGGGATGGTAAAAAAAAGAGGTTTTCCTCACCGTAACCGAGAAGTACAGAATTCAGAGAAGCAAAAACGGCACAGACGAAGACATATCTCTTGCTTTCGCTTCCCCGTGTCGGCCGATCGTTGGCGAGTTCGGCGTCGATCCTTTCGTACTTCCCTTTGCTTCCGATTCCAGGCAGGATGGAGCTCCCGTTCCCGGTCCCGGATTCGTTGCCGAACGCCGCGTCATCGCCCGACGCCATCATCCCAACCCCTCTCTCTCTCTCTCTCTATGAATTAGGATCGAGAAATAGAGAGGGGCTTTCCGGGATCTGGGGAGGGTTTTAGCTTCGATCCGAGGGTAAGAACCTTGCAGTGCGACTTCGACTTCGACTTCCCACCCACAGGAGAGGACGACCAGCGCCGACTGCGATGAGGAAGCTTTGACTTCACACTCTTGTTTTACTACGACCTTTTCGTGAATCTATTTTCCGTAATTGGCGCTCACTTCTCTACCCTTATATCTATTGGTCAATAAGTACGGGACCCGCATGCGGTTGTCCGTTCCTCTACTGCCGACTCCGTAGGTCCTCTCTTCCAAGAATCTTTGTATTAAAGTGCAGATCTTTGGGGCGCTCGTACGGGAACCCAAGAACGTACCCGTCGGTGTGAAACGCAGGATGAACATGGTTGCGAGATTGACGGTGTGGATTATGTGGTTGGGTTCTGTATGCTTCTTTCTCGGTGGTACTATACGCGAATAATTAAATATAATTTATAAAAATAGTTTTTAAAAATATAAGTGAGGAAAATTAATTATGATTAGATTATATGATTGGCTTCTCTATGTCTCTTTGTTGATGATATAACTTATAAAATAAGAAAAAAAAAAGGGTTAACATGCTGTTGGATAAGGTAAATTAATTATGATTAGATTTGAGACTAATACAAAAATTGCCTTCTTTATTGAGTTCTCACATTGTCTAAAAGAATTTTGAAGGTTGAATATAAACAGATTGTAAAATTATAAGTTGATACAAATAGTAAAAAAAATAAATAATATAAATAATTATTAGGACTGTAATAACATAATATACATTAATTTGAAGGTTAATTGGTTGATGACTAATTTTGTTTGATTGTGAAAGTAATCTATAACTTGAGAACTAATTGATCGGAGGATTTACCTCTCTTTGCATTTTGATCTTCAGGATAAAAGATTGCATTAATTTTTTAAAATAATAATTATTATTATTTATTTTAAGAAATATTATTGATCAGTGCAAACATAAGGAAACAAAAAGAATCGGAGGCTAGCATTCATTCCATTGATAGCCTTATGCACATTGTCTAACTCTATTTAGAATAGATTTGTTTTCATGGTTTAAGCTTTCTCAATCGTCTAAATCTACCTTCAACGTTTACTTACATGAATGTTGAAGGGGCCTTTTTTTTTCTTTTTAGGTGACCTTGAAGTCTTAAACTCCCTTATACTCACCATCGAATTCGCTAAATTAGGTCAGGAATTCATATCTCAAGATTCATTATATTGATTCCAAAAGTTATTTAAGAATGAAAATAAAGGATTGCACATGGTTCTTTAAAGACTAATTACATAGTTATCTTATAGTTATCATAACATCATCGGTTTTACTAATGAAAAAATGAAAATAAAAGATAAATAGATAATTTTAATGTTTTAGTTGGTGATGACAGATACGATGTCGCTAGGGCTACGAGTGGCCGTTATGGATGAGGAGAGTGACGACGAGAGATAAGAATTGCTCGGCAACTATGTCAACGATGGATACGATAACATACTTAGCATCAAATTCCAGGACCCATATTTTTCTTTCGTTGTTGGATGTGTCCGTTGGGAGCTCAACTCCTCCTTCAACTAGCCCTCCCCATCTCCCCTTTTTCATGCCTATGCGATAATTGATGTGGTAGTAGGGGGAGCAATATGAGCTCCGATGACCCTAGCTTCGGATTGAGCGGTCTGCTCAACGGGTCAGTGATGATCGGCCACCATCTTCATTATAGATGTCGTGACAACCACCACTAATATAATTATTGAGCGGCGCCACTATATAGCTACATCAATGCTAATGCATATATCGAGCATTCTTTTCACCACTCAACAACTACATTAGCGTCGACGTAGATTGTATCATCGAAGCTCTTGTTGCTCCCCTTGTTACTGCATCAGTATGGATATGAAAAAGAGGAGACGAGGGACTCGTTGGAGGAGGATTTTTATTCACTATGATTGTTATCAACTAAGAAGGGAAGCTTTGGAAGGCAGGTAAGCAAGTGGTTATCAAGCTCTTGACGGACGTATTCAACGACGTTAGAAAAATATAAGTCTTGGAATTCGATGTTGAGTACATCATCATACCCATCGTCGATGCAATTATCGAGTAACCCTTATCTCTTATCGTTACTCTTCTCATCTACGATAGTCACCCGTGACTCCAACGGTATCGTCATCTATTATCACCAATTAAAATATTAAATTTATCTTTTTAATTTATATTTTTGTGTGTTCTACTAAATCGATGGAATTAGTGTAAATAGGCATACACGTTTCTCTTTTATAATTATAAAATTATTAATATAATTTTTTTAAAATATAAAAATCGAAATACTAAAGATAATTAACTATATTAAATAATCTTTAATTAGCCCACTGAACAACACGTATACATGCCACGCTCAATAAGGGTGAGCCTGGGCAGGGATTCTAATTGGAACGTGTGTCGGAACTCTTTCCTGTGGTCGTCGTTTTCTCGAGTCCTCCACCGTTGCATTGCTGTAGAAGAACAAAGACCAGGCCGACGTTGCGTCGAGCTCCAGCGACGCACCGGCTCGGCTCCCCCATCTTCTTCCTCGCGGGGCCCCCGACAGCGCCCACCGTTCCATTCGTCGCCACCGACAAAATGCTGGTGTGCGTCGTATCTGTCGGCCACTCGCCGTTGGGGGAAACGCCACGGCCCCCCGATCGCCATCTTCCTCAGTCCATTCACCAGCCCGGAATTAGACGGGGAAGTCTGTCACCGCAGCATCACCAACCGAGTCCACCTCGTCAACGAGCAGTGCTCCTGCCGTCAAACTGATGACTCACCAACACCTCACTCTGAGTTGGCGTGCAATCGATGGAATCTCTGAGCTTCCTTTCCTGCATAAACTACTATGAAAATACTACATATTTCAGGATTATATATACATAGAGATGAACTCTGAAAAGTAAATTCTTCTCATCTAAAGATTGATAGTTTCTTTTGTAGATCAAATCGTTCCTCATACAGACGTGATTTCTTGTACTTATGCTGAGGTACATTACAGATATATGATCGCACGAAAGCTATTATTGGCGGTAGCTGTCATTGCCAGTTTCTAATGCCGACTGAAACCTCAGCCCGACACTGACGTGCTCTTCTCTGTAACAAGAGGCTTGCTTGAGAAGTAAGCAATGCCTCTTCCTCTCCCACTCCTCTTCTGCTTCTTTACCTCTCCTTCCCTTTATATTACGTGCCGCATGCATTAACTTCTGGAGTTTGTGGCTTCCAGTCCTGCAGACGACGACAACACACACTACATTGATCACTTTCCTCTTCCACATTTAATACACAGGTATTAACGTCAGCAGCAGCAGCAGCAGCGATTCCAATCTCCGTCGGCCAACTTCTTATTCTATCCCAAATCCGACATGCTCTCAGCTTCTATTCGCTGCCAGCAACTGCTTCCTCTCGTCCCAAATCGCTCGTCCTGCCGTTTCCACCGTAGCCATGGGAGAGAGCTTGAAGTGCTCACAGGTGTTTGATCGTGGTTGTGAGGAAGGTCGATGACTGTTGGTGTGTGCTATGTATGATTCTTTTGTTTGGGTTTATCTTGAAGGACGCAGATCTGGTCGGTGGAAGAGCACAGCAGCGGGAGAGGCAGACGCGGAATGCGGCGGTGGCGGCGCTGAGATGCCCGCGGTGCGAGTCCACCAACACCAAGTTCTGCTACTACAACAACTACAGCAAGTTGCAGCCGCGGCACTACTGCCGGGCCTGTCGCAGGCACTGGACCGAGGGCGGCGCGCTCCGCAACGTGCCTGTGGGTGGCAGCCGCAAGAACAAGCGCCCCCGGGGCGCTCAAACCACACCCGCTGATGCATCAGATGGTCATGGAAACGGAAGAATCATCGACGACGGCAGCAGCAGCGTTTTCTCTGACGCTTCCAATCTGCCGATCATCCGTCAGCCAACACCGCCGGAGCATTTTGGCGCCGGATCTGAAGAACCGCTCCTCTTGAGCTCTTATCATGAAAGCCCTCATCCTTTCTCTTCATTACCGTTCTATGATTGCACAGGGCAAGACTCCTTCACTGTCGATGATCGTCTCTTTGCAATGGAGACCTCGATGCTGCACCTGCCGGCGAGCAACTTGAGTCAGTGGGACGACATCATCGACCTCGTCAACCTCGAACTCAAGCCGCCGGCGCCCGACCGAGTGGATCACACTCTGACTTACTGAAGCATCGACTGCCTTCTGCTCTTGGTTGCTGGATTTTGTTCTACGATGTGGATGGAGACTGAAGAGGAAACCGATGGGAATTTGTTCTCCGGAAATCAAACTCCACTGTTTGGTTATATTCTGTAGGCAAATCAATTAACACATCTGAACATTCTCAGTGAAATCTCTGAGATTTTGATGTTTCAGTTTGCTGATGCACACAGATCCATTCCAATATTCCAAAGCCAAATTACTTGGAACATTCACCAACCAGAAATTTAGCTCTTTTTAAATCAAATATTTTCACAAAGGGCTTTGAAACAATATGGGAACACCTGAAACGTTTAGTATTACATACATATCAATCTGCAGATGTGTGGTTTTTTGGCTTAGATCCATCTCCCAGAAACTTTTCAGGTGAAACAGATGAAAGAAAGCTTATGAACCAAGCTGTGGAAGATAGAATTCACACCATATACCCTATCTATACACAGAACAACTGCACTTTGGGAGTAACATGCAACTCGCACTCCACGCACCATCAACTTTCGGCGCAATGCATGCTTTCATACCCGAAATGGGAAGCCGAAATTTTGATATATTCTTATTGCACCTCCTCGTCCAGCAGTGACGATTACCATTCCCCATGCTGACCTGCTTTGCACCTGCAGAGCCCCTTTGTAAAGCTCACCGCTGGTTTGAGGGCTAAGATTGTTCCGTTGCGGCTTCTCTTCAGGCCAAGCCACAGAATCCAGATCGGTGGAGTAGTTGGCGTTCGAAAAGATGCGACTGTGAAGAGGGCTTTCGGAGTAGATAGGCGACAATGAACTCTCATGCCCATTGCTCTGAGCATGCACCTCCAATTCACACTTGGATGCTAGGTCAAGACCATTCTGTCTGTTGCTATGGCCCACAACCAACCCTGAAGCAGTGGTGCTTGGCCATGCAACCGCCACCGTCACATCCTGGCAGTGGAAGTGCTCATAAGATTGAGTGGAGTTGATGACACCCTTAGTCCTACTTGGTTGAGAATCAGCATCATATCTCCACATATAAACATGGGAATCCTCGCTAGCACAGATCACATACTTCCCATTTGGGGCCAAGGAGGCTGAGATTTGGCTGCTTGTGTTGCGAAAGCCTGAAAAAAAGATGGAACAGCATCAGACCAATCAACCTTGATAACAAGATTCGATACACACGGTCCTCGCAAGTCGCAACCATGAATACAGAATACAACATAGTCATTGGAGAAAGAAGTGCCGACATACTATAATGAAACTTCAAATGTGTTTCATCAAAGATATCGATGCTTTAAATTGCAACATATAAATAAAAAGTTATATATTTAATTTAGTGGTATGAAACCGAGGGCCGAGTGAGCTGCCTATGACTCTTTAGCAAAAAAGTGACCAACATCCTTGAGTTAAAATTTGCTGAAAGGACATTAGTGCATCTACGAGATTCTTTCAGAAAAGCCAATGACACAACAAAGATCCCTTCTGATTGTGACCATCTGGTGCTGTGATCCTCCATTACAGATTGTTCCCAATATAATCTGCAACACTGAGGACCATTAAGTAATCTATGCAAGTCCTCCACAATGGAAATTTTAAATAAACCACCAAGGTCCAACGCAGAACAAGTTGCTCGTGATTTGGAAGATCATATAATTCATGGAAAAAACTGCTTATTCTTCTTTTCCCTTCTAAGGGTGTTCTTTAAACAGGTCCTATACTCAAAAACTGTCTACATAAGGTAAGATTTCTTTGGTGAGAGCACAGCCACAATGAACACCAGGCCGTACCACGAAGATCTGTGCAAGATAGTCACTCAATAATGCGTTGGCAGTGGCCATACAGCATGAATTCATATTGAACATTGATTTAGATGATTGCTTTCTCCAGGATTATTCGACAGATGATGAATTAGTGTGTAGATCATCATACAAACAGGCTCAAAGCATTTTCATATGCCAGATGACAGGAAGTTGCTTTTCACCTCTTTGAAATTCAAAAACAAAATCATAAAGATTGGTGAAGTCCAGATCAAGATCTTTTCATATTACTGTCCAGGAAAAAACATAACAGAATTTCCTACCAAGGCAATTACTAACAAAACAACTATTCGGTGAATGTACAATCACAAGTTGATGCAAGTTATGTGCACAGAGCAATAACCTTTATGGACGTGAAAAATAGATGTATCGATAATCAAGAATCAGTATTACTTCTTTGATACAAGGGTTAAAAAATAGATTTGGGTGAAAAATTTTGGCAGATTCATATTATTTGGTTCTATCTTAGCTACAGAATTCTAAGATTAATAGAAGGAACAAAGTATAAAACAAAGCATAGCCATAAATGTTGACAATATAATATCCAAAGTCTATCATTTTTTATCACAAGAACAAAAAGTTACATCACCACCAGAAAATATCTGGATCATGTTGATTAAGAAAGGTGGCTGCATACCACATATACACTGGACCACAAATCTACATAAATATATATTTCCAGCTGTTCAAGTAGGAATCTTTTTTTTTTAATTTAAGAAAAGAACTTGGAGCTTTTTCTGAATTTCCTGATCCTTTAAATGATAGAAATTCAAATACATAGGTTCTTAAGTCTCTAAAAAAAAAGGAATATGAAAGATTGAACTCCTAATTCAGATGACCATCAGATACAAAACTTTGGTTATCTCGTGTCACATTATTAAAGCATCCTAAAGTTCAAACTACAAGATCCTACTACATTCTGAATGTGATGTCTAGCTGAGTTTGACCTCATGATAGTGGAGAATAACTAGCATTTGTCACCCCATTGTTGAAAGTCTAGCTTCTTAAAAATTGCTTAAAAAATTCAGAGTAAAACTCTCAAAGTTTCGCCATTTAGAGTCTTCATCTCAGATTACTCTCCATCTCATATCTTATGTTATTCTGAACTGAGGAGGACTCCACTAAACACATTTATGCCATCTCTCTGTTCTGTAAGACTTATCTTGATGAATACATCTACTACATCAGGGCACCTTACATCAGGGATGAACCAGAGCAGCACTTTTCTGCTCAACTTGGTACCTCACTTCAAGTCACCTTTGTACACCCTAGCTCAACCCATGCAGGCAATAGTGTGCCTTGTCATCTACTTCAGAAAAGAAGGCCTGAGTCAGCCTTTGCAGCCTTAGTCCATAAGGGGCCAAAAATTGATCACATCACTTCTCATTTGTTGTCATTGTTTATGTCAATGTTTATTTTTCCTTCTTTTTTATCATTGTATTGTCATGAAATTGGATGTTGTTCAGTCACTCTAATATAGTTCATTTTATCCCTTCGTTTTAGTGGATCTTTACCTTAACAGGGTACAATGTTCATAAATTTAAGATAGAAAATCCATAAGCCATCACTGCCAAGATTTACCTTTAAATTTGTGAACTAGTTCAATGCCATTGACAACACGAATTCTTGAGTCTGCTGATGTGATAAGAACTTCAGAGGAACTTCCTGGAACAAACTGTTTAATGAACTATTCAGTTCAATGCCACGTAATAAATGAAAATTTCTAAAAAATCCAAAAAAGTATAAAGCATGAAAAAAAATTTACATTCACCTATTTGGTGAATTTAATATATTTCTAGATACCTGAAAGCCAGTAATTTTCTTGTGGCTGGACTTCTTTTTCTTCGTTTGTAAGTAAACCTGGTTCTTGATGTGTAGCTTATTATCTAAAGGAAATTACAACAGTCTAACATAAGGAAAAGAAAATGCAAAGATCATTGAATAATGAAGTTCAAAATATCCCAATAGAACAGGGAGACAAATACAAAAAAAGATTGGAGAAATGATCTTTATTATGGTACATACCAGATGTGTCGAACAGGTGGCAACTGCCCTTGTGCGTACCCACTAGAGCAGCCTGCAAGTCCCAACAGCTGAATCATATCATCCATATGGACTTACTTTGAGATTTCAAAGCTTACTCAATGTGGAATCAAATTTATCATTTGTCAAGCATTTGCTACCTGTCCATTAGGGGTAAAGCAGGCAGCAGTAACCATTTCATGAAGATCATTCCAATCAACAATTTGACGATCTGGAATACTCCATATGCGGACTTTCTCATCTAGGGATCCACTGATGAAGTATTTGTCATCTACAGGATTGAATTGGATGCAGGTCACTGGATCAAAGTAGGTACAAAATTGTCATTCTCTAATAAAACATTACAACTTCAAAATACATGATCATTTAAGCAAAACAGACAATGCAGAGCAAATTTTTGCTTACCATAGTCACTGTGGGAAAATGTTTTCAAACAAGAACTGCTAGACATGTGCCACAGTCTGACTGTTTTGTCCATTGAAGATGATAGCAGATACTGCATTAAGAAGTAGATGCATATCATTTAGATAAGACTTTTAATCACAACATTATCAGTATCATATTATCTACCATGATCAAACATTAGTAAAAGCATTGAGCACCTTTGATTATGCCAAAGCATTATGTAAAAGAAAAAAAAAAAAGAACTTTCCACTAAATCTAGGAAAGGCACAAGTATAAATTTTCTGCAGGTTCCGTGTAGTTTGTCTTAATCAAAGATGTATACAAATCATTAACAGAATGATGTACCATCAAGATATCAAGCAAATCTTTCAAGTGGGAGTCTGAAGCTCAAAAATAGTACAGAGAGGGAAAAAAACACACTCCAAAAGTGACAAGTTCTGAGCATATATTTATGACATCAATGTTGTAATAGATCTCTTTCCTTTGAAGGCCTATCACAAGCTCTCTGATAGGTAAGATCTAGGTTGTCTTCCAGATCTTCCTTGGAGGAAGCTGCCATACTAGCAGTGAAACCCTAAGCAAGTTACAACTTAGACAATAATAAAGATGTGCATCAGCAATCAAGGAATTATCTTACATTCGATTTACAAATCTGAGAAGAAGTTTCATAGAACAATCAGATGACTTGAAGAAAAAAAGAAGAAAAATAAAACCAAATATGCACTTGTGAAATGAAAAAGATAACATTCAGCATCTCTAGGGCATGAGCAGGCAAACTCAAGTAAATTTGGTATTCCAACTAGAAGTTGGACTTGGTAGATGAATAGGAAATATATTTAATATAGTTGTCTACGATGATGAATTAATAGCCAACGTATACACAAAATTGATGTAGTACGGTAGGATATGTAATTGAGATGACCATTAGAATATGGCATATATAGTCTGCACGAATAATGACAATCAGATTTTGAAGCTAAAGTCCTCAAAATCGAAGCACAAAATATCAAATGTATTATACAGAAGAAAGCCAAGGATTCAACACAAATAATGATTCAAATAACTACAGATGTTTTTAGCACTGCTAAGGCCAGCTAAATACTTCACTATTAGATATTGTTTCTACAGCATGTATACATGGGAAGGCATAAAATGATGTTCCAACACCCATCTAGAAACCACGACTAATTTGCCTTCTACTTTTCAATTGATGATTCCTTTTCATACCATTTTCTTCTCCAGCTCATGCCTCTAAATTTTGATCCCATTTGACACCTATATTCTTGCATCTTAGACGTCAGTTCAGATGGAACCTATTGTTGGAGAGGGTTCTTCTATCTAGTGAATCACTTCATGTTGAGGGAAACAAGATTAGCTTTAGTGCTCATGAGTCATGAATCATTTTGAAGTGAAAATCCTTGAAAGGTATACCTTCTCTTTGACCCACCCCTGTTGCTTAAAGTCTATTGTTAAACCATGTCTAGTGTTTGGAAAGAAAGGTTACATTATTGAAGACATTCACAAATTCATCAAGGATAGTGTCAGAATGTTTTTCCAACTCTTGAAGAGGATCAGATTATAACATGTTAAGAATCTAGAAATCCTAATGATAGATGAGGAACATGGACTTTCTGCAAGAGCAGAAAAAAATGTCTAATTACTTACTCGATGCTCACTAAATGAAGCTCAACCTGCTCAGGAATGAGCTCATGACCATGAGCTATCCCATGTGTGAATATTGGCATCAAATATGGATCAAAGAATCACATAAATTAAACTTTTTTCTGATAAAGTTTGCAAGTTAACTAAAGTACTACTTTTTCCTGATCTCAACTTGTTTGGAATGATTAATCAAGCATTCATTTGTATTTTTATGACATCATGTACATGGGTGTTGGTGACATATGCTAACACCCAAAATAATCCACATATTAAAGGATTAATAACACGATCTGTAACAGTGATCAGTGAATGCAACAGTTGAAGTGGTTATTTGGGCTTAACCAATATAGCTGACAAGAGAAAATTGATGTGTAGAAAAATAAGATAATCTCAAAGAATAAACTAGCCTACTATATGCCATTTGTTGAAGCTGGTAATGCAATTGTATTTCAGAGAAAATTTCATTCATCCATGGTCAATGAGGAGATTAATGATAAATTACTGTGGTCAACCAGAAAACAGAATTGGGACGATCCAAAGGTGCTAACATATTTAGCAAAAAAGTAGAGTTGATAGGTGGCCTTAATATGGGATAATAAAGTTAGATTACTGATAAGCTCCCTCTTTATCTTCGCTAGTGAATGGCAAATGCAGCAGCATTTACTTAGTATATGCAGCACCAATGATCAGTCTTTCTTCTTATGAAGGCTCAATTTACCGAAAACCCAGACTTTAAGTTTGTAAAACCCTTTGACCCACATATGTCTTGAGAAACCTCAAACTTATCTATTGTGTTCAATCAACTAGCATTCGGCCTGCAAGTGATGCTTCATCTCGAGTTCCTTAAGGATCAGAATTTCACAAATCAATGTTTTCCCTGGAATTAAATGGTGTTTCATCTAGAGTTAATTAGTGTTTCATCAATTACAAACAATACTAATGCTGATTTTGTTAAGACATTAGTAGGCATCATTAACAGGGAAGTTCTACCAAGTGTTGATTAATCAAACAACACTGTGTAGCTACAGAACAACTATTTAACTTTTGTGAAACAAACAAAGAAAGAAAAAATCACCTGCGATTTGGACCATGATAGATCAAGAACATCTTCTGTATGGCCTCTGAAAGAGCAGATGGGCTTCTCTGATAAAGCGAAAAAATGGTCTGGCATCATTAAGTGGTCAGAACTCACAGACCTTCTGCTGTTAGGGACTTTTGCCTTTCTCTTCTTCTCCCAGTGGCTCCCCTCTACACAACTCATTGCCACTGCAGGTTCCGGTGAGCTGTTACCAATTGCAGCCAGAAAAGGATTACAATTCCCATTCTCCCCTATGGCTCCATCTGACAACTCCCCCTTCCTCTCCGACTCAACAACCTCCCATACATGGATAACACAGTCCTCGCCGCCACTCGCCAGATATCGCCCATCCGAGCTAAATTTGATGCTCCAGATTGCCCCATTGTGGGCCTGAATCTCCTGAGTGATGTAAAGACCAGTGAGCTCCTTATATGATTTACCATACTGCCGGACTCTGATCTTTTCAGGGCCGTGGTGGAGGGAGTGCGACCCATCCAGGCTATCATCCGTGGCTGAGCTCGACCTCCTCCCTCCCTTCTCAGACGATGTGTCTTTCTCATCACTGCTCCGCCTTTCCCGGTGATGGTGCCCACCAGAGACCACCGTGCCCGCCATGTTCTTGATGCTCTTGAACCAGCTACCTTTCTTCTTGAACCTCGCGCCCGCAGGATTCCCTGAGTTGGCCTTCAACCCGCCACCAGGGCCCTCGAAGGCGTAGCCGTTTCTCTTAGTGCCGCCGCTCCCAGACTCTTCGACGCTTTGCCGCCTCATGAGCTCCTGTACGATTGGGGACCGGCCGACGCAAATCTCGAACTCCTCCATCGTGAGCTGCCGCCCGGTCCCGACCTCCTTCAGCTTGTTCCACATCCCGTCCTCCCGTACCTCCTTCACCACGAACTCGCTCCCGTCGTCCAAATTCCTGATCGTACATTGCTGGTAACCGCCGCCACCGTCTCCGCCGCAGCTGCCGTCGGTCTCTTTGTACTTTCCCCCAGCCAGCGCCCAAGATCGCCCGACTAGGGGCGGCTTGTTGGTCGCCGTGGCAGATCCAAACGAAATAGCACGCCGCTGCGGCCGTTCCGCAATCACACGATTGGGATCGACGGAGCCATCTGATCTGGATCTGACGATTACAGACACGGCAGGCGGCGAGGAATCGAGGGACGGAACGGATGACCCAGCCTCTGCCTCCCAAGCCCTAGGCCCACCGGAGCCGGGGTCGACGTCGGGGGAAGGGGCAGTGGATTTAGCCCGGGCGAGAGCGGGGTCCCCGATAAGGCCCATCTGCTGGAGGAGGCGGCGGCGGCGCTCCTCGACGGAAGACGGCTCGGAGATCCATACGTCGTAGGAGCTGGCCACCGGCGGCGGGAAGTGGGCGGCGCGGCGCTGGTGGTGGCGGTGGCGATGGTCGGCGTCGTCGTCAGAGGCGGAGGTCGAAGAGCACGACGACGACAGGATCCGATCCAACGACTCGTAGAACTCCTCCTCGTCGCCCTCCTGCTGCTGCGGCTGCGCCACCGCCTCCCACTCCACCGCCGTCGCCGAGCTCCTCATATCCGCGTCCGCATTCCGTTCCCGAGGCTGCCGACCGACACGGCGACCCGATTCGGGGCTCCAATCGGACGTGGCGAGAAATAGTGAGGGGGACGGGGAACCAACACACAGGGGATCGAAGTCCTATGCGATGTCGTCACCGCCCCGCCCCACTCCGTAGATAAAAAAGCAGTGGCTGGCGTTAGGAACAGTTCTCTCTCACGAAGTACATCCACCCCTTCCCAAAGTCATCCCCTTAATTCCATCGTTAATGTCCCTCATAATAATTCACATATATATATATATAGTAAAAAATACGAATATTTTTTTTATAAAAAAATATTATTAGATATATTTTTAAACTGTATTCTTATATATTATAAATAAAAATTGATCGATAAGATTTCGTATCCTCGATCTTATATCTTCGATAGATGAGTCTTATTCATCATCTTAAAATAATAAAAGAGGGTTTAAGATAATAAAAATAGGAGTAAAAAATAAAGCGGAGTACAGAGGGGGAAAGCTGAAAAGGGAATAAATAAAGCACGTTGGATACTGCTGGCATTATTATGTGGGCTGAGAGAGCTCGGCACGTTCTTCTCTGTTCCACTGTAATAAGGTGGCAGCTGCCTTTTTACACACCACTTTCTCTGGATCTTCTATCACAAACTAGTTTAATCTTAGCAAATCATCCGTGCTCTCTCCCTCTCTCTCTCTCTCTCTCTCTCTCATAATAATGACTGTAGCTGCTTGATGCAAGGCATGCAAGGGTGTTCGCTATGATGGATGGCGCTTTGCTTGCAGTGTGTTCTAATCTCGCTTCCCCGAGAGGCAAACAGGGCATTGCAAATGACTTGCTGTGTGTGATGGCTGTCTTCCTTCTCTCCCTTTCTCGCTCTATCCTTCCTTTTATCTTTGTTTCTTTCCGCTTGTCTGAGCTAATCCGACAGGGCGGACCATTTCCCAAGCGGTTCATGGCGGTGGTCCTCCCAACGCGGTAGTCCTGTTAGGCCCGAAGGTCCCCCCATTCCCTTCACCAAAGGTACCCAACTATTAGCTGTTCCTCCCTTTGCTGGATCAGCCTAGGTAATGGCATCTTTGTTTTACCTACGTTAGGTGAACAAAACGGTACTGCTCACTGACCGCAACAGCTTCACAGGCAAAGCTAAGGAGCTTCTAAGTAGTGCTGTTCCCGAACTCCTCCATTTCTTTGTGAGCAGCAGGCGATCGAGGGGTCGACGTCGATGAGAAGGGACCATGTCCTGCCCTGTTTGCGGCAAAAGAATCGTTTCAGAGGAACAGCCCCCACAAGCATGTTGCAGAGGGCAACGCCCGTAAGAGAAGAAACTAGGAATGGCTTGGGCTGATGGCAAAGAACGCTGTGGCGGACCAGATCACAAGAAAAGCACCATGAGAAGGTGTGTGGGTGTTCCTCCTGGGCTGTGGCTTACTGCTTGCATGGATAATATGCAGCCACTCCAATGATCCTGTCTCGGTAAAGACTTCTGATGGAGGTGAAATGCTGCTCTGTTCTCACATTGCCGTGGGAAGAAACGACTGAGCTTAACAGTGACAATAATTGAAGTTGGATTCAGAATAAGAATGACTTGATGAGTACATCTCAAGGCTATATATATATATATACCATTGACTTAAGAACCATTTTTCATGAAAGAGAAGAAGAAGAAAGAATTAGAATCTTGAAGGGTTGACAATGCTGCACAATGAGGGGCTGAAGGAAGAATTAAACAAACATCACTGTCGTACTGAAATCAATCATGCAAGATTAGAATAAAAGCACGAATGATGTAGTTCATGGCCATGAACGGGGCCATTCCTACTACAGTGTTGAGAATGAGATAGCTTGGAGTCTGGTGAACGAGATTAACAGCCTGATTGGTGGTCGAGGAGGAGGAGGGAGAGGCAGAAGAGGAAGCAAAGGGCACATGCGGCGGATTTAGTAGTACAGACAGCGGGCATAAATCCACCACTCACCATCGATGCACTTCGCTGTCAACTCACGGAGACACCGCCAACCAACCAATGCGTTCCCCCCCCCCTCCCTCTGCTGCCTTCTTCCCTCCTCTTTGCTGCAGGCTGCGGTTGCCGATGGCCCACGCGAGCACGTGATGTTCTTCCCCGAGCAATCTTGGAGTCGCCTGCTCGCCCTGGCGGATGGCTGGGCACGAGATGAGAGAGGGGGATATCATCACGCTGGGCCCTCCCAGGAGCATGTTCGCATCAGGATTTACCAGATAGAAGCCGAGTCTTCGTCCCACGTAGATGCGACGAACAAACTAGTTGATCAAATCTTTCATGAGTATGATTGATCTCTATCACCTAAATACAGTCGAACAAGCCACACAAAGGTTGAATTAGACCATCTCCTAAAGATAAAGATGAATCTTGATCCTGTTTTTGTCGATGAACAACGATCTGATTCATTATTTTGGAGCATCACACAAGAGGCAGAAAGGCATATCATAAATTCATTATTTTCCTTTCAACTTCAAAAGCATTATGCACTGGAAAAAAGGTAAAAGGAGAATTTATTTCACTAATCAGACACGACATTCAACCGATCAAAACACTCGCCGGAATAACTTTCAGGAGGCAATGTACAACGCATCAACAAAAGCAAAAAATTGGCAAAACCATTACTGCAATTCTGCTAACCATAGTCCTGATCCTATTGATTTACAGAGCTAAAACCGGAGACCTTCCCGGCATTAAGCTGCTGAGACGTCGGTAGAGGCTGTGGTTGTGGCGGTGTAAGTGGTACTTGCTGTGCCAAGACACCCTTACTATCACTATGAACGGCTGATACACCTTGGAGCTGTGATGGCTGACCAACTTGAGAATGATTCAGCAGCCATCCTCCTGAAATCTGACGACCATCACCTTGCATCGACTGAATTCTTCCCTGAGAATCCGTCACATTCATGTATCGCTCTGGAACCCCTTGAGCTTGCATGAAGTGTTGGTTCAAGGGTACAATCATCTGGCCAGAACCCCAAAGGCATAGTGCACTGCCTGGAAAACTTGGCATTCCTGCTGAAGCCGGAGAAGGCCCTAATACTGACCCTTCTGCTGGCCCACATGTTGGCACCTGCTGTGTGTGTGGAATTTCGTAGGGAGCATTGTAATATTGTTCAGATCCTTTTGTAGAATGATGAGCATAACTAAATGCTGCATGAGGAACTACGGCCTGGTTGGAATTTATAGGTAACTGATAGTTTGGCAGTAAAGGGGGTTGCAATGGCGGGTAATTTGAGGATGAGGACTCGAAAGCATTCCCTTGTTTCTCGGAAAGCAGTTGATCAGAGACTTGTCGATTCTGAGAACCAGCCTGGCCCAAAAAACTTTGGGGCTGATTAACCCAGCTGTTGGGAGGTGGGTTATTGTCTGCCTGGATATCACCTGGCTGGCGCTGTTGGGGGCCATTGAATGGCATTGGCTTCAAATGAAGTGGCACCACCGAAAATGGATGATCATTAGACTGTTGGTGACGAGTTCTTTCATCACGATAGTGATTCTGAGGGTTTGTGCTCGGGGAGAAGCCTGACATTGGTGGTGCACCAGCAATGGATGTCTCTTGCAGTAATAATTGCTTACAAGCGTTGATAGATGACGCACTTGCCTCAGTCTCAGTGCCGCCCTCCTTGGTATTGGATTGAAGGTCAGCATGAGCCTCACGAATATGAGATTCAAAGTCTGATTGTTTGAGAAAGGACTTTAGACAGTTAGGAGCAGCACATATAAAGATGCCCTCCATCATTTTGATAGATTGGATCTTCTGAATACGTTCATTGCAGCTGCAAAAAAAGGAAATAACAACAGTCATATCCAGTAAAATCGGTAATAATAAAATCCAAGAATAATGGAACATAATTTTGCAGTGGAATCAATATAAATAGGACCCTTGTTATACATTTTGTGTAAAAGTTTTCTAATAGTTGGTGCTGCAATATTTCTCTCTCAAACAAATGTACAAATCAAACAACCAAGAATATCCATTGCACAGAGAGTATTGTGGCCACACTTCCTAATTTGGAAGCTCATGTCTATCTTCAACCACCAGAATGTATCATCCAAGTAACAATAAAGATGATTTGATGCATAAAAACTTCAATATTAATTGATAAGATGAATTGAGAACAGAAAGAAGTCTCTCCAACGGCAATGCTCTATAAAAGAGTCCATCAATTGTCTATGCTCATTAAAATAGGCTGGACGTATATTGGGAATAAATGGTGACTATGATAATGAGATGATTGGAAATTAGTAACAACAAAAATATTGTGGTCGATGAATGTTAATACCGTTTAAACATGTTGACCACTAAATTACAATGGTAAACTTGATTGTCAAAGGTAGACCAACAGAAAACACTTGGTTAAAGTTATTGTCAAGTGGTAAGAATCAAACAGTTAATAACTCCATTTTACAATGCATGAAAGAACAAACTATTCCAAAATTTGGATCTTGAATACTAGAAGAGACACCAAAAAAACAAAACCCAAGTCCAATGCAGATCGAATAGCCGATTCATAAATAAATAAATAGATAAGCTCAGGTAAAAAGATCTTACAGGCAGCAGCTAGCATCACTTCTTGCACATGTCAAACAGAAAGCATGTTCACATGGTACCTGCAAATATTTTGGGTTATATTAACAGCACACAGACCATAACCAACTAAAGTTCAACACTATGTTACCCATTTTATTGTGCATGCAAATCATAGTCATCAACAGAAAACAAAAAACAAATGAAATCTTCAGCCATACAAGCCACCTTCAAATTTAAACCTGTCTAGCATTCCAGATAAAATTATGAGGACTAATTTATCCAGCAAAATGATGACTTCCCAACACTTATATATAATGGATGACGAGTAGTATAAAAATATTAAAAATTTGGAAGTAGAAAATATCAAGGTCTTAATTAGCTTATCTAATTTTATTGGGAATGGTTGCAAGATAGGTGTGTCATCCTCCAAAATGCTCAATTTATTGTTGTTAGAATAAAGAAGCTACAGTAACTGTCAATTACCAAAGCCACCATAGGGGAACAAAATTTTGATCAATTAGATAAGCATCTTGTCAACCATGCAAACACGGTAAAATCGGTAACACAGAACTGAAAAGGAAAAAAAAATAAAGGCATAAAAAAGTGTGCACTCTCCAAATCTAGGAGTTGTTTTTTTAAGCTTCTATCAACATTTTTTTTCTTCAATAAAATAGACTGTAAAGGAGCAGGAGTTTTGCCATATTCTTGAAATACATAAAATGCAGATGTTTCATTCCTTGTTTTATTTTTTTCTTTTTCTGGTTTCTTATCCTGAAGTCTCATTTAATTTTTAATTTAAGAAGGAAACCAGTGTACAAGATGCCTTCTATTACTAAAAAAATCCAATATTTAGATCAAGTAAAACAGCATTTCTCTCACAATCAAAAGCAAAAATCTCATTGTCCAGCTCAAGGGGGTTAATAGTTTGATGTTTCTTGTAAGTTGCATTCAGTATTTGGATTGAGAAAGATATCCACGTCATTATGTCAATATGTTAAAATCCTCTGCATGATTATACCATGTCAACTGCTATACGCACCAAGACTAAGCCCTAAGATACATAGTACGATAAATTATAAGGACTAAAAAACTTCATAAACCGGTCATGATAAAAGTTTCTAAAGTTCATAAAGTTTGTCACATCTTTTATTTCAGGATAAGGCCTCAGAATACATGTCAATTAACTGATTCCAGTGTAGCATTAAGTAGTTCTTACATTAATCATTATAATTCTTATGACTAAGTCCATCACAAATTCATTCTCTAAAAGGAATCTCTAGAAACATCTTCTTCTCCTGTCCAACCAACAAATGTCTAGCCCTATCTTGCAAACAGTCTTCAATGACAGTAATTGCAACATGTGCCTTCATTCCAGCATTTTCTAAATCTGAATCAGAAGTCTATGATATAATCTATAAATGAAAAATCTTGCATAACATGTACAACTCACAGTTCTTTTTTCCATCAAAAACAAAATTCACATTGGAAAGAAGCATCAAGTTCAGCATGCTAACTGAATTATCATAAAACCGGATAGTTAAATTTAGTCAAAGAGGTTAATCATCAACTTATTTCTACAAAGATCCACACAGCTCTATGGGTCCATCAGCATTTTCAGAATCCATAGTGAAATGAATAAGAGTCTATGAGAACAACTTTAGAAATCTGTAAAAAAATGACAGCTAATATGTAATAAAGTTTTGAAAATAGGAACATCTCATGATGCAATATCAAAAAGAACAATGCAATGTCCATATTTCTGAAAAGAGAGACTACATCTTCCTAGTTCCAATCTACATTCTGATATTTAATTCCAGCATCAGGACACAAGAGAATAAATCTTCCCACTATTCCTCCTCAATGACTATAACCCGAAGTGGTAAACCTATTCCTTAATAATCCCAGCATCAACTATTGCAATGTCAAAACGAACAATTCAATAACCTATCTTCTGAAATTTATTGTGACCACCGCGACACAGGACAATAGTCTTCTCATTGATTCCCAATATTCTAGATTTGTTCCTCCCCAATAGGAAACCTTCTGTGCGGTACTTCTCAGGACCTAGACTCTCCCAGGCCTAACCACGGCTCGTTCTCAACAAAACATATTACCAGAAGGAAGAAACGCGAAGAGAGACTAATAGTAGATAACGGAGATAGAGAAGACCTAATCGAACGGTAGAGACGAGAAGGCGAACAATACCAGGCGGCCGTACATGGCGATAGGGAAATCGCAACGCACGCAGAAGTGAACCCGCTCGCCGAGGTTGCGCCGGGAGCGGCGGCCGACGGTTCGGACGGCTGCGGAGGAGGTGACGGCGCCGAGGCTCTTGGCCACCGGGAGGCCGGCGATGTTGAGGTGGTCGGGGCACGCCACCGTCACCGTGTTCGCCAGCGGGTGAGGCTTCACCGACGCTCCGCCGCCGTCACCCGCCGATACCTTCCGCAGTCGAATCTGCAGCATCGTCCTCTGCCGCTCTCCTCCCTCGCGATTACGAGTTCGATTGATTCCGGTACGGGTGATTGATGATTCAGGTTTAGTTTCATCTATATAACGTGAGAGAGAACTTTGCACGTGAAATGCACGTGAATGAGAGTTACTATTGGATTCGGATTTGGACGATTAGGATATGTTCGGATTCGACTCGGATTTGGTCGGATTCGATCTAGCCATTGACCACTAATTCGTGCCGGCGTGACCGACCCAATCCACTGGAGCTAACCACGTGGCAGCATTCGAGCGGACCTCGCAGGGGTGTGCCTTCCGTCGCATCCCCTCCACACGCCCTCTTCTTCCTCTTCTTCTTCTTATTCCCCAGACCGGCCTCTCTTCGCGCATCGGCTGTTTCCTCTCTCCTCAATGGCTTCCTCCACCACCTCATCATCCTCCACGTCCCTCTTCTCCCCCCTCTCCCCTCTCCAAACCCCACCCCGATACAAACATACAAATCCCTCGGATCTACGCCTAGGGTTTCGTCGCATCAGCTTCTTCCCCAATTCAAGAACCCTAATCCCAGTCCCACCCCCCCAAAGGAGTCCTCGCTCGGATCCGATACGCGCCGTGCAAACCGACCGCAAACCCAGCCGCTCCCCCAACGACGGTGGTGGCAAGGAGGACGGCGACCCCATCGAGCGGTTCTTGAAGCGGGACTACTCACAGTGGGGCTTTGTTTCTGACATCGAGTCTGTCTCGATCCCCAAGGGCCTTGATGAGGGCACCGTACGCCTAATCTCCGCCAAGAAGGGCGAGCCTGACTGGATGCTCCAGTTCCGCCTCCGCGCCTTCCGCCGCTTCCAGGCCATGCGCGAGCCGCAGTGGTCGGACAACCGCTACCCACCCATCGACCTCCAGTCCATCTGCTACTACTCCGAGCCCAAGCGGAAGCCCAAGCTTGGTAGTCTCGACGAGGTCGACCCGAAGCTCCTCGAGACCTTTGACCGCCTCGGCATCCCCCTCAACGAGCAGAAGCGCCTCGCCAACGTCGCAGTTGACGCCGTCATCGACTCCACCTCCATCGCCACCACACACCGTGCCGCCCTCGCTGAGAAAGGCGTCGTATTTTGCTCCATCTCTGAGGCAATCAGGGAGTACCCAGACCTCGTCCGTCGTTACCTGGGCGAGGTCGTCCCTCCGGGGGATAACTACTATGCCGCCCTCAATTCTGCTGTCTTCAGTGACGGTTCCTTCTGCTACATCCCCAAGGACACTGTGAGCCCTATGGAAATTTCCACCTACTTCCGTATTAACGACCGGGAGACTGGACAGTTCGAGAGGACTCTGATCATCGCTGATGAACGGAGCTATGTGAGCTACTTGGAAGGCTGCACGGCGCCTTCCTATGATAAGAACCAGCTACATGCTGCGGTGGTGGAGCTTTACTGTCATGAGGGGGCCGAGATCAAGTACTCCACTGTGCAGAACTGGTATGCTGGGAATGAGCAAGGCATCGGTGGGATCTACAATTTTGTTACAAAGAGGGGGCTTTGTCAAGGTAAAGGGTCTAAAATTTCTTGGACACAGGTGGAAACTGGGTCCGCAATAACATGGAAGTACCCCAGCGTAATTCTGAGGGGGGACGACACAGTAGGTGAGTTTTACTCGGTAGCACTGACAAAGGATTTTCAGCAAGCAGATACAGGAACAAAGATGATTCATCAGGGGAAGAATACTAGGAGTCGAATAGTCTCCAAGGGCATATCTGCTGGGAAGTCGAGGAATTGTTACCGGGGGCTTGTTAAGGTCCAGCCTGATGCAGAAAATGCTCGTAACTTTTCACAATGTGATTCTATGCTTATTGGTGACACAGCTGCTGCAAACACATATCCCTACATAGAGGTAAGCTGCCCATTTATCGTTATAGATTGGCTTATCATGTCTTGTTTATATTTATTATGATCTGTAATTTTTCTCCTTAATGTGAGATGCTGGATCAAGTTTCCTATTTTTCTGCAAGGCCAAGCAATTTTGGTCCCTTCAAAGAATTGGAGTTACTAATCTCTTTCTTTGAACTTCGATAAGAATTAGGTGATACCTTTAAACTCTGCAGACATGCATGCGATAGACTTTAAATGGATCTATCTGGTTGATGTTTAATGCCGTTATGGTTATGCATTTATGATTTGCATCTACATGAGAGTTGTGAGTTTGCTTGCAAGTCGACAATTTAGAAATTTTGCTTTAATAGTGGAGCCTGGCCTATATTTTCCAAATTGTTCTGATTAAAGTGACTTGCTTAGTGTGGTCAATGACAATAAATTATGGTGCATAGACAAATATATGCAACCAGAAAAAGGAAATTGGATATGGTTGTTTAGTAAACAAGAACTGATTTTTTTTATAAATTTTTTGTTCACATTTTGACACAAAACTTAAAGAAGACAATTGGTTAAGGTTATTGAAAACATTCATGCTAGTAGCTGATGAGAACATCTGTATGTCTTACTTAGGTTATTTCTAAGTAAAAATGTTTAATGGTGGTAGTGCTTCTAGTGTGATGCATTTTTATTATTTTCTTTTATTGAGCATTATGTAAGCACTTAATTACATGCAGACATCAAAATATACATATGTATTCTTTGTGTTTAATTCTCACATCTTCATTGATTTGGTTAGTTTGCAGGAGCAAAATGTGTGTATCATGAACATAGTTCATAAGATTAGGCTTATATCAGTTAGGGACAATATTTTCGAGGTTGGTCGGATCAGATCAGCATGATTAAGATTGACCTAAAAATAATTTTAAAAAATAAAATATGATTAAAAAAAAGAAATATTATATGCTGAAAGATTTTAACTGCATAGTTAATAAGATATCTAACTTTAAGAATTACAAAATTAAAAATATCAAAGATTATATATATATATATATATATATATATATATATATATATATATATATATATATATATATATATATATATATATATATATATATATATATATAAGAGGATGAAAAGTAATGATCAAAATGCAACTTTGTCAGAAGATAATATTAATTGTATTGTATAAAGACATCATCATAGTAATTAACCAGTTACACAAAAAGATGTCATGTTTGCATGCCATACAAAGATGAAGGAGAAAAAGACACTCGTGTATATGACTTGAAATAGATGCCATTATTGTGTTCGCTGCCAATTACAACAGGAAAGGAGATAGCAAGAGAAGTGGTGAATAGAATCTGATGCTCTACTAACTATGTTTTTATTTGCTTCTCAAGAGACTTGTCCTTTAGACCTTTTGGTGGTCAGTGTGGTCAATAGAATTGGTTGAATGCTAAATTATGAATTTGTGATCGGCCAAAGCAACATAGTCAGATGTTAATTGGTTAGAGATTGAGATTACGTGTTTTTATAGACTTGTTGTCTTCATTATTTTATGGGGTTTTATTAGGTTTGGTTTTTACCACACAAAATATCTTCTGAACCTGCTAAATTCTTATTTATGCTTGTGCCACCATTGTTTTGGATATTTTTTCCTTAGATATATCTGCTGTCTTAGCAGTTGTAGAACATGTGTTTGTTAGCAAATCCTTTGGAAGTATTACCCAGTTCTTTTTTTTTATTTCAAATACTCCACAGAGATCTGTATTCTTTAATTAACGGTCCCAATACCTATGGGATTTTTGACAAAACCATTTTTTGGAAATGTTAATACATACGAAATTCATTCCATTGCCCATTGGCTACAACAGTCATTTTGATTAGTGCGCAACAGATTTTCTGTTAGGTTATATCGAGGTCATCTGGTATTCTGCATTAAGGTGGTTGTGTTCTATGCATTTTTATGAGGCTGTTGTCTTTTCATTAGAATTTTGATTAATGTATATGTATATATATATATGGCTGTTCCTCATAGTAACAGTAAAGAGTTTCAATTTTGTTACTTTACAGTTAAGTTTTATATATCCATGTGCATTTATGCTTTTTATCCTTAGCATTTCTGGTGATGAGTAAATATGGATTGCACTTGATCCTTGAGGAAAATAGCTAATGACTACTTGCTATTTCTCTTAAGCCAATTGATTAGATTAAGTAAGCAATGTTTGTCACCTTTACAATTAAGCTCTACATATCCATGGGCATTTATGCATATAACTTTAGCATTTATGTTAAAGAGCAAATGTTGATTGCACTTGATCTTTGAGGAAAAAAAGACAATAGATAACGGCTTCTATTTGTAGATCGATTTGGCATCAGTTTGATCAATCTTGATTGTGAATCGACCTTCTTATTTGTACCTACTCTTGCTAGATTATTTGTACCAATTGGCATCTGTTTAATAGTTCTTGATTGTGTGATTTACTTCCATCTTTGTTGTATATACAGTTTCCAGATTATATGCATCATTAAACAACATACTTTCCAATTTCCATGTCTGTAAATTTAGTCAATTACTTATATTGATAAGTTGACTGTGCATCGACCAGGTAAAGAACCCTACAGCCCGTGTTGAGCATGAAGCAAGCACTTCGAAGATAGGCGAAGATCAGCTCTTCTATTTTCAGCAGAGGGGGATTGATCACGAAAAGGCCGTAGCTGCAATGATAGGTGGATTCTGCAGGGATGTTTTCGACAAGCTCCCCCTCGAGTTTGCCTCTGAGGTGAATGCACTCATGAACTTGAAATTAGAGGGGTCTGTTGGGTAAATATCCTCGTCTCTTAGCGGAACAAAAAGTTCGGGACTTCTTGTATACTGTATAGCTTGATAAAAAAGCAGGGTGACTTATAGCACAGAAGTCAATATCGAATGCCCTCTTTATTTTGTTCTTCACACGAGATGACCGCATCGATGATAAATCCAAGCTCAATGTACCTTCTGTTTGGAGATGAGAATGTTGCTCACAAGATTTTCCCAGTAAAGATCAGAGCTTTCAGTATCCTCTCAGCTCAACGGAGATCTGGATCTTAGCCTTTTGTTTTCAGGTATGGATTCTCATCCAGTCTGTTCATCAGCAAGTGACCAGTTGATTCATGCACGGTGAAAATAAGAGGAATTTAGGCCTTGGATGCCTTAAATGATGCTTCAAATATTCAATTGTTGTGTTTGACTACTGTTGCGTTTAATGCGAGCCTAATAAAACCTCTGTGGATTGATCCCTTCACAATTATGCTTCTCTTCTTACATGGTGATGGCTCTTCTTCTGCTAAGAAGCACACAAGGGGGAAGTCCAGCTACGAGAAAGCGTGAGAACATACATGGGAGGTGGAATGACTGAGTCTGAACTGGGAACACGTGGAGAAAGATTAGATTAATCCATGTGTTCTTGAGTCAACTAAATGGTAGGATTAATTGCCTCCTTCGATTTGCTTAATGGCATTGGCGTGGAGTAAGAGACGGTGTGCAAGATTCATGACAATAACTGTGATACCATTGTGCACGCCACTTCCACTTCGAGGTTGTCGACAGATGTAGATGTCGGGAGGATCCGAAGGGTAATTTTTGGGTCAACAAACGACTTCCAGTCCTCATCTTTTCATCATCGTTTTTTTTTTTTCACCTACAATAGTTTTGGGTCATCTTTTTATCATCATTAATTAAAATATTAAAATTATAATTTTTTTATTTATTATTTTCGTATATTAGAATAAATTAAGTTAAATTTTTCACCTTCGTAATTATAGGGATTCGTAACTATAAAAATTTTAATATAAATTTTTAAATCTAAAGATCGAAATATTAAGATCTAACTACTGTGGTAATCTATAATTAACCCCCACTCTCACTTTATATTATGTCTAAAGATATGAAAGGCAATTTTTTGGGAAAGCTTAAGCTTATGATTTTTTTTATAACATCTCTTATTTCCAAAATATTAGAAGAGAGGTTTTCCTTTTTTACATGGTGAAAATATCCTCACTGCGAGGAGGTAGTTTTAGCTTTTGAGTTTTCTGTCGAAATTTAAATAGACCGAACCAATAAAACCAATTGTAGTGTTTTTGAATAGGGTTATATCGTTTTGTTATTACTAAATTAAAAATACTTTAGTCCTATTTAAGTTCATTTCCGTTTTTAAGTAATTCAATATTTTACAAACATAAACTATTTTATCTGAGAGTTTTTAAGTGCTGTTGAGTGAAAATTAAGAATATTTTTATATATTTCAAAATAAAGGATGACAACTCTAACTCTATTCAAGAAAAAAAAAATCCGTAGAAACTAAATTTTAGTAGGGAACCCTTTTTTAACGGTGTTTTGATTTTTTTTTTTCTTAAAGAAAATATAGAAAAAAAATAGCATAATCTGAAGGAAAAAAGAAAACTAAAACCTCGGAGCTTTTCCTAAGAAGTAGGCCAGTGAAGAAACTACAGATGCCAAACGTTAGATGTTTCTTCTGCAAGAAAGCATCACCAGATGCACACTCGATGCCACTTACATTGTCAAGGAGGGTTTCTTGATGGCTTCAGAAGCTGTCAACCTTAACCCTGTCCCTAATGCCTACAGGTCAACTCAATCCATCCACGTACAGCAGTGAAGAATAATTCCTTTGGTACTGATTGCTCTGATACCGATCTACCGTAGGATGCTGCAGAGTTACTAACAAGGCAATGGTGGGGGTAAAAGACCATTCTGATCACCACTGAAAGGAGAAGAGAATTAGACACTACCACTCGATGCAGAAGCAAAGGCAATCTATTCTGACAGCACACATAACCAGCTAGCCATGAGCAATGGTAAAAATTCATGGAAGGTTTTTGACTTCATTGAAGGGAATAAACAAAGTCAAGCTGTAGAACGGAGGGAGGGTGAGATCCCCAGATCAGTCCAGTGCTTCGTGATGGAGAGAGAATGAATAGAAAACTGAGGCCACTGTGTGAGCTCTTCCCCCCAACTTCCTCTGCACTGGAATCCAAAGCATTGTCTGCTCCCACGAGGCATCAGCTAACACAGCAGCTATTTTCTATCTCAGTCCCTGAAGCTTCCCCAGCTTTCCATATAACATCGAAGACTTTGAAGCCAGCATTAATATAAGCTCATCATAAGCTTTCTGAGTAGGAAATGCCCTTCAAGAATTATCATGGGATATCAACTCGACAGAGAGAAACTTTCAGTTCTTGCTGATGCTTAGTCCACCACCAGTCCTTCCTGAGTTGATCAAAGAGGAGAAGAAATTGCAGCTGATACAGCCAATCCTTAGCTTAAATCTGTATGCACCATGTGCTTCATTGCATCAGTAAGCTCACTGTGCTCAGGTCACTCTGCAGTAAGATTGCAAGTAGGCCAAGTAAGTTCTATGAAGAGTGACTCTAAATGGTGGCAGATTCGAGGGGTGGAATTTAATTGCTGCACTAACGACAGTAGAGCTGACCTTTATCACGAGCATCCCATCCGGTGCATGTGAGATCATTAAGTGCACTCGAATCACTATGATTAGAGGTAGAAAGATATCCCCAGCACTAATCACCAAGCACCGACTGCAATTAACTCCATTGACTTCCGAGTTCTCTTCACCCGCCCACTTGCTATAAATGGAGGCGATACCTGAACGAGTTACTCCTCAGCTCCTCTCTGCAAGTGGCGTGTGCAGCTCTGCACGAGACCATGAGCAGCTCAACGGCTCCTCTCCTCCTCGCTCTGCTGTTGGCTTTCGTGGCTCGAGGCCACGCCGACCTATACGGCAACCCCACGCCGCCGGCTCAACCGCCGTCGAGAGTGGCCGGAAAGAAGTTCCCCCCGGACGAGTTCATCTGCAACAGCCCCAACAGCGACTGCTTCGGCGCCAACATCACCTGCCCCGATCAGTGCCCGTCCTTCCGGCCGGCCAACCCCAATGAGAAGGCTTGCTTCATCGACTGCAACAATCCCACCTGCGAGGCTGTCTGTGGAAGTAAGCGCATTAGCACTACATGCATAGTTGTACCACTTTGGATGCTGACCTGATCTCCTCTCGTTGGGTATGCAGCCAGGAAGCCGGACTGCAACCTGCCTGGTTCAGGGTGCAAGGACCCGAGGTTCGTCGGCGGCGATGGCATCGTGTTCTACTTCCGCGGCAAGGCGAACCAGCACTTCACGCTCGTCTCCGACGCCGGCTTCCAAATCAATGCCCGCTTCATCGGCCTCCGCCCCGCCGGCCGCCGACACGACTACACGTGGATCCAGTCCCTCGGCATCCTCTTCGGCAAGCACACCGTCACCGTCTCCGCCACCCCCGCTGCCGCCTGGGACCGCAGCGCCGACCACCTCTCCTTCGCCTTCGACGGCGAGCCCTTCGACCTGGGCATCGGCCACCTCTCCTCCTGGTCCTCGCCTGCCGCAGGCGACCTCCTCGTGGAGCGCACCGCCTCCGTCAACAGCGTGATCGTGGTCCTCCCCGGGACGTTCGAGATCAGGGCGACGGTCGTCCCCGTGACAAAAGAGGACGACAGGATCCACAAGTACAACGTTCCCGCCGACGACTGCTTCGCCCACTTGGACGTGCAGTTCAAGTTCTTTGGGCTGTCGGAGCGGGTGGAGGGCGTGCTGGGGCAGACTTACCAGCCCAACTTCCAGAATCCGGTGAAGAGGGGGGTGCCGATGCCGATCATGGGCGGCGAGGACCGCTACTTCACCTCCTCTCTGCTGGCCACCGACTGCAAGCGCTGCATCTTCTCGTCGGAGGTGCCGGCGGCGCCTGAGGTGGTCGACGCTTCTGCTGCTTCCTTCGACTGCACCAGCAAGATGAGCCATGGATATGGGATAGTCTGCAGGAGGTGAGAGCGTGAGATCATACGAGGAAGAAGAGAGGAGGAGACACTGAAGGACGGAGAAGGGGGTTTAGTATGAATAAGGTGGCATGGTGTTGCTGTTGACAGCAGTAGCAGCAGCAGCAGCTCATGCAGCATAGAATCTTAGTCTACATAAAAAGATTGATCAGTATTATGTGATGATACCAAGTGTGTAAGCATTATCTATTATGTTTGAGAATTGTGAGGTATGATGTGGAGCAACTGCTCCTGTACTTTGCTATTGATTAATAAAGTGTTTAAGGACCTAATTACACATTATAAGTTCATTAATATATGATTTATATCAACACAAGATACACAAAATTTAAAACCTTGCATTAATTTAACACCACAACTCTCAGCACTCTTGTTTTTCTGAAACTTAAAAATAAAAAAAATATTTTGTTCTGGTTTTTTTTTTTGAGAAAAAAAGAAACTTGCAAAGATCTGATTAAGGCCATGATCAGTGATCCAAGCACATAGTAATAATCAACTGGCAATTGTTGGTAACTTCTTGGCAAAACTATTCAGCAAAGAAAAAAAATTGTTTCCTACTGCATTGTTGTTTCAAGTAAGAACTAGTTGTTGATCAAGGATTTAGAATGCATGAGTCATGTGCAGCCTCTCAAAACCAATTACTAGACAAAGAGGTTAATATGAAGTACTCTGGAAAAAAGAAAAAGTTTATGGATGACCACATCCTGTTATAAAAATTTCCACAGAGATCAGAGCATAAAATAACTCCTCATAACTATGCTGAAAAATATATGACATAAAACTCTCAAGACAGATAAAATAGCCAATTCAAGCATGTTTTGTTCCTGTATTTTTAATTCCATTCTAGGATTTTAATTAATCATACAATTATGATGGAGTGTAATTTAACAAATACAATGGTTCAGACAGCAAGGAGAAGGATACAAATATGACAAAACTTTGTACTGACTGAAATCAGTGGATAGCCCTAAAAGTATCTGGGATTAGCTACAATGATTATAGGTTTAAAAGTCATATGCCAACTATTGATTTGGAATCCAAGTGAACTTTGCTCCAAAGTTTAAAGACAAATTGTAGTTTATCCCTAATGCCCCATGTATGTATCCTGTTTATGCTGCTAACATTGTGCTTTGTATTCAGCTTATGGGTCCATATACAATTATTCCGACTACTATTTCGCTCACAACGGAGTATTGAACAAGTTTTTCATAATGCTAGGGCTAATAGTTACACTGGACCTTTAAGACATGAAAACAAATATGCAATCTCAAATTGCATTCACAATGGTCTCCTAAATGTTTTCAGATAAACTGAAAAATGGAACTACAAAGGAAATAAACTTACACAAGAAAGGAAACATGATAAATGAAGTTCAGTATACTTTGGTCCAGGTAGCTGGGACCATAAACATCCTTATACCACAAGTCAGGTCTTTTATTCCTCATGAGCACAATGTGTGAGCCTAATGCAAACAGTAATACATAGGGAAATGGAGATAATAATAATAATAATTATTATTATTATTATTATTATTATTAGTATTATTATTATTATTATAGCACAGTCAATGTGAAAATTCAACAAGATTCAATTCAAAGAAGCAAACAAATATCATAAGAAGAAAGTACATCCATGCAACCAAGACATTCAAGGAAATTACATCACAATTTTGGTCATACTACACTTTGACAAATCCCTATGAAATGGCATGTTGATTGTGTATATTATTGTCTTTTTCTTTCTTTTTTTCTTTGTACATCTGGCAAACTTTCTTTTAGCCGAAATAACATATTTTACCTTTTTTAACTTGGCCTCATGATGCCTGAAAGGGATGCCCTATCTTCAATACCTAGCATATGTCTAGGTTGATCAAAATGTCCAATAGGTTACAATGCATAATGAGATAAAATTCAATTGCTACCATTTCACATAAGCTTTATACACAGGATGATCATCTGCATTTTATCAAATATTTAAAAAATATATATAATATATAGCACACCAAATGGATAGCATATTATTTCAATGTCCTCGAGTATTCATGGTTTGAGCACTCAAGACGGCAAACGTTGGAAACTTTGACTCACTCAAGTTGAGTGAACATTCAACTTGATCGACTGTCAGTCCATGGAGTAACTTTTCAGGTTCCCCTGTTGTTGTGAACCTGAAATCTATAGACTCAAAGGGAAACAGAAATGTGGTCTGGAGACAACACAAAATGTTAATAATTAAAAAAGAATATGTACCTCTATATTTTGGCATCTGTTTGTTCAGCATATTGTTGAAGCATCATTCCCAATATGAAGACTTTTGTCACTTTGCCAAATAATATCACCAGATCATATAATTGAAATGAACAGTGTTTTTTTTCATCAAAATGGACTTGACATATTCAAAGTATCATTCTGAGAGTTTAGCTTGGCTTCTTGCATCAATTTGTAGACATTCCTAGCAATCAGACCTCTCTCAATGGCATGGCTCCAGAGTAAATCTAGAATGCCACTATCATTTGCAAGTGAAGCACAGAGTGACTTGTAAATTTTAGCCGTTATTATCAATTGCTTCTTAACCATTTCATTTAGTATCTCACAAGCTGCGATCCGCTTTCCTGTGCTCAAGTAAGCATATGCAAGACTAGCATACACAAGACTATCACCTAATAAACCTTTTTCTAGCATTTTGTTGAATGCCTTCTGTGCAAAATCAACTAAACCTCGTTTGCATAGCCTTCTTATTAGAGCTCTATATAACGACTTATCCACAGAAAGACCTCTATGTGCTATCTCATCTGGGATGCTTAGCACGGCCTCCACATTGTTCAGGCTGCAGTAACTATCTACAAGCCATGAGTAGGTACTGTAGTTTGGTGCAAAACCTGCATGTAGTGGATCAGCAAGCAAATTATCATAGAGGATTAAACTAGGGATGCTAGCACCAAGGTAAATTTTCTTCAAAGGGTGAAAAGCACTGAAATAGTAAATGTGAATGCAGATGAAAGTTAAAAAATATCAGACTGCTACACAAGAAGCACAATTACATTACCAAAAGAAGATATTGACAGTCTAGCAAGTCAAGCTATTAACTCACAAACCAGCTATTGGCCTAGTGGTTAATACACCTCTTACTCACGAAGTGGTGCTGTGCTAACTCTAGGAAGGTGGTTCATCTAAAATATGATTTAGGTAAAATCTAATTTAATTTGCCAGGATGCATCTAAAAACAAACCCCCTAATACAAGAGATGCACCATGTCATACTTACCAGGCATCTGATAAGGAAAAATATGAAAAGTATAACTGATGCTACTGATTATATATAAAAAGTGTATCCGGTATAAGCATCACAAAAACCAAATACAATATAGACATCAAAAACATCAAATATCATACATACATCACTTGTTCAATCTTACTTGGATTCTTACTAACATCAAATATTATACAGCAAGTCTTGTTCCATTAAGTAAGCACTGCTGGAGTTGCAAACAATTTGAACCTTATCTGGTTGAGTTTACAAAACAAACATATTTTACCGCTCATGTTATTATTACTTTTCTTTTTCCTCCTGCCAATTAGTAATCAGTTTATGAGTTAAATAGATCATAATTGATAATGTACAATGGAGTCTGATATACCTGCATCCAGCATGTCTAGGAGGACTTCCTTAGCCTCGTCTAGTTCCTGAACCTTGCAGAATCCATGTATTAGGGCCTTGTACGTAAACTGGTCTAGCACTTGCCCTGATTCCAACATCTTGTTCCTAAGCTTCCATGCAAAATCCATATTTCCTCTCTTGCAATATGCATTAATCAAGGTGTTGCACGTGACATTATCAGGTTGAACCCTTCGATCATCCATCTCATTCAGGAGATCATTAACAGCCCTCATTTTGCCTTCTTCACATAGCTTACGGATGATTGCATTATATGTAGCCACCCCAGGATACAGTCCTTTTGCCTCCATCTCTTCACGCAATCTAAGCCCTTCATCGAGGTCATTAACTCTGCAGTAGCCATCAATAAGAGTAGTGTAGGTCACTTGGTTTGGAGCTGCACCTTTGATTTCCTTAAAAAGCCTCGAGGCTTCCCTCATTCTACCGTCTTTACAGAATCCATAGATAAGAGAATTATAAGTTACAATATCGGGATGAATTCCTTCTTTCTCCATTCTCTCCTGAACAGCCAAAGCCTCATAGTGCATGCCCTTCTTGCAATATAATGAGATCAAGGTGTTGTAGGTGAACAAATCAGGACGTACCACCTTCCCATCCATCTCACTGACCAACTTCTCAGCCTTCTCAGTGTCACCCGACTTGAAACAAACATGGATCATGACATTGAGAATGTGGACATTGGCAACAACCCCCATGCGGAGGATGTCGTCGTATACATTCCAAGCTGTGGCTGTCAGTCTTGCCTTGGCTAGCGCGCTCAAGAGGGCACTGCAAGCATGTGGATCAAGCCTCAGTCCACGAGATTTCATCAGCTCAAGTATCTGGATTGCATCATGCGTCTTGTTCGACCGGGAGTAGATGAACACCAGCCAACTCAGGATCTGCGAATTCGAGTCTTGATCGCCATGATCGCTCAGCAACGCACTCAACACCGTCGGCGACGAGAGGAACCCCTTAAACGCGAACTTCTGGAGCAAGTTCCGCGCTTCTTGGAATCGCCTGCTCCTGGTGAGGAGGTGTACCATGGTGAAGTTGGTTGGGAGGGAATGGTGGTAGTGGGGAAGAGACTGCGCCCGCTTGAAGAAATTCCAGGAGAGGCCGGTGTCGGCGGACAGCTGAAGCAGGATCTGGTGCACATTGGAGGTGGTGAAGCGATCGCTGACACGGGGGATCCACAGGGTACACCAATTCCCCTTTGAGACAATTGCGCAAACACCTTGAATGAATGCCGCCTCGTTCCTTCCGTGCGAAATGCCGCCCATCTCAAGACGACCGGTCAAAGAAATTGCTTCAATTCCACTGGCGACGAGGTCGCGTTAAGCGCCACCGCATCTCTGCCTTTCGATTTGCACAGGTGACGCTGTGGAGGTCGCCAACTTTCCGACGCACTCTCCCACCCGCGACCAGCCTGCCTTGTCGCCGTGCATGTGCGCATGCCAAATCCTAATCTATACATATGAATATGTTGTTCGCATTGATGTGGCATATATGCGATAGCTAATAATTACAATATCATATTATTATTATTATTATTACGATCTCTATACTGAAATTTTTTATAATTCTGAAAGTAAAATAAATAATCTTATTTAGTTATATTAATAAAAATATAATATCTGACACTTGGATGTTAAAATAATTTCAATATTCGTTTCATTTCTGGGATGTTAAAATTATCTTTTTTATCGATAAAATCATTACAAATGAAAGATATATTAAAATTATCTTTTTATTTATTATTTTTTTACCGATCTAATATATTGTGTCATACATAACGTTATGTGTTCTATCAATGCAGCTGATGACATTAAAACAAATGAGGTTACTTATTTCATTTTCAAAATTATAAAAATCTCAATGTAAATTTTTAAAGTATAAAGATCACATTATTAATAGAGTCTGAGATAAACTATAATTAGCCACCTAATATCCCACATAATTAGGATATATTATTTATGATATTTATATATTTATTTATAATTTTAAATAATATTTTCTCCTATACTAATTATCTCATTTCTCTAAGCTTAAGTATCTATAAATCTTATTAGCAGTCCTCTATTATGTCACCATTTTTTTCATTTTGTAACTCAATATACCCATCATCATATACTTATATTGGAAATACTAAATACATTTATTTAATAGTCTAATATAAATTCACAAAGGGTTGAAAATTCAAGGTATTAACTTACTTGATTGGTAAATATTTTGTCAAGATCCAATAGTTATTGGATACTTATATTTCATGAAAGCATCCCTGTTTTAACAATCATCCCACATTTTAGTCTGTGAATAATACGTATATGTCGAGAAAATTTGATTTGTCAGAAAAAAAAAAAACACCCTAAATTATCAAGCAACGAATGAGTAAAAATTTCAACAGAAATTTCCACGCATGAACAAGAAGAATTATCAGAGAAACTTCGAAGGAAGACCAAATGCTATCTGCAACACAAGTTTGTCACGTAATCCATAGTAATATATCCTCGTAAAGATTTCCTTTCTTCTGGATGCAACTCAGGTCTCATCGTCAGACCAGTCGAAAACGAGGAAGAGAAGCCTCCAAAGGAAACGATAACGAAGTCTTATATTGCATATGAATGAAGCGAAGTCAAGCTTGGAAACCCACGAAGCTTTTAGCCGCCAAACAAGCTTACATAACCCCTCCTCATTGCATGCCGTCGACTTCATCCTTGGCCTTGAGATGGCTGAGCCCCACAGAATCCACCCGGCTGCGGTGGACGTCGAATCTCCACTTCCGTCGCCGTCGCAAGCCGCAAAGAGCGGTGAGAACGACCAACAGCAGCCAAAGAGTTCGAGGAGCCGATGCTGCAGGTGCCTGTGCTGCACGGTCCTCACCCTTGTCGTCCTCATCATAGCCATTGGCGCCACTGTCGGCATCCTGTACCTCGTCTTCCGCCCCAAGATCCCCAAGTACTCCGTCGACCGTCTCACCCTCTCCAACTTCACCGTCGACGACGACACGACCATCAGCGCCACCTTCAACTTGACGGTCACCGCGAGGAACCCCAACAGGCGGATCGGCATCTACTACGGGCACGGCAGCCACCTGAGTGCGTGGTACAACGGCACCAGGCTGTGTACCGGAGCCTTCCCCGTGTTCTACCAGGGCCACCGGAACACGACGGTGGTGAGCCTGTTGCTCGCGGGGGAGACGCAGCTGGGCAGCGGGCTGCTGCAGGAGCTGCAGCAGCAGCAGCAGCAAACGGGGACGGTACTGCTGGACTTCAGGGGAAGTGTGCCGGTGAGGGTGAAGCTAGGGAGGCTGAAGCTTCCGAAGGTGAGATTCAAGGTGAGGTGCAACATCGTGGTGAACAGCTTGAGTAGCAGCAACAGCATCAGCCTCAGATCAAGCCACTGCAAGTTCAAGTTGAAGCTCTGATTCCTTTCCTTCTCACATCTCGACTTCTCTCTTTGTATCATCTACCAATTTATGTCATTTGTATCAGAAGATGTTGCATGCAGACATGTTAAAGCATATGCATGCACGGTCTGAACATGCCTAGCCATTAGCTCAGTTTATTTGCATTTGATCATTGATAGTATATTCTAATGTATCTTAAAATTATCATTGAAGTTGATGAGAATTTTAAGATTATAAAAGAGAGAAGGAAAGAAGATTATTACTTGAAACAAAGTTGGGTCATGCATGTAGTCTAAATCCATCAAAGCCTAAGGAATGCTTTGGCCAACACATGAAACTTCATGTGTTGACCTCCTTAGATATCATGTGAATATCCTTCAAAGTTCTCATTGATATATTATTTTAAATTTTTTTGTTTTAAATTGGTAGATGAGACATAATATGTCCATATGTCCATAAGTATCCTATTCAAAGCTTTCCTTAAAATTTCAGATCATTTTGAATAGTGCATCTATGTGATGCACTATTTTATATTTTCTCAAAAATAATACATCACTTATAAGGAAATTTGTTTTCTAAACCAAAATGTTTACATATATTATTGACCTATTTAGAACCTCAAATGTGAAAAATATTATATATAATATATTTTATAATTTATTAAAAATATAAAAAATAAGAAAAAAAATAAAACATTGATTAGATTATCAAATATCAATAAATAATCTAAAATAATACTCTAAAATGAAAAACCATATATATCCATAATAGTCTGGAAATTTTTTCTAAAAAATTCATATCATTTTGAATAATATATCGCCTATTAGAATTTTTTTGTCTAGTGTAAATTTTCTACACATATTGCTGATCTATTTAGAAGTTCAAATATAAAAAAGTATTACATAGATGCATTATAATTTATTACAAATATAAAAAAAATAAAACACAAATGATCATAAATCCATAAAAATATCAAGAAAATTCTCTAAAATAAAAAAAAAACAATGACATATGGCTATAACTATCTTATTCTAAGATTTTCTAAAAATCTCTGTTCATTTGGAGCAGTCCATTTATATGATGTACTGTTTTTTTTATTTTTCCTCAAAAAAAGTGTATCACCTATTAGAATTTCTTTTTCTATATCAAATATTATATATATTATTAACCTATTTAGAAGCTGAAATGTAAAAAAATATTATAGGGATGAATTATAATTTGTTAAAAATATAAAAAAAAAGGACAAAATAAAAAATAACATGCTGTGCAAATGATAAAAAAATCTCTAAAATAGAAAAGTAATAACATATGTCCATAAGTGTCCAATTCAAAGTTTTCCTAAAAACTTTCAATCATTTTGACAATGCATCTATGTGATCATTGTTTTTTTTTTCCCCTCAAAAACAAGGCATTTAAACCAAATTTTCTACATATGATGTTAACCTATTTAGAAACTCAAATGTGAAAAAATATTGTATAGATGCATTATAATTTATTTAAAATATATAAAATAAGGATAAGATTATTTAAAAACCAGTGACATATGTCCTTAAGTATCCTATTCAAAGTTTTCTTAAAAATTTAAGATTATTTTGAACAATGCATATATGTGATGCACTATTTTTATATTTTCCTCAATAACAGTGCATCACCTATTAGAAAAAAAATTTCCTAGATCAAATTTTCCACATATATTGTTGACCTATTTAAAAGCTCAAATATGAAAAACATTGCATTGGTGCCTTATAATTTTTCTAAAAATAGGAAAAAGAGAAAATATACAAATAATACCAAAAAATCTCTGAAATAGAAAATCAATAACATATGTCCATAAGTATCCTATTCAAAGTTTTCCTGAAAATTTGAGATCATTTTAAATTGTGCATCTATTTGATACATTGTTTTTAATTTTTTCTCAATAAAATTACATCATTTATTATATATTTTTTCTCTGAACCAAAATTTTTACATATATTATGGACCTCTTTAGAGGCTCAAATGTAAAAAAAAAATATTGCAGTTGATGAATTATAATTATTGAAAATTAAATAAATAAGGTGAAAAATAATATATTATTCTACACATAGACTTTATTTTTGTACAGAATGCTCAAAATATTGATAGGAAAACAATAAGTTTTCATAACACTGTTTTGAATATTAAATATCAATGTGACCCTACAACACTTGCTACACAATAATTTAAAAGTTCAGATTTTTCTAGCAAATATTTTTTTAGAAATGGAGAGATACCTTAAAAAACCTTCCAAGCTTTGTCACAAACAATGTGACAACGAAAGAATATTAAACATCGATACGACTCTAAACCCCTAACTATACAATAAACCAAAAGTTCATATGTTTCAACAAATATTTTTATAAAAATAAAAAATATACAGAACAATACGACAACAATAGAATAGAAGCTTAAAGAAATTAGTATCGCCAGTGAAAAAACACGCCTTTAAATACAATAACACAGTTAAAGGTGCTTAAAAGATGTAGAGTACAATGAAACAACAACGATGGAATAAAGGTGAAATAATAATATATATTGTACTATAAAATCACTGATTTAAGTTAAATTAATTTTTTATCCGAGTTAATCATTTGTGAATTCAAGTGATTTTTAATACTAATATTTTTAAATTAATTCAAGTGATTTTTCTAAAAAATATTAGTGCTGTTTGGTTTTTTTGAAGTTGAGGTGTTCTCAGACCAAAAGAAAAGGTCAGGAGTTTTTTTTTCGAAAATTCGTCTATTATTTTTTAGTTGGTAAATATTATATATATATATACATATGCATATACATATATATATATATATATGTATATATATATATATACATATATATATATATGTACATATATATGTACATATATATATATATATATATATATATATATCTATATATATCTGACGGTAAAATAGTAATCAAAGCTTTGTAGTCCGCCGCAGGGTTTAGAGGAGGTTCTCGGTGTTCGGATCTCACACGTCTCCTAGGATCCTTCTCCTTCCAGTTTCTTCGATTTCTCCCGTGCAGCTACTCCTCTTCCCGTGAACTCCATACACGTGGTTTCGATTCCACTGTGAAGTCGTAAATGTAAGTTTTGGCCGGCGATTTTACGCCCGGTCACCATGTTTATCCACTCGAGAAGCGATAGAAAAGTCAGCAGTGCCGTTTTGGATTCCAGCGAACGTGATGTGAGACATCTTGTACTCATTCATATGGTTTCTTCAATCCGTTTGTTGCAGACATAATCGATGGCAATTGGACTTGAGCGATTGGTATGATGTTGTGCGAGTGCGGCTTCTGGATCGATCAGTAGAAACAAAAAGGTGGGTGCCTTTTCTGGTGTTCTTGGTTGGGATGGTGAGTAAAAACCTGATTTTTACTGCGTAATCAAACGTGAAAGCATAGTTTATGAGATTTTCACTTTCAGTGTGTTTGGATTTGCTTGATCAGGTCTCTTTCGATTGCCCAATCCCGAAACCCCAACTGCATTCTTGTTGCCTTTTTAGTCAGGTGTTGGCTTCCCTATCTCTTCTAGGTAATTTCAGGAACCCCCATTTTATGTCGGGTAGTGAACCTGGATGTAATCTCATCTTCTCTTCGCCTTTCCAATTGAGGGTCATTGGGTGCATTTATCTCAGCTTATTGTTGCATCGATTGGTTATCCTTCCTTGCAATGCTTCCCCTTGACACTTATGTGTTTTCCTTCTGCGTGCTTGAAATGTTTCTGTAGAATTATTTTGGGCATGATTTCCAGCTACAATTATCTAGTTAGAAACTGTTGTTGCTGAGATTTGGCATCCAAGAGCTACTTGAGTGAACTCAGTGAAGGTTCCTGTCTTGCACTTGTGAGTCACTTGACTGGTTTTGGGGAGTTTTGGGAAACCTCTTTTGCTTGCTTCAATCCTTTTCTTCGGTGAAGAACAAGTTTGATCTGCTGCTAAATTTGGGGGATGGTGATGGAAGAAGCAAGCTGCAGTCCATCGTGGACTAGGGAGCAGGATAAGGCATTTGAATATGCTCTGGCCACTCACCATGAGGATTGCGACAACCGGTGGGAGAAAATTGCTGTGGATGTGCCTGGGAAAACCATTGAGGACATCAAGCACCATTACGAACTTCTTGTGGAGGATGTCAATGGCATCGAGTCCGGCCGGGTGCCCTTGCCTTGCTACCCATCTTCCTCGGAAGGTGGTGACCTGGCCAATGAAGGTGGCGGCAGCAGCAAAAAGGGATGCCACTCTCATGGTGATTCTGCCCATGGTGGGAAAGCATCGAGATCTGATCAAGAACGCAGAAAGGGGATAGCATGGACCGAGGATGAGCACAGGTTGAACCACCATACTCATCTTTTTTCTTGGGTTTTATAGGTATCATGTTGGACTATTTTGGTTTTTTAGATTCATGAATGTGATCGTGTTGATGCAGAAAATCCTCTTGAATAGCATTTTTAGGTACTGATGGATCAGTGCTATTTAAGAAAGTCACAGGTTTAGCATAAAAATTTATACATACACTTAAAGAATATAAATATTGATGAACTTTAGGAAAACTGTCTTGGAAATTTATTATAATGGGTTGTTTATATGGTCTTCGTCTATGTATTTTTATGCTTCTGATGTGGTGAACATCATTTTCTTTTTGGTCTTGTTCAAAAGACTAGAGTGGAATAACCTAGTTGTTTCTCCAATATGTGATGAAGAAGAATATTCCTATTAGTATCCCAGGTTTAATCCCTGTAGTCATTAGAACTATATTACCATTAGTTTCCCAGATTTAATCCCTGTAGTCATTAGAACTATATTGATTTAGTACTTGTTAAAATGGTGATACATCTTTTACCTTACAAAGGGTGTGTGGTTTGGCAGTATGTTTCTAGTCTTTATCATCTATGAATCAGAAGCCAGTGGTGATGATCGAGTAACAAATAATTGAAGACTTGTATATGGCATTGGATGTGTCCTTTCTCTATTGATGTTGTTTTTGTCCTGTTTTCTTTTGAGGAATTTCTCTATGCATGTTCTGGGTCTGGACTATATGTTTTTCATTATTAGTTGATTTATGATATCTTATATAGCATCGAAAAATTTTGCATCATTTCTAATGATAAATCACAATCTGTGGTAAATCATTTAGCAAAAGATAGCTTACACTGTCATTCGAAGTTTACTTATTTTACCTTAACTTCAAATCAATCAAGTGCATTGCCATTTCATCTTCTGACATCGATACAGCAAGAGCCAGATTGTATTAAGTTATCTGCTCTACCTTACCATAATAACCTTTTTTTGTTCAAACATGATCAAGATTTTTATTGAAATTATTTGTTCTTTATACCTGCTTGTCCTCTTACCTCCAGAAGTAAATCTTTGTCCATTTTTTGTTCAAGATGTCAGACTGATTGGTATTAAAAAATGTGAACTTTCATCTCAAATTGGTTAATATCACATTGTACAACCTTTCCAGGAGGATATATGTCATATACTTAAAAATGCCGCTGCTTCTAAGAGGAAAAAAAATAGAATTACCGTCTCTTTCCAAAGATTTCTCTTAATTAGCACTGTTTTACAATTTTGTTGTTTCCATTAAATAGGTAACACTATTTAGGCTTGTTCTTTAGTTCAGGTAGGGTTCTCAATTTCGATATGTAATGCCCTGTACGAGCAGTACATATCGGTCTGAGAGGATATTGATATGCGGACCATCCTCTATCAGGCAATACTAGTGTTTTGACCCCGTATCGGGCGATACGGGGTCTATACCAAGCGCTAATGGTCAAAATCCAACCGTTATCGAGGCATACCGATTGGTACGTCTGATCTTTACCGATGTGTACCGGTCAGTACGCCTCGGATTTCGACCATTACCAAGGTGTACCGGTTGGTACGCCCCAGTATTTTTGGACTATTATCTCTAGGTATTTTTGAAGATTTTTTAGCTCTTTTTGGGCGTACTATCGGTACACCCTACTGTCGGTATACCTCGATACGTACCATACTGAGTAGGGCTCAGTACATCGGTACGGATTGAAATTGAGAACCTTGGGTTTAGGTACCTTGAAACAATTGTTTCATAAACCTTTACATGCTTCTTTAACAAAAGTCTGACTCTTAAGTTTTCATGAGTTGTTGAAATTGATTTCTTTATATAAAAAACAAGGGATATGTTTTCCCTTATACAACAAGAGAATGGGCAAAACAAATGAGACTAGCTTCCTTCAAACTAATTGTTCTTATCTAACTTTTCTTCTTTTTCCCTTTTCTTGGGTGATTCTGACATTTTTTCTTGAGTTGTTGAGATTTATATTTTGAAGAACAAAGAAGGGACATCAATGGACCTTCCTATATATTGTTCTCAGAGGTGCCAGCAAACTATATATGCATATGTCCTCTCTAAACTTAGGAATTTGCAAGATATTGTCATAGAGATGTGTATTCTTTTTAAGACTAAGTAGGGACAGACAATAATTAATATGGAAGCTAAACAATAGGTTTTTTTCTGCTTCTCAAATCATCTTGCCCTGTTGAATTTCTTCACATTCTTTGTGGCTCACTCTCTATCTTGATCATATAATCTTGTTTCATGGAAACACGTTTTAGATGATGAATAAAAGAATAGTAGTCATTCCATATTAATTAGCTATCCCAGCGGTAGGCAGATGGTTCAAGACTCAGAACTAACATCTTAAGTAGATTAGATGACAAATGATGCAATGTTAGTATGAAGGCTATCATCCTCTCTGCACTTTAGATGTCATCTTCTTTCAGTCCTTGAAGCCATAATGTTAAATGGGAAGTAAAAATTGTCACTTACTCTATGATCCCAAGTGTTAATGATTGAAAGATTTAGACAATTTGGAATGTGGAAATATGAATCTGAAGAGAGAAATGACATTTTTCTGTTTCCTTTCTTCTCATGGAGAAAGACATAGGTTGGGTTTAAATTTCCACCAGTCAGGTTATTATATTGCTTCATTAACATCAGTTATTATATCACTGTTGACTTTACCTCTTTTCAAAAATATATGTATGCATAGTTCAAGTTTTTGTCTGATATACCAAGAAATATGTTAGTTGCTTTTGGTGGATCATCTGCAACTGTTGAACCAGGCCTTGGTCTTGCAGTTAGTTCTTTTCTTCATCTTAAAGATATTGTTCAGATCATTGTGATTATGGTGGCTAGAGTACTTGACTAAGATAACATAAGAACCATAGGCGGAAGAATGTATGAGAGACAAATAAGATATTCTCGGTATGAAGACCATCTGTCTCCTTGCTCTTCCAAATGATCTTAAGATCCTAAAAGCAAAAGGTTGTCACTTGTAGTTAGCCACATATCTCTTACAGCACAATTCACTCTAATCTAGAACATTATTTTATCAATTAGTCCCCTGAGGAGTGAACTCTTGTTGTTTCCTGCTAAAATCTTATATCAAATATAACAAATTGTTTTTGTCCAGCTTCTTTGTTGCTTCTCTCTTCACCTCTAGGGTTGCCTATTAATCTTCAAATATTTTTGTAAACATTCTCTCAGAGTGATTCTTGTCATCAAGATCATACTGCAACTGCTTATAAAAATTAGCATTCTTGCCTGATTTTTAACAGATTATTTCTTCTTGGACTTGAGAAGTACGGAAAAGGTGATTGGAGGAGCATATCTCGGAACTTTGTGATCTCAAGGACACCTACACAAGTTGCAAGTCATGCACAGAAGTACTTTATTCGGTTGAACTCGATGAACAAAGATCGGAGAAGAACAAGCATCCATGACATAACCACTGTGACCAACGGAGACACACCGACTCCTCAAGGGCCAATCACTGGTCAAATAAATGCATCTGTGGCAACTGCAGGGAAGTCTGCCAAACATTCTCTTCAATCAGCTGCCGACCCAGCTGGAGTTGGTATCTTTGGAACTACCATCGGGCAGCCGGTGGTTGGTGGTCCTCTTATGCCTGCAGTAGGCACTCCGGTAAATCTTCCTGTTCCTGCTGGATCCCATATCGGCTATCCGGTGCGAACCCCAGCGAGCATCTCATCGACTACCTATCAGATGCCTCCCACATCATCTGGTAGCTGAGTACAAGGGAATCTTGAAGTAGAAGAGAATGCCACAGCTCCACCTTGCATCTACTTCTCATTAATGTCAAGTAAGATAAGAGATGCAAGCACATTTATGGATGACTGTGTTCTGGTATTTGTACAACTACTTGATTACTGACTGGATCGTGTCAAAATAAGCTATTAAAGGAAACTATTGATTCAGGAATGCAACATGAGAAAGTTGTGGCAATCAAAATAGACAAAGGCAGCTCTTTGTGTGTTCAGTACTCAGTTGGCTTCTATGGTAACTTGTTTGATCTGTTTGTGTGGAGGTAAATGGGGCTCGAAGGATATGACATGTGTTAATAATTATGCAGTTCAACAAATGGGGCTCATTTGACCTAATGTTAGTTCGGCATCGTGATACTTCCACTCTTTGTTAAGTCGGAGAACCATGTCTTTATAAGCGTCAGATATTGAGATGGACAATTCCTCTCATGCCTTAAATCGATGAAGATGAATAATGACTTATTATATAACATTATTAATAAGTATTTAGTTCTATGCTGGTTTTCTAAATGCTAGTCACCCTTTACCCTCAAAACCCTTTTTAGGTAAATATATATACAATCGTTCTCACATAGTTTTAGGCCAATGATGTTTTAATTTTAGCTGCCAAAAAAAAGTATTTTTCTCCACAAGATAATCTCCATTTCTGATCTTAAAATTGATAAGAAAGCGTTTAAACAATAATGATGATGATGATGATGATGAGAAGGAGTAGGAAGAGGGGGTTAATTATATATTATCTATTGTAGTTAGGCTTTTTAGCATCTCGATTCTTAGACTTCAAAATTTTATTTTAAAATTCCTATAGTTATAAAGTAAAGCATTTAACTTCATTTACCTAATGTCGTCGGTTTTATAAACAAAAGATATAACATGTGCACTAATGATATGAAAACAATAGATAAAAAAATAATTTTAATAGTTTAGTTATATTTTCTTTTGTTATAGTCTAATTAGAACTTCTTAGTCGATTGTTGTGATGGTGGCGGACAATGGCGCTACCGTGCCGTGGGCAGTACAGCCCGCTCTTGACGAGAGCAAGGGTTGAGCCTTGAGGTCCTCAAGACATTCCTCACGCTAGTGTACTTTAAGGTTAAGGGATAGAAGGTGGAGAAAAGGGTGCTCGAGTGTGTGGTGTGCCTCAACGAATTCGAGGACAATGAGGAGCTCCATCTCCTCTCTTGTTGCAGTCACATCTTTCACTTGGACTGTATTGATGCTTGGCTCGCCTCCTATGTAATTTGTCTCATCTACCATGCCAACTTCATCGAGCAAGCCATTAATGACAACCTCAACATGCTACCTGTAGCCACCCCTGCTAGAGACACACGACCGCGAGTCTTTGGCCTAAAACCACCACCCTGCCATAAGATTATGTCGCCATCATCGTGGACCCATAGTGATGGCGATGAAAAAGGATGAGCACAAGGAGGCAACCATGGAATTAGCACGGATTGGAAGCCAGAGACACACGACCGGTTGCAATTCATGCGGTAGTCGACAAAGCTCTTGTGGTCTCATTCAACCGAACATTGTGAGGTATGACCAATGGAGGATGTCAATCGATACACCCTCTTGCTTGTTTCTCTTCATCCTCTTCCTCCTCTAGCATCGCTCTACAATTGCATCGACAAGAGGTGAGACATCTGCATTGGCGCTACACTACACTACATCTACGTTGACGAGACGTAAGGCCTTTACCTCACCTCCCGTAGACGTGGATACAGAAAAGCGTCGACACAATTACATGATGATGTAGAACGGCCATCGTCCTCGTCCTCTTCCTTATCCCTTTGTCTCACCTCTCATCGTCGCTCTCCCTCCTCTTTCTTCTTCTTCCCCACAAGAAGTCATATAAGTCCCTCAAGCTCCACCAATTTTACAATCGTCGCCCTGACCTCAGTCGTCAATGCTTGAATCAACATTGACAAGGGTGACCATCAGGTTGTTCTCACCGACCTCCATAATAGCCATATGTCGGTGCGTCCACCACTATCACAATAATTGACTAAGAAATTTTAATTAAGACATAACAAATAAAAACATAATTGAAACATTAAAATTATATTTTTATCCATCGTTTTCTTATCGTGCTATCACATGCTATATATTTTATCGGTAAAACTAACTATATTAGGATAAATAAGATTAAATATTTTACTTTCATAATTATAAAAATTTTAATATAATTTTTTTAAATTTAGAGATTAGAGATATCTAACTATTGGTAATATAATTAACCCAAGGAAGAGGAGAAAAGAAAATGATAGGGACTGAGCTATTAGAGATGAGTATAATCCGGCATTGGCCATTCCCATCCGCCTCTGAAGACGCATCTGCTCTTAGTTCATCTTTATGAATTCGTCGACTCGCCGATTCAGTCATCACGGCCAATCACTACCGTCTCCGGCAGCACTTGTTCTTGTTCGGCCTTCTTCTCCCCACATCGGCAGGTCTTCTCCATGATCGCCTTCCATGTCTCCTCCATCGAGTCGTTCCCGGCCATGCTCTTCACTGCTTCTGCTGCCAACTCAAGCTCCTTCGACCCTGTCAATGCCTCAGGAAGTCTCAGGCGACGGCTTCCTAGGCTCCAAAGCTGCCATCTTCATAGCATCAACAGCTTCCAGCGGATCCGAGTGCCGCTGTTTCTGGTCGGAGAGCTTAGCCGATGAGATGGGCGAGGACGAAGGAGGCCCAGCAGCGAAGAAGGATGGACGCGAGAACGCCAGCAGCCGGTGGGACGGTCGGGCTCCGCCGTAACGCCAATGGAAAGGATTCCGAGAAGGAAAAGTCTCTGTGAAATACCTACATTCCAACAACCATCCTGCTATGGCAATCTTTGGACATTCTATACTCTCGCAGCAGACATATAGTTTATCTTGCTAAAGCCAGAAACAGAACTAATAGGTTTTGTTTCATATATGACTATTGCCTACTCGGAAAAGATCTCGATGAATCATATTAGTATATTTGTGAGCATAGAAACACACTCCAGTAAGTACGAGGAGCGGCCAACAAAATGGCCTATGGTCTGGGGAGTCATACATTGTGCAAATACAGACATGCAGAGCCACCACCAAACTCCACTGACGCATCCATCAATTAGCTCTGGAAGCGCAGCACAATCACCCGGTGCCAATGAATTAATGCATTTGTTCTCACTGAACTGTTCGTCTAGGCATATCGCTGCTAGATATAGTTGCTAAGAAGAAGGGCTCTGCAAATAGCCATCTGTTCTCCAACTCATGGTTTTACATAGCCCAATCTTCATCGCTATCATCCTGACAATGTAGTGGGAGAAATTGAAGCAACATGTCTGGGAAAATAATGTTAAAAACAACGCAAAAAAAAAAAAACACACACACACACACAATCAGGATAGCAAGAAAGAGAGTATGACCATTATCTTTGGAAGTAGTGACGCTCCAAATCTTCTTAAGGCATGAATTGCAAAATATTAATCGATTCCCATGGTTCCTTTTAGAGCATTCAATCTTGATAATGGATGTGAGGTATCGATGACTAAGAAGAAGGATCCAAAATTTAAGTAAATCTTGGACGCTAATTTCGAAATCCCAACCAAAATAGGTTTAGTTAGGAACACAAACATAGCCAATAAGTTGCCCAATGAGAAGTAAATAAATACTCTCATCAACTGTAAGTATCACACGAAGTGTTAGGATACCTCTATGTGATGACTAGTCCATTATCTTTCAAGATCCAAGACATGGCTATAGTTCAGCTCTCGGAAAGAAATAAAACAACTAATTTATCTAGACACAAGGATGTCAACTGTCATGGGGAAAACGAAGGATGAACACCACGGAAAGCAAATAAACTGCATGTGTATACAACTTCTATACCAAAAGCAACTATATTGAGAACATCATCTCCTTGTGTTTGGTTGTTAAATAACACAATAAAGTTTATATACTAGCTCGATGATTCTTAAAAAAAGGTCCAGAAAAATAAAAACAGTTACATCTTGTTAGGCGGAACTTTGCATGTCAAGAAGAGAGCAGATGCAATAACAATTGGAGCTCAACTTGCAACTCAGATAGGTAAGACAATCACCATAATGATTTTTAACTGGAACGATTAAATTTCTGTCTAGCAACAAATTATATATTTTAATGTATAAGTAATAAGACGTATATGCTCAAGAAAGAATTAGAATGTGTCTAATAGGTAACTTCAAATGCTATAAAACTACATTTAGATTTTAGAACCACATATTACCATAAGTACCAGGACTAAGCGACCTATACATTTCAAGTGAAAAAAGATGGCAATAAATTAAACAAAAAACCTCTGATACAGTTCACTCTGGGTAGAACTGTAGTAAACAATCCCGTCATGATGCTTTTATAAATATCAAGAAAAGAATGGTGCTAAAATTTTCCTATATGGTTCAGTGCAGATTAAGGGAACAGGTTCTTTATGTTGGTTATCAAGATTAAAGATTTTCCAAGTGAACATCAAATCTTTATCGGCAAACCTTTCTATAGCTGAGATTTCTATTACAGAGTATTTTCATAGTAAACTAATCTTAAATTGTTCTCTCATATCAAAAGTACATTTGGGACTGCAATCAGACAGAAAAGTTATAAGCTTTAACGAGCTAAAGTCAGGTAATGAATTGCTCTGAGCCTCTGATGACGGTAAAAATTACTGTAATATTCCTTATGCTATGATGTCAAAATTAACTTGGGCAAATAAATAGGTAAATCCAATTCAGGATATGAGGAATCTAATTTTTTGATCATGTAAATCATAGTATTCAAAAGATATGCAGGTGATAATCAATCTAACGATCCCATTCATAGCTCAGCAAAAGAAAAGACAGTGCATGCAACTATCAATAAAAAAGTGATAACTGGTTTATGTACCTGAGGTTCACTAGAAGTTTCATCTGTCTCGTCTGACACCTATTGAACACTAAACAATGTTAGGTACAAACAAAACAGAAAATTGTCTGATAAAAAATGAAGACCTATTGATTAAGAGTTATACTGTTGAAACCACAACTTCACCAACACAATCTTCAATACTGCTTTAGCAATTTGAACCACGAACTAGTAAAAGAAAAAATTCATATGATATGATCATTATCGATTTTAAATATTTATATATCATAGTTATTTTTTAATGTTTTATACATGTCTTCATTTATGTTTCAGTTCCAATTATTTCAAAAGTTTTATATCTTACAAAATATGAGGTTAAAAGAACCTTTAGCAAACAATATTTGTGTTTCATCAGAATCTTTTCAATATTTTTTCTTTTGTAATTTTACATTTTCTATTTATCAAATTATTCTTTCAATTGATAACTATCTCAATCCTGATGATCTAATCTAACCATCCTCCTGATCCAACCCCAATCTTGCAGCAATCTAGTCTGAATACCCTATTTCTAAAGGTATCCTGGCATTGAAATTGGTCAGTACCAATTGGGAACAGCCTAAAATCTGCCTTTACAAGCTTATTCCATTGGATAACCAGACAATTCCGACCAATTTCAGTCCAATTTTGTTGATCCAAATCCCAAAACCTAGAGTGGTTCCAGAGACCTGATTCTGATCTCAGGAACTTCAGTACCAAAATGTCATGCAAAAATCACAAAAACCAAGAGAAGAAAATAGTAATAGTTCACAATCAGTAGTTAACACGAGCTTAGATCTGCATCGGATCAACAACAAATAATCATAGTTCTAGATACAATCAACAACGTTTTCATTCCCCAGGGAGTAAATGGTCCACAACTGTACCTCAGACGGCTGCAATGTCACATGCTGTTTCCCTGCATTTAAAATAGTCTAGGTGTTATGCAACCGAAAATGCAAAAACTACTAGAATTTAGTTTCTTGGAATACAACAAAGATTCTTGCAAAAATTGGAGAAACAATACATCGTTTTATACTTGCCAAAAATAAGGAAAAGAACATAACTGTATCACAATAGTTTCCTAAATCAATATGTGCATTTGATTCTAAAATAAATGTGAAGCAAATGGATCACAATTCAAATTGCATATTTTAAAACTGTAAATAAACAGGCAAAAAGTAGACATAAGACAAGATACTGACCACCCTTTTTCCTGCTAGATTTGGGCTCTTCTTTGTTAGACCCATTCACCTACAACACAAACAAAGTTCCATTTTGTGCACTGTTTAAAAAATCATTAACAATTTTATTTGTTTAAGAACTTCCTCAGTATCAACAAGAATAATTTAATTCAGAAGCATACTTCCACTTGTTCAGATGATTTCCTTGAGGCTGCCCTTTTTCTCTTACTAGCAGGACCTGGATGTTAAGTTTCCATCACAAGGGAAATAAGTCAGCGACAAAACACACATTAGTTACAAGGTAACCATGTCCTTCAAACAATATAGAATGAAGAGAAGAAATCAAGAGAAAAAACCTTTTGTTCCAGGAGAAGTATTCACGCCGCGCTTCGGTTTCTGAAATATGAAAGTTGAGGAGTCAGGCAAAATATGAACGTGGTAATGGCATAGTAACACATTTTAAGAAGAATTAACAATGGATTCAAGCATAATGAAAGTGACTGATATCCATTCCGATGCTCAGGTGACTTACCATAAACAACACCAATTTTTGTAATAGCAAACATACAAAAGAGCTAAGCATGGAATATTTGTTAGCATCTTCACGTTAGTGAACAAATCAACCAATATATTCGAATGTAATAAAGGAGTTCCAGAAAATAAAATCGAAGAAAAGGCTTGAATATTGAGCAGAAAATATTGGGCCACCGACCAAACAAAGATGCCTGTTGTTGACAAATTACATTGAACACTTATGGTTAGTATTGCACATGAAATGTGTGCATGAGGAAGTTTGAGCATGTAAGATAATAGGCTGAATTTCATATGTACATTGTACACTCTATAATATACAAAATTTCATATACAACCTAATGTTCCAGGTCATATAGGAGCCTTATGGGTTCAAAAATCTTTTTTACATCACCTATACTCTCTTTTGTGCCTAAGCTATTTGTTATTTGGATGACATTCGTCAAAGTCTGTACACTTCCAAAAGGTATCGATAATATTTCAGGGACATTTATAGAAGTTTGTTACGTTAGAAGGATAGTTGTAATATTTGCAAGTTTAAGAGAGTTTCTGTGGAATTACGAGTGAGCATAGGGGCACATGAATTTTTCTCAAGATAATAATATTATGTTTAACTCGACTCGTACATATACCAACCAACCGAAGGCTTATAGCTGCCCAATATGTTGGAATAATTATTGGCCGCTATGCTGAAGCATGTAAAGTAGATAAGATAACACCACTAACCTTATCCACTACTTTCTCAAACAACGTAGATAAAGTAGCCTGAACCAGCGTGCCTTTTCCATTGGAAAGATTCCCTTTGGACCATTCAGATGATGAAGTTTGCTTCAGTTTCTCCCTTGAACAGGTTTTTCTGTCAACAAGCTCACTTGTTGAAGCAACAACACTAGAAGATACTGGACAGGAATCCACAATCTGTCCTACAAATTAAGGATATAAAGTTCATAGTAGAGAAACATGGATATTTCAAACATGCAATTGTACTTAATTATGCAATCAAGAACTATAAATATACTAAAGAATATTGGACATACAAATTTTAAATTGGAGCCAATAATGGAGTGACATAAGCAAAAACACGATTAGTAATAAAACTCTTAGTTGTGATCCTAATTCTGAATTTACCTTCTCATCACCCTTATGAGTTAGCTCAAGTGAAGTGACCCCAGCGGAGGTGGCAGGTTGCTCAGCATCACAATTAGAATTAGAATCATCTCCAGAAGATTCTGCATAACTAAAGGAAAAAAGAGATAAGAAAGAAACTCCTGAGCCTAATAAACAAAGAAAGGTGGAAACTATCAGAAAATTTTGTAACATTTGCATATGGTAAATTTATTTTGCTGATCATGCATTGTGGAAAATAGGTAAATAGTTGTATTGCAGGCCAATAATAACTTATCCAGTATTCAGCAACCTGCATTGGAGTAATTGCAAACACCAGCTAACAAGGAAAAAGTTTTGGATGGACAAAAGGCAAATCTTATGCCAATAAATTAACCAACCAATATCAATACTAGATGCAGTAAGCTCTCTGCAACATTTATTTGAGTGTTTGAACTTTGAACAATCAAGTGTAAACTAAGGTCTTAGTTTCTAAATTAAAATGTCACTAGTAAAATATAGGGATAAGTAGCCTAGCAGTCCTGAATTCTTTTCAAGGAAAAATTTACATGGAACAACCAATTGTAAGGAGAATAATCAATCAAACTTTAGATAATTGGGCACAAAGTAATTCAGTGATATAAAAACAATAACCAGCTCCTTCTAAGCTGACAATTTAGTGACAATGTCTTTCAAACATTCAAAATATCAGTTGAAGCCAATTTAGTCAACATATGGCATTACGAGCTGAGCATTTTACTTACATCCAACTATAATAATATCAAAGAGCAGTGTCATGATAAGGTTGTTTCTTTGCAAACCTGGGCCCCATGGTTCAAGTCATGGAAGCAGTCTCTCATGCAAGGCTGCATATAATAATTCTCCTCAAAACCATTAATGGGGAGAGCCTCACACCAGACGTCCATTCTTTTGGTCATAACATAATCAGCACAATACTAGTAACAGATAAAGAACATAAATAATTGACTTATAAAAATGTTAATGCCATACACACTTCACTTGACTGCCTTTTTATCATCAACAGCTACATTAAGAACCATCTGTGGCACATAATTGCAAAGCCATATAACTTGAACAAATACCTTAGCTTTTTCCCTGCAGTTCTAGCCGACTGGCGAACAGGTGTTGCCATGTTAATCGTTCCTGGTTCCACTTTATTGCCAGAATCATCAGGCAAGCTATCCTCAAATTCAGTTTCAGGAGAAAGTGGTTCTCTCTTGTTTACAGGTTTATTTCCAGCTGATTGTTCCCCAACTGTGGCACCAGCACCTCCTTTGAAGTCATAGTCTATTGCATCTTTTCCCTGCTACTCAAAATATTAAATGCAACAATGAAATCCAGAACCATCAAAATGCAAAAGGAAAACAAAATAAATGTGAAACTATTGTATGAAATCACCTCACTTAGATGCTTAGGAAACTCAAGTTGGAGTTCTTGTGGATTCTCCTCCTTTTTCCCAATCCACCTTGCATCAGCAAACACAATCTGCTAAAACACAAGTCAATCAAACAACAGCATTAATAATGGAGAAAAGATAATGCTATCATCACAGTAGACATGGTTTATGCAGTTATGGCAAAGTGGGAGTTTGGAATAAGATGACCTTGTAAAGAGACAAAAACCATTCTCCATATCATACTCCCAGACTAAGAGGTTTGCCACCCTAAAGGTTGCAGTTGTATGTTTAGGATACAGCTTGTAGTGATCACACCAATCACAAGACTAGCTAAAAATAAATTAAGTGTGCACATCTTATAAAGGCATTCTCAACATTCAATAATTGTGATTTATAAAATCCAGAAGTGAATACTGAAAGAAACTGAACTAAAATGTGAACATGCACGATGGCGATAGATAGTGACTGATGCTGACCCTTTTACTTGTCTGGGGCAGATGGAGTTCTAACCATCACTAAAGCCAGAAGACAAATGTGAACGCGAGATCCTACTCCCATATACAAAGTCAGGAAAACAAGGTGAACTACTGTCATCCTAGAACTTTTAACTTAATCAGGTAAGATTACCAAAACCCATTTATAAGCATAGCATAAGCACTAGCCAACGAAAGTGGTAAGTTAACGAATGCTCACCAAGCGGAATGAGGGATGCTAAATGTTTAATTTGCTTACTCACAACATTCTGAAACAATAAGGTATGTGGCAAGAAAGAGTAGTAAACAATACTCCATGTTTGTATTAAGCATATATATCATGCCAATAAGGTCATAGAGCTTAGTTCATAATACTTCATGATTGAAAGACCTCGGCCCGATTTGATGATGACAATCACTTCGATTTTTCAAGGCCTTAAAAGCATCTTCGTATCAGGACTGATTTACTACTAATGAGCTCCAATCAAATTTAGTAACTTGGAGAACATGAATGCAGAAGGGCCAATTTGAAAATACAATGCTTCTTGTAGTTTGCCATTCCTTGCAATTTGACATCACTAACGTAGTAGAACAGTGAACAGTCAGAAGGGTGCATTGGTATCAGCAGGTACCAATCTATACTGACCAAATGAATTGATCCAAGAGAGTCAATGCTTATTTTAAAGGATAATTATTTTTAAAAATAATTTGTTGTCTTCTATTTTTCTCCTTTTTTTCATGGTTTTCAGCTAATTTTCAGTAAAAATATTTACTATAATAACAATTAAGTGGTTCAGTTCAACTTGCCCATCAATTAATGACTGCATAATCTATTTGAGAAAAACTGAAAACTAATGATGTTTAAATAAGATAACAAAATGCAGCTTAGCAACAACAATGTGATGTCACTCAATACAAAGTATCAAAGCACATGGAAAAGAACTCAAAGTTTGCAGTAAAATGGTCATGATTTAGGAGTCCTTTATGACACCAAGCCTACAAACTTAACTATCGCTTCTTTCCTGCATAGAAAATGCTTCAAATATGTACTTACATATTGAATAACCAAAATCATCAAAACGGCAAAAAGCAACTTGAGAGAAAAAGGAATGGCATCGGAAGCAAACCATGCTCTCAAAGATATCCTCGCACGCAACACCCTTGAACGATTTCGTGAGTTGCAGCGTCAAGTACTTGTTCTTAGGGTACACGTGCGTACCAAATAGCTTCATTCTTCCCTACCAAAGAGATCAAGATAATCACAAAACCCGACCAGTTAGAACGTCTTCTAGATAAAGCCTAGAGATCGGGCATCAGAGACCGATACCTGGGGGAACTCGAGGTATAGGACTGGGTTCTTGGTGCCGAGGTCGGCGAGCTCGCCGATCCGACCGGCAGAGAGGGGGGCGAGGAGACCAGGGAAGGAGAAGAGGTAGCGGCTCTTCCTCTGGCCGCGTTTGACGAGGTCGCGGCCCTGGAGGCGGACGACGGCCTTGGAGGGCTCGAGGGGCGCGGAGGGCAGCGAGGGGGCGCGGCGGAGGAGCTTCCTCGAGAAAGCGAGGGATCTTAGCCGCCGCTTCTCCTCCGTCTCCGGGTCGACCGGACGGGCCTCCTCGTCTTCGCTTTCCTTCTTCCTCTTCGCCATGGCGGAAGCGCGCTCGACTTCAGGTCGAACCCCCCGGTCCACTTAGAAGGGCGGAAAAACGGTAAGGGGGAGGACTACATCCGGGCCAGTTAGTAGGGCCGTTTCGTAGATGGGCCTTCCTTCTTATATAGCCAGCCCTTAGTAGTGCGCAATCCACACGTCGCCCATTCTTATCCTATTAAATATGATAAGAATTATAGTTTATGACTTGTAATTTCTTTTCTCGCTCGTAAATTGATTAATTATAAATTACTTCTAGTAGTTAGTCATCCTTATTTTTTTTTAATTTTTATATTTAAAAAAATTATATTGATATTTTTATAGTTACAAAAGTAAAACATCTCAATTTATTTATCCGAATGGCGTGAGTTTTATCAATGAAAATATGAAAATAAATGATAAAAAAAGTGAGATAAGCACAATACGGAAGAGCAAGGGGAAAGTACTATTGTAAAGAATTATAACGATGCATTAAGTGACGACGAGGGAGAGAAGGTAGAGGGTGACTACAAGATCATCGAGGGGGAAAGAGCTACTCATCTGTCGACTAGAGCCCTCACGGTCACCTTCGCCCCATTCACTTCATTGGCGATCCCCACTACCTTCTCTCTATCACTCTTTACTAAATCCAACGGCTATAATAATAGAGTGAGCACAAGGAAGAAGAGCAAGGCGAAAGTACTACTATAAATGATTGTAGTGACATGCCGAGAGATAATAAAAGAGAGGAGTCACAGGGCAATAATAAGGGTATTGAGGGGAAAGGATTGCTTAATAACTATGTCAATGGTCTGCCATGATCTAAATGTTAAATTTATCTTTTTTATTTTTTTTTATTTTTATTAATAAAACTAACATCGTTAAGATAAAATAGATATGAATGTTTCACTTTTACAACATTATTAAGATATAAGAACCGAAATGTTATAGATAACTAATAAATATAATTAGCCTATTTTGATAAACGTATGTTACTATATATATATATATATATATATATATATATATATATATATATATATATATATATATATATATATATATATATATATATATATATATATATGCATATGTACATATATATATACATATATATATATGCATATGTACATATATATATACATACATGTATATATATATATGTATATATATATATATACATATATATATGTATATGTATATATATATATGTATATATATATATACATATATATATATATACATATACATATATGTATATATATATACATGTATATATATATATATATATGTATATATATATATATATATATGTATATATATATATATATATATATATATATATATGTATATATATATATATATATATATGTATATATATATATATATATATATATATATATATATATATATATATATATATATATATATATATATATATATATATATATATATATATATATATATATATATATATATAGCTGCGCTGCCGTCGTTGAGTGGTTGATGGTAATCTGTCAAACACACAGTGGACAGTGCTTAGGATTTTATTGAAGCCGGCGGCAAGGATCATATGCAATAGTCGCTGCAGCATTCATGTCCGCCGCTCTGATCACTAAGATCTACCAGAACGGCTTGGTCGTCCAAATCTGAGGACCGTATATACCAAGCGTTCCATCATAACGAAGTGCAAGGATGTAGAGATAGGAAGTGGATCTCGCGCCGGACTGCCACAGGACCTCGCGGCGGTTGTGCTTGACGAAGAATTCGCCGTCGGCGTCGAGCGTGACGAAGCAGTCGTGCAGCGGGCTGCTGGTGCCGGTCTGCCACCTGATCTCGCCGGTGGCTGTGTCCTCTAGCACCAGGTTGCAGTCGTCTCGCAGGACCAGCTTGTAGTTCTTGTACTCGAGGATCTTGCCGATGGGCAAGATCGAGTAGGAGTAGAAGACGTAGTCGGTGGTGACGTTGGGGTGCTCGTTGCCGGCGTTGTGCAGTGATGGCGGGTTGGAGCTGGACCAGATGGCGGGCCCGTAAATGCCGAGCCCGCCGTTCCACTGCAGAAGGAAGGCGTAGCTCCCCTGGACGGACTTCTTGCCGCTGCTCCACAGCGGGTAGTTCATGTCATGCTTAACGGCGGCTTCGCCGTTGGAGTCAACGGTGAGGTAGCAGTCGGTGCCGAGGCCGGTGGTGTTGGTGGCCCAGGTCTTCTGGTTGTGGAAGCGGAGGACGAGGTCGCAGTCGTGGTTCATGGAGAGGGAGGCGGGGCCGTAGGGGATGCCCTGGGGAGTGAGGTCGTACTGGAAGCTTTGGCCCGGGAGGAGGGCGGTGGGTGGGTCGGAGTAGATGACGAAGTCGGTGCTGGCCATACCAAGCGGAGCGAGGAGGCCGACGAAGGTGGCGAAAAGCACGATGAGAAGAGCCATCGGAGTCGGGTGAATGGCGCTCATCACGGAGTTGAGATTGGCTTGTCATGAACAACGATATAAAAGACAAAGGAGGCGTGCTCGTGACGGCACTGTAGGTGCGTTTCCTCGAGGATCTCGTGAACACGAGATCCACATGCACCCTTGGTTCAAGAGATCCACGTGCACCCTTGTTTATTATTGGTGTTTACGTGGCTCCAATTGGACTCTTAGATACGTCGGGATGCTCTGGCGACAAGGAACAACTTGAACAGAGAGATCAGAGATTCGGACACGTGGAGGGAGAAGATATATACTATGAAGAACCAATGAGAGCATTTCCTTTGTCTGAGGCAGAACGGTACCTAACACTTACATGAACGTTGGGTGGTGGTAAGTGATCGAGGTGGAAAGTCGATTATAAGATCTTGCTGACAACAAGAGCTAACACTTTGGTTTGTATTTTAAATGTGCAAATTGCTGGAGCGGTACGCTTGCTGCATTGGATCACGGAAGTGTTTGGTGGCGATCCAAAAGGAAAGTAAATAAGCATTATTAAGATACAAGCAAATGGATAAGGTTCAGGCACCCCCCACCACGCGGTCCCCTCCCAATAGACTTGGGCCAGTGCGGTCCTCAGTCATCTGGTCTTGTCTGTCACGCCGACGCTGACGTCACCGTCTCACCCGATCAGAAGCCTAAGAACCGCATTGATGGATGCAACGTGCGCGCCCCGACAAAGAAATTGAAGAAGGAGAACCCCCACATCTTTTACTTAAGAGAGTCAACGAGGCAAATCCAGTCCATGTAAAACATGCAATACGGAATCGAAAGATCTGTGTCCAATACATATATGTCCGGACTTTTGGAGTTTCCACTTACTGTAGTAAGCCTTAAGCAGTTTATAGATTAAAGTGGCACACAGCGAGCACATGGACTTTTCTATTACATTGCTCACAGCCGTAGCAGAGGATAAATTAAGCCTTCTGTGGCCAGGTTCTATGGTGGGATGATCAATCTAGAGCAGCTTTGCTTCTCCAAACACTGATCTGTTTCGATAGACCATAGAAAATTGGCCTTGTAACAGTATCAGGCTTCGAAGTCCATTTAGAAGAAGAGGTCCATACAGAGTCATTTTCTGATTCCTGCAAACTCGGGGTGCTTGATGACTTCCTTACTGCGAGAAACCCATTGGCTACAAGAGACTCCTCCAAGGAACTTGTGCTTTGGCGTGCCGACTCAGTATCGGTGTAACTCACTAGCAACTGCTTTGGGGTTAACCCTCTCACCATCCTTCCTAGGAGGCTTTGGCTCTCATCCTTGACAACTGCCTCGGAGATGCCGAAAGGATCAGCATCGGCTCTCTGACGCCGCCTGACAGGCTTATCGGTCTTGGAATTCTCACCATCACTGGAATCCCCAGATCTACTGACTAATAATTCTTGCATAAGGTCACCTTCTTCCGAAAGGAAGCTGTTGATGAAACCTCTTGACCTCCGAGGCTGTGAGTTAGAAGCCGGTGACACTTTAGGTAGTGGTTCATCTTTGGAGTTCAGTGCACCACCTGTTTTGTATAAGGTCATTTCGGTGCCTTCAGCTGTAGGACTCCTTTCATGTTGTGGAAGATCATAGTATCTTCGCAAGCTACACATGGCAGACGAGATTTCATGATGTTGTTGGGATTTTGACTTCAATGGCTGGGGAGAATCTAAGACATCTCTCCGAGGACGACAGATAGGAGTCCGATCCCTGTGAGTACAAATACTTCAAACTCCATAATATTTTACATTACAACGGCTAAGCAGAAACAGAAGCTTTTACCATATAAATTGCTTAAAAGAGAAAAATAAGGCTTATCATGTGCATAAAAACACAGGCCTCTTATCAAGGAAAAAGCTCTATATGAAACCAGCATGTCGACCACTACATAAAACAGCTTGACATCGATTAATCCCATCTACAAAAATCCAAACCAGCTATTTGTATCATTAAATGTACTTAGATGTTACCCGATTATTTTATCGTGATTACAAAAAGCCACCAGAACAATTCACTCCACCGTATGCTCAGCTCCTGATGTTTGTTTTGACATTTGCATTCTTTCGATTTGACTGTGTTTTGCCCCTTCCGGAAGATATTATGCAGAAAATGCAACTAATATACCACTAAGTAAGAATTTGCATATTCATATAAGCTGCAAGTCTCCCTCGTTCATGTCTTGATCATGCATGTTTAGAATTTAAATTTGCCTATGTTCCACTGGTTGAAAAATGCAAACAAATTTAAGATGTAGCATCCTAAAGGATTAAGGCGCATGCAAGGGACCTTCCATGCATATCAAATTCTTGAGGAGGAAACTTTACCAAGAATTAACTCAGCAACTTATTGTAGCTCTCTTAGGCTCCTGAATGCAACAATTGCAAGATATGAACTTAAGCAGATCCTTTAACAAGTCAAATAAATAGGCAGATTAATGTTTGGACTTAAATGGCAAGTCATCAAGGAATGATTACAACAACATGACCAGGTCTTCGATTGCTGACACAGGTCAGAAGCAACATGGTAAGGAATATGACATGTGAAAGATAATGCAAGGATCAGCAGTTATCATATTCCTTCAGAGACCTAATATATTTAGTAGAAGAAAGATAAAGAGATAATGCACAGCTGCAGCAGCAACATAAATAGCATCATGATCAGCTTGCAATGTAATTTCCTCTAAAATAAATATATTTCAAGTTTTGATAGTGTTTGGTTGGATCAATAACAACTTAACAAAGAAAATAGAATATGTTTCAGCAATAGAAAAACATCTAAAAAAAAAAAGAAAAATATCATATTATTTCTTCCAATTATAATAATAGTGATTATTACGAAAAACATATCCCTTCACATGAAAGAAAATAGAAACAGAGGGGGCAATAGAGCATGTGTTTTGCTTAGAAAGATTTCCAATCAAGTAAATACTTCCTTGAAGTCAACCATGGAGAGTTAGGAACTACAAAACTGAGAGAGTTATCCCTTCCCTATTTCTCAAACAAATATATTCAATGCATATCAACTTATCACCATACTATTAGAAGATGATTGACCATCTAATAGCATAGGATAAATGCTTGGATCTCAGTGAGGATCTAAAGGTTTATTTAGATTTTGTAGTGTCTTAAGATCAACACAGTTATTTGTCCTATGAAGATAGTAGCACTCATATAAGTTGCAGGCAGTATGTGAGAAATACCTGTTATCAACAAAACCATTAGATCGAATAGGAGGAGATGAGGGATGCCTTCCAGGAAGAGGAATAAGCAATGATTTGTGAGCAAACATCTGAAGATCCATCACTAGACCATTAATCCGTTTGATATCTGCAACCTTTTGGTAATCAACAAAGAACAATCTCGTCACTTAATCAAACCATTAAACCATTCATCCTTGCTACATGAGAACGTTGCTGATAGTTTTTCAAGCATTAGTTAGACCATATACAATAAAATGCAATTGTTCACAGTGAAAACAGTTTATTAATCTACGTGAAAGAGTTCTCCGATGAAGGATAAAGTGCATTATGCCGAGAGTATACTTACCAACAACCAATAAATTCCTTACATTACATTACACAGATTCAAACTTGCGACTGCAACTTACCAACAACCAATAGTGTACTAACCACTCGAATATCTCAACAGTGATGCTATACAAAAGTACAGATGCTTGAAGGCCATGCATGACTTATGTATATCTAATTGCCATAGGAAGGCATAGCTGGCTGTTATCACATCAGCTTTGACATTTTCCTCTTTTTTTTTTTCTCTTTTCCAAGAAGGTCGAACTAATGAAATTGGATCCTCGCTAAGCTTTCTCTGGATAAGGACACTGGTTAGCTATGAAATTCAATTCAATTCAATTCTAAATTAAAGAATTGTTATGGCAAAATTGCGGTTCAATCCAAGAATCTTGCTATCATCAGTCAAGATTTTTAACCAACTAAGCTACGTGACGTGCATAGCTAGCTTTATCGTTTATTACACTCCTCAAGCTACGTTTATTACACACCCAACGATTAAGCATGAAAAGAAGAAAGTAAAAGGGGCCATTATTTCTTACGCAATATTGATCAAACAAGAACAGTTTTCCTTGTTCTCAAGTAACAAACCAATCTCATCAGGTAATCCATCCAGCTCATGCAAAAGCCACAAAAATCTAAGCCATATTTAGCAAAAGAAGAATCCCAATTACCTCGACGCCGTATTTTATGGCGATGCCAGCAAGCGTGTCCAACTTGGACACATTATGCTCGATGTACTTCGCACCCGAAGAATTGGGCGAACAAAGGGAGGGAGAGGGAGAGGGAGAGGAAGAAATCGACGACGGGAAGGAAGCACCGGTATCGCTCTTCCTCTCATGGGAAAGAGATCCCATCTAAGCCCTTGGAATGAAGAAAGGCCAAACAGAATTCAATTGGAAAAGAACACCTAAAATTCCGTGTTCGATCGGCAATGCCAGAAACACTGAAAAGAACCCTAAATCGATAGATCTCGAGCTAGGGATCAAGATCTCATCGGATTTCACGACGGGATTCGGCTCGGAACCGGTGGAATGCAGCGAATCCAAGCGCTCCGCTGCCCCAAGAATGGAGTGGGAATCTGGGGGGGAAGAGAGTGGGAGAAGACTTCCTTTTTATTTTGAAGCTCACACCAGGCTTATTACTGCAGCTCGACGCGGTACGAGGGGTCCGGTGGTACGTGTCAAGACGCCGGGGGACGTCTAAGAATTCTTTTGTGCATTTTCAAGTTGGGTTGTCGCTGTCTGACAGAGGAGAGGTGTGGGTGGGTGTATTATTAGGCTCTTTCCCTCCTCGCCGCTAGTTTCGCTTTATTAGGATTCTTTCCACCGACGCTTCTAATTAGAGAACGGCGGAATCTGATTGGATAAGGAATTCCATATGATAATTAATTAATTGGTAGAGGAACGGTAATAGTGGATTGACTCATTATTTTAGGCTTTCAAAATTTCATAAGATCTCGACTCAATGAAAAATTCTTGAACCATTAGCAGATGGAATTAATCGTTTGGATAATACATAAAAATTTATTACACTTGATCAGAATGAACAAAATAAACAATATTAAGCAGTAGCATAGTATCAATCGTGTAAATGAAAACATACTATTTTTCAACAATTCATGGGACAAATATGTACCGATATACCAACCTGTATATCATGATATCAATAAAAAAAGTAGAGAAAAAAATAAAGTTGGTATCGACTGTCCGTACCGATTGGTATACACCAGCCATCAATCCGATACAGCAGGTCCACTAGATTTGTATAGAAAACCATCGTTTGAATTCCACATAATGATTTCTCTGAGTAAAAGTAGATGATGGTATCCCATGGCCAAATCTTTTGCACTTCAATGCTCATTTGAGAGTAAAGTTGAACTCAGTAAGAAAATAAAATTGAACTGGACAAGTTATTGACAGAGAAATGAAACAGTATGTACAACCCCAAAAAATATTGTGGAAGGAGAGGAAATATACTTTCACCAAGTAAATTTGGCTGCTAAGAGGCATTTACAAATTTAGGCAATACACGATAAAGCTGCAGAAGGATCACACTGAATCAGTAACCTATTGATTATCTTGTATCGATCATCTTCTGCCACTTTCTTGGGCATGCAGAAGGCTGCTTCAGATATTAGCCTGTCATATACAGAGATATGTTACGGCTAAAGAGAAGAAATTACAGGACAAGAAAAGGTTTTTGTACCATGAGAACAGATGTTCTTCTCTAATCTCCCAGAAGTTGTATTTCCATTCAGGACATGCTTTCTCCCTGCAATGCAAGCCACAAATCATGCTCTTGTGAACATGGTCAATCCTTCCTCTAAATAAAAACTATCGCTCAGGCATGTCGCTTTGTTGATGGGAATAAAGCATTTGGTCCTCGGTTTCCATGCTTCAAACATTGTATGCCTCAAGCACCTTAAAATCATCCTAAGATGGACCTCAATCACATTTCATGGTCTAAAAATCTTCATAGTTCTGGAAACCTGGGTACGACAGAATGGGCAGCGAGAAACAGCAGCAGAGCATCTTAGACATAAAACATGTCCACAGGGAACAATCGTGATGTTCACCTCAGCACTAAGACACACTCGACATGACCATGCTGTCTTAGCTGCATCAGCTTCTCTCACTGCTGCATCGACCTTTTCCTGCAAATATTTTGATGGACATTAAATGCAAACTTCCTGCTGATTTGTATACTCTTACTGACTACCACGACAACATACAGATCAAAGGCAAAAGACAAAAAAAGGTCACAAATAAATGAGTACTAGTGAGAGTCTACAAGATAGCTATTTTTGGTGTTGGCATAAGAGATCAAGCTTTACAACCAATATCATAGCTCCAAAGTACAACAATATGATATTAGGTTTGTTTTTATTAAGATACTATTAAAGGTGAAATGAAATCTCAATCCATTTTTGGCAGTCAGTTAATCACTTAAATAAATCTGGTTGTCCGAGTATGAATGAAACAGATCTCTGCAATAACACATTTTCTCTTCTGAGCTGCCTAATTATTATGTGGAGTGTCAGGATATATAATTTGTCATCAGATCTCATGTCCATTTGGGCAGCACTTCTAAAGCAAATTCTCCTTCATTATCACATATACCAGATCTACTATGCTCTCAGAGTCAGCCTTCTCTATCACCAACAAAATAAGTGGAAGTTTATCCTAAATCTATGCTAATTTAGCTTTGAGGACTGTTTCCCAACCAGTTACTAAGAAAAATCTTGAGTATCCATGTTTTCGTGGATAACCATTTAGCAACCAAAGTAACAGATACTTCAGTTCCAAAAATGAAAAAAAAAGGACCCTTTCTTTTTTAGATCATCGGAAAGCTGAATCCCTATGTTTTCATATCACAATTTCCGGTTACCAGTTATTTTTACCTAGAGCACCACACTTTCATGTGAGCCACCATGGATAGACATTAGGGGCAAGAAACCCTCTCTGTTGAAGAAACCAATCAGCAATGATTTTTTTTCACTTCCATTGGTTACTTGGGAATGATTTAGTTGCTTCAACAAAATATTAAAAAACTTAATTGAGGTTTGAACTAAAATAGCTCACTATGGCGATCAAGAAAAATCCTTTTTTTTTAGGTTTACTTAGTTCATTAAAATTGTTTCAAACTCCAATATTTTTTCTAGAAATTTTTGGATAGACTCGTTGTCTTAATGTACAAAACAATATGCTTTTTCCTTTTTTTACTTTCCTCCACTTTGTCTAGGTGTCTGTAGAGAGTCTGGGAGAGGTCTGGCCACAAAGACCAAATAAGAGGGGTTCCCAACCTATTTACCCAAAGTGTCCAAAAAATATGCTGGTGCTAATATGGGTTTCAAGGTCATAAAATTGATGTGACTAGTTTCTTGTCGTAGAGACATGACTTCTCTGGTTATGCAATTGACATCATAGCTCATATTTAATTTGTCCTTTAGAATAGAGGTTTAGGAATCCAATTTTTGGATGTCTGCCCTTCAATAGATCATAATTTGGCCATGCTCAGTGTCGGCTAGTTGGGAGACTTAAGTTCTGTGTGTGTGAGAAAGGTTCTCATTTTCAATTCCAACTTGAGATAAAATTAATTACTAGCAAATAACCTCACTACACAAAAGAATTGTTACCTTTGTGGTTCATACTTCCATGCTATTCATTAAAAAGTTTGTTTAATCATTTTGAAACATCTTCACTCCATTTTATCAAATTACACAAAAGGATAAAAATGACTTTCTTGTATGATATGTGTATGAAAGATCTTATTTTGTACATCATTGACATCCCTATAGACTACCACAAGAAACAAAAGAAACTTTCATGAAGACAACAGATATTAATTGCATCTATATTTGACCACTATGATATTGGTAATTTTTTATATTCAATCTGACATGTTCAGCAACATTTAACTATATCAGAAATTTTGGTTTGTGAAACAAGAAATGCAGGAACCTAGGAAGAAACAAACCTGCTCGACCAAAAGAGCAACCTGAGATTCTTTCAGCTGTTCTTGCAGAGTTAACGTTGTTTGGAGAAGTGTTTGCTTCTCAGCATCCATATTAATTCCAGCAGCCCAAAGCATGTCATGGACTGCTTGCACCAATTCTTGCGCAGATACTTTTCCATATTGGAGTTCTTTTGAAGTCTGCCATAAAGAAAACCTTTAGCATTTAATGAGCTAAGCCCAACTAAAAAATAATTATGAGCCCTTAGCAGTCTAACCTGGCTTTTCATTTTCTCATTTCCAGAATCCTTGGATGTCTGGCCATGAAGCATTCGATTTCTGTTTATGCCTTCATTGTCCTCTCTTAAGGATGGCATGCAAGCCACATTGGACATAGAAACACTTTTGAAAGAGAAAACCTGTGAAGAAAGTAGTACTTGGGTTTCTCCAGGAGCAATCTCCACAGGAAATCTGTAAAGTGCTTGACCAGCTGATGGCTTTACATCTTCTGGAACTCTACCATACCTAAGTTTCTCCCCTTCTCTTCCTGTCTTCCATGCAACTATTTCTCCTGAGTAAAATGGTCGTACTGGAAGGAACTGCACCTGAAGAGCATCTTGAGATAATAATTCTTTTCCCACTAAAGAATTGTTTTTACTTTCACGTTTCATGGTTCCATGTTCAGACCCTAATTTTAGTGCTCTGAGAACTGCTTTTTCTGAACCATCTTGGCAGGCAAAAAGTGGCCCAAATGGTAAAGTCACTGGTGCCCCCAAAACCTGGCTTGTGACAGTGGCAACTACATCATACACTGTCATAAAACTTGGAGGCTCTGCAATCAAAATGTGATCCTTTGATTTGTCTATGAAGTAAACAGTTCGATGTTTAACACTGTCGTCCCATTCAACAATGGTGGAATGCTTGGTTATCCGTGTAATATCCAGGAGCTTTGGAAGTAAAAGAAATCGAGTGTGGAGCCATTGAACAAATTGCAAATGTTCTGCAATATGTTCCAGTAGATGCCTTATCTGCGATAAACCAAGGTCTTCAAGTGATGGATAGTGATTAGAAATGTTACCCAATAACATTAACACTGCCTCTTGCAATGATTTGCTAAAAAGCTTTTCTTTTACTCTACTAAGAGACACAGACCCAATCTGGCTAACAACCTGTAATTTTGGTCCATCCAATTCCTGCACAAAATAAGGAAAAAGAAACAATTTACAGTCAACATTATGTTCATTTCAGAGAAACCTACACCATGCGAAAAGGTTGTTCCCGCACCTCAATGACAATGTCAGAAAGTTTCTTGACACCAAAGGCCATAAATATACTTTCCGAAAGTTCTGGATGAGCAAATCTTAACCTGGAGGTGTCTATATTACTAAGAAACTGTGACCCATAGTAATCAACATATACACATGATCTTGCCAGAACAAGCCTGCAGCCATCATCTGGGATTATTGCATCAGATAACCAATCTAGTTCAGATGATGTTGAAAGAACAACCTCAGAACACATAAAATTCAGAATCATGATTACCGCACGAAGTTCATTAGGATTAAGGCGTTGATACCCACATGATTTTTGTATGTTTAAAAGAAGTTCTCTAGCATAGGAAACAGTAAGAACCTCCTGCATCCCTATTTCCTTGAGGATTTTCACGAATGGGAGATATAAACTAGGGAGTTCAAAAGCAAATGGTGAAAGGTTAACCATCAGACGAACAAAAAGAGAATTCACGGTAACCAAGCGAGTTCCATTTGCTACCGGTACAAAGGCCACTTTCTGCAATTCTAGAATATCTGCCAGAAGAAGGTTATATATAGAAGAATAAATGACCTCATAAATGAATTGTAACTTCATAACTTGTAAATAATTAATAAAGCCATTTGAATTTAAAGAATTGAAGGATGACTATATCCACAAGTAACATTTGATTTAAATTAGAAAGGTAAAATAATTTGAGTTTTGAATATCCACAAATAATTTGACATCAATAAATGAAGTGTTTTTTGCATTTCTTGGTCCTGTCAATGACCATAATGCCTTGTCCTAACCAAATTTCACAATGATTCAAGGATAAATAACCAAATATCAGCATAACAATATACTGCCAATCTCAAACATTTTTTACTATATTTGTTTTTTTTCTGGAAGTAACCACTTTCATATGGTAAAAGAAAGATCAAACCTAAGAGTGCTAGCATTACCAATAAACAACATGTCATGTCCTATCAGCTTGGTATCTTCTGGTGTCATTACACTCATTGGTCTCATAGCATTTATCATGCAACAAGTCTGCATTATGAAGGCCTTAGGAAGCGGGTGTGTAAAAAGATTTGCCTTCTTAGGCACATCACCTAAGCATATACCAGCACAAAAATAGGACAGCATGTTCCTTGTCGTATCTGTGATATAGATCTATTTTGATCATCTACAGGTGCAGGAAGAAGATGTCTTTTACATTGGAGACCTTACTGGTAGCTTTGGATGCTTACCAAAATCCACCTTTCTTAGAAATGTTTCCTCATTCCAGATTAATCATCCAAAGCATAATCTTCAGGATCAAGACTAATCAAGCATCAACATTATTTTAAAAATCCAAGTCATGACAAAGGCATTTCAATTTAAATGTTGTTTCATATGCGCAACAATTTATACGTAACCGAGAATTGCTGATGGGTTAGTTGTACTACTACCAAAGAATACTGATAGGATATTTTGTACTATCATCTATAGCAAGGTTCGCCGTACCGTACCATACCGGCGTTTCGACCCGGGCTCGGTACCGGTACGGTACGGTATACCGCTCGGTACACCCAGGTGTACCGAGCACTGTAGCAGTGCTACAGTGCTACAGTACACTGCTACACTGCTCGGTACGGGCGGACCGGTACAGGGCGGTCCGCGTACCGCTAGCCTGTCGGACCGGTACGTACCGTCCGTACCGGGCGGTACAGTCCGGTATGGCAAACCTTGATCTATAGTATTTAAGGAACTAAATTCATAAATATTAAAACAAACATAGCCATCATGTGTGATCACCTCAAGCTTTGGGACCTGAAGTCTTAACCTTGAAGACTAACTTAAATATTATGACTTTGGTTCTCCTTTTAGAACTTTTAAATCTGATTCATGCTGTGACCATCAGACAATTGGTCTCATGTGATCCAAAGCTATGCTTATACACAATAAGGCGGGTAAGTGAAACCTATTCCATAAATAATAAGACTAACCATAGTTGCAGAAGCCACAAATGGTCTATTTGCATAACACATGACATAGACAAATATGATGATAAGATACCTTAACTGAATTTAGGAAAAATTTCAATGAGAAGAATAAAATCCATTATTCCATTAAACATCCATCTGTTTCCACAATATCTACTTGACTGAGATTCAGCTTTGAGAATAAGGTATTCAGAGATTGTGTACTTCTACTGTTTTGGCGTCGATTCACATTTAATCCTGATAAAGCATAAATACTTTCAGATTTAGCAGTGTCTTAGGGACATTTTTAAATATGTTTGATGCATTTTCTCTTTATTTCCATAGGAATTGCTCTGAGCAGCATAAAAATTACAAGTGCTAGCAATAGTCTACAGTATGTTCTCATCAACCCAAAGGCAAATGTAGATTTTCCTACTCTGCAACCACCTCCAGAGTTCCGAGCTTGTTGTCTTAAATATTCAGTTTACACACTAAGAATAGTCCATTAAAACATGCTGCTATAAAACCTAGAGATTATATAATCTTGAATTTGACAACCACATCTGGCTAATTACAGTTTAGTAATGATGCAAATCTACCATATCATCATTGCAGATGCATTAACCATAATAGAGCATTCTGTATCCTAAGCAATAGTTTATTCAAACATGCTGCTACAGAACCAATAGATTTTATAATCCTGGATTTGACAACCACATCTGGCTATTTACAGATTATTCGAGATGCAAATCTAACATTATCATCATTTCATATGCATTAGCTTGGTTTCAGATAATCCAATTTAACCATCTTCAGAAGTGGCAATGAAATTTAAGATATATGCAGAAAATTTTCTTGCACATCTCATATTGTTATTAGCAACCACCCAGTATCACTAAAAACAATTAAAAAAACCAACCAGTAGTGAGCTATATGATGTGATATTAGTCATTGATCAGGCCAGTAAATATGGCCTAAATTGATCAAACCAGTAAATATCGGTTGGTATGAACAAGTCCAACAGGTATTTGAAACCTTATTTATTAGCACCATCCAAAACAAAAACCCAAGTGCTATAAATTTAATCTATCTGGTACAATATCACAAAGCCTAGGGATTAGTGGAGAGCAACAATAATTGTATGGCCTAAAATGTATATAGATATGCATGTATGTAAGTATGCAAACCTGAAGAAGAGAGTGTTCCCCATATCTTATCTAGGTACTTCAAAATATCTAGAAAGGCATCTTCTACCGTCATCATGCCTGTTGATGTAGGCCAGTGTGCAAGGGTATCTTCACCATTAGCTCTTCCAACAACCTAAGACCATTTTTCTCAGAAGTCAAAAACTGTAAACATGTAAATGTAAACATAAAATTTCATTTTGTCACCTAACGATGTGTTCATTCACCTGCAAATGCTTCAAGACTGTAGAAAAAAGCGGAGGACTTCTCAAGCGAAATGCTCCACAGGAATATTCAGGAGGAACAACATTTTGCTTGACAAGAATTGGAGCAATGGTCCAAGCCAATGGCCAATCTTTTAACAAGACAGCATCACTATATGAAGTAAGTACCCTCTTCCCACCCTTCTTACCACTAATACTAGGGAAACCTTTCTCAGCAGGTATAAATGAAATCTTCCCAAGATTCTCACAGAAAGAGTTGTCATACAGAGAGGCAAAGTTTGCAAGTATTGTTTCTACCAAAGAGACAGCTAAATTCCATACTTCAAAAGAAACATCATTTTGGTTACCTGAGAAATCTGCCTCAAAATCATCTGCATCCTGCCTGTCACCAATATGTTCATTTCCTAGCTTCTCTATTTTCCTTGCACATTCAATTATGGTGTCAGCTTGCAAAAATGTTCGAAGCCCTGTTTTCTTTAAAATCTGTAGCCAACCATCTGTAATGAACCTCTCCCCAGGAAACTTGTTGTGTTCCCCAGAGAAGATTGATGTCAGCAAACAATCATGAGGATCAAGCAGGTCCCGTGGTTTGAATAGCTCTGAACAAAGTTCATTTGCATTACGTACAAAGCTAGTCTCTTTCAAGGAGTTCACTACAGTAGAATCTAATTGTAGGTCTTTCCAGTTCAAGTAGATGTACAACAAAATATCTTCCTGTTCTCCTGAAGTTTTCCTCTCAAAATCAGGCAAGGCAAATCTCACTAAAACATCCTGATCTCTTAGCTCATTTATTCCAAGAGCATGGAATAAAGCATTTGCATCCATGGTATTAGAAAGACACCGCTCATCTCTAGGACGAAAGAATGTAGACGGAGAAAGAATACATTGATCAGGGCTGAATAACCTTGTATACGTACCAAGAACAGTTCTAAATATGGGAAGTTCTCTCAACAAATCTAGCTCTTCTCTTTTATATGGACACCCATTGAATGACTTAACATCCAAAGCAAATAGGGCAAATAGTTTGTCACGGTCTTCATTTGATAAATCAACTGGCACAGAAAAATAGCCAGCAACTTTGACAGCAAGTAATTTTGATACAACTACCTGACAAAGAGTTTCGGAATGTGCTGGGAGAATATTATTGGGTACCCCATACTCCAGGAAGGAGACATCATATACAGGTACATTAAATTGATTAAGAAGACAAAACAACCATGGATATTTTGACTTTGTTAATTCAAAAGCAGAATAATACAACTTGTTTAGTTCAACGTTTGGAATATTATCCACAGAAGAATCCAGTAATCCAACCTCTTCACTATTGGTTCCTGAAGTTCCATTCACAAGATTTAAGTCTGAAATTGGTGGTACAAATACTAGGTGAAGCTCTTTAACACGACACAAAACTGGCCCATTCAGAAAGGCAGGAATTAAAGGCCAATCAGCTATAAGTGATAGCTCACCCTTTAAGGCTGTAAAGATTTTCCAGAAAAGTTGGATCCATTCATGAGTGGGTCCATCACCTGGTGGGTCAGTATTGGTGTTCCATGAAACCCATGGAGCCCTATTACTGCTCATTACCTGACTCACCCATTGCTCATTAAAAAGAAACTTCAAATTGCTTGACAATAAGTGAGCAGAGAAACCTCTCAATTTTAAATACCTTTGGATATTTTTGTCAGAAAGGAGGGCAGTCAAAATATGCTTTTCTAGACATAGTGGATGTACAAAGCCATCTGTCAAAGGATGCATAAAAGATTGCTGCTCCTTGCTCCCAATCCAAAGCTCAGTCACTCCAAGCCTCACAAGGTGCTTTGTTGCAGTTGGAAACGGTATGCCTTTGAGTTCAGCAACTACAGATGGCAGTAACCGATCAGCATATGGACCAGTACCTGCAGTAGCAGGTATGTAGGACAGAGTATTACCTGTCCTGCCAATATCCTCAACAACACCACGACCAAAATCATATAAAGCCTTGCCAAAATATGTAACAATTTCAAGTGCATCACCACCTGAATTACTGGAGTTCTGGGCAGCATTTTGATGGGATCTGAGCACATTTGTGTTTGAAGGTATGATGCTTTCAATCTGCAAACTACTCCCTTCCCCAGATCCATCAGTTCTTAACAGACCGAATGACTGCTGCAGCTGAATGTCAGATAAGCAATATTCCAAGACATCTATATAGGTCTCAATAGATCTAACTAAAACAGATGAGGAGGATTTGAGGAGGTCGCGAACCATCTTAGGCTTAATTTCTTTCGTCTTAATTCCAACAGCCTGAATTTCCCTGACCAATTCCCATGGTACAGAAAACACAGGATAATGTTCTTTTATGAAACTGCAAACATTGGTTGGTGGCAAGTTGCTGTCATCTCCATTTCCTGATTGAGATAAAAACATGCCTTCATCAGCTTTGACAGCATTTCCACCATAAAGTTGCCAGACAGGAAGGTCAACAAGGCGCATATAGAAAGGTCTTATCACTTGCTCAATTAATGACTGCCAATCTGCTTCAATTTTTTTAGATGAACTTGAACCACTGGCAGCAACATCAAGCTCACTAGATATGACAAATTGTTGTTTAGACCTTGGCCAGAAAGAGTAAATTTTATCACCATAAGCCTGCAAACTAGAGCACACGGAACGTGCCAAATTTGGCTCAATCGTAGAACTGATGGGTTCCTTCCTAAGCCTTTGAAATTCCAAAATCAATTCAACATATGCATCACGAACACACAACATCAATTCTCTGTTCCAAGCTTCAATTATATGATTTCTAGTTTCAAGTTGTAGCTCTGGAAAAGTTGTTTCATGAGGACGGCTAAAAAGATACCGCCCACCATCATGGCATACAAGAAAACATCCAAGAGCAGTGACAGGCATACTTAAGGTTCCAGACAGGGGAAGAGGAGACAATACACAGCTGGATGTATGAGCATTTATAGGATGACTATTCTTAGATATCTGAGCTGCAACTCCAGCAATGGGTGTTAAATCATAAGCAAGATACCTCCTGAAAAGAAGCTTAATTATTCAATTGAATGCAATGAGAAAGTAGCAATCCTAAAGTTACAAGTAATCATTCTCCAAGACACATTTCACTTGGTCTTGCCATAGGTTTATGTATATATAAAGGATATCACAACTTCAACAACTGACAGATATATTTTTGTCGATTATTTTGGCTACACGTTATGTCTTATCAACATTAAGATGTGTCACATGCTTCACACAACATCTTTATTGGATTTTGAATACAGCTTTTTAACATATGATGAAACAAAAGCAGGCCTTCAAAAAGAGGTCAGTTCTTTATTATTTTCTCATGATATGATGAACCATTTAAGTATTTTTTTCCTTTGAACAGTGAAAGATGCAACAAATATTGACTAGGATATCATGTCAAAGATAAGAGCCATATCAATTATTATTTATAAAATAATTAAAATTCACCAGTCCAGTAGTACCAGATAGTTATCACAATTCAAAATGGAAAAAAAAACCAGGTGAAGCACAAAGACTTCATAATGCAGATAGGTTAATCTACAGTCATCACAAGTGCATTTCGTATGCATTGGCCTGAAATATCCAACTGATGAAGTTATGAACAAAAAATTTACGTCTTTCAGAGCAATAATTGTCGTACCACCCAAAACGATATGAAATAAGTGGTACACACTATTCCAAGTGTGGACCAATATACAGCCCACCTCCATTTTCGGCTGTTCGATCCAACTGAGGGAAAAAAATGAAAGAAACCTAAAACAGCATTGGGCCCAGGCCAATTCAGTAATTGAAAAAAAAAACTCCTCTTCCTCTTCTTTCTTCTTCATCCTCTCACCTCCACCGCTTCCTTTTCTTCTTCTTCCTCCTCTACCTCCATCGCCTCCCCTTCTTCCCCCTCTTCCTCCACCGCCCCTTCCTCTTCTTCTTTTGTCTTCCTCTCCAAAACACCAGGACAGTCCAACCCAATCACTGAAATGGGATTGGTACTTGAAACGGTGATCCTTGTAGCAAAGGCATAATATCAACCCCTCAACTATTTAGGATAAGAACCAAATGATACAAGTTTATCTCCTATATCATTTGATTATTTGCTTATTAACCAATATCCTTGTGTAACCTAAATAAAGTCCTCAGATCCATGATATTTTTAATTAAATCACATCTTAAAAATTCATTTTGAAAAGCATACCTATCAAGGGCCATGTTTCGAGTTTGTCCAGACCCCAAAGAAAGTACTACAAGCCATTTATCAACAGATATACTCCCACCATTAATCACCTGAACATCTATCACATTTATCTTTGTGGCTGCACCGGAACCACTAAACAATCTTGATATATGAAACTTTCTCCATTTTTTTTCTGAAAATGGGTTCCTTGAAATTGCAAATGATGGATCCACTGATATGGAGTAATTTAATGATGGGTGCAAACTTCCCTCATCCCACGTTGATAAAGACACCTGAAATCGAAGAAGAATTTAGTGGTATATGCCAAATATGAAAGAAAGCTGCATTTTGTAGTAAATGAACGAAAAAAACCCAAATAGTGCCTTCTTATTTAAATTAATGTATTATTCTGGGAAAGAAAGAAAACAAGTAGTCTCCACATGTCAGATTTTACTAGCACGACATACCAAATAAAGAGAACTAAGGATTTTGGAGTTCCTTCCAGAAATGAAACTAAGAATGCTTTGACCCCAAAAAAAGACATTATCAACTATATGGAAGTGAAAAACTAACAAGGGAGATACATTTTGTCAAGTAGTATATCAATTAACAACATATAAGAAAATGCATCAGCTGACTTATGTCAAAAGCTAAATTTCAATCCTCAGCTGTATCTTGTCATGCTAGTAAACTAACTTGTCAAAGTCTGGATTGCAAAATTCAGAAAACTACATTTAGAAAAGATAAACCCAACCTCAATTTCTGATTATGCAACTGCAGCTTACTATGCCAATTTGTTAAAACACAAACAAGTAAAAGAAAAAGGTAATATTAGATATTTTTTCAAAATTCATTTCATTTTATTTGGCACATTGACATAATATTACGTTGTAACAAAACGATTGATGGTGACGATCACAAATAATGACAAAAAGAAGAGAACTCCAGCAACAACTAATTGGAGATTAAGCAAAGTAGTCAAATAATTCTAACTCTACGTTGGTGGCTATTTTTATAGATGCAGATCAATCATCAGCACAATGTTCTTAAAAAGAACGCCATAGAGTTTTTTTAGAGTGATTACAAAGAATATAAAAAAGAAAATCCAGGTTAAGAAATAAGTAACTGGACATATGTGCTAACATGCTAGCAAGCAAAAGCTGCAAAACTATGTACAACCTTTTGACTTTGGAGTATAAACTGTAGAATCAAATGACAACAATAAGACAGTCAAGGAGGTCAAAATGAAGGAAGCAATATACAGAATCAAATAAAATGTTTATCTTCGATATTTATTACCTGCAGAACTGACTTTAAGAATAGAAGTGATGATGAAGCATGATGCATAAATCGGTCAAAAATATGCTTCACTCTTAAACAATCAGATTCTTCTTCTTTCCTGCATTTTGAAGATAAAGGCATGCGTATAACCATGGAATTAGATGAGGACACTGAAGTCTCCTTATTAATTAGCATTGGACTGAATTGATCGTTGAATCTCTTAGTCAAGTCAGTATCTGTAAAATAAATAAGCCGCACAAGAAATATAGACGGTGAGTTAGTAAAGAGCATATGAAACAGAAGGATCTGATATCCTGAGCAAGCTTCATTTAACTTTGGAAACACTAAAATAGGCACTAAATGGTCACAAATGTTTCTTGTTCTTTATTATCTTAATGCATGCTAACCTTTTTGTTTTGGATATATTTAGATGGCATAACCTCTAAAAGAACACAAACAATATGGACAGATAAAGAACCTATATGTTGGTTAAACTGAATACACTGACAGAAAATAAAATAGAGCCAACATCACAACAACACCAATTAAGAATGTGAACATGATACTACTCCTGAAGTTATTTTAGGGAACTCTACTACCAACCTTATAGAGGAAACTCTGGCATCAATAAAAGATTGAATTTTCACAAGAACAAGAAACATCTAGCAAAAGGATAGCAGCAGCAATTAAGATGTACCAGAGTGTCAAACCTTCCAAGATCTTGTCTAACAAATAAAATAATTTTACTTGATCCAACAAAATTTATAGAAAACAATAATATGCTTCTCACAAAATGTGTGCTTGCTAAGTTGACTTTTTGATGGGACAGAAGCATTACACTCAATAGTAGTAAAAGGACATATACGTAAATAATGCAGAGGTAACATGATCAAACGTGATAATTAATCTATGGAACCATGGTTTGCCTTATCGGTCCATACCGGTGTATCGACTGACCATCGGTATGGAATGTATCGATCTATACTGACATATTGACATATGGTATGACAGGGTGTACTAACAGAACAGTATATACCACTCATATTGGTCCCATAGTGGACCAGTACATACCCCCCATACCGGGTGGTACACTATGGTATGACGAACCTTGCATGGATGATAGAACAACTGCTTGCATGATGGAATTCGATCAATATTCACACTCAACTAAACTTTATAAGCCCATGACCCAAATACAATTGGACCTACTGAAAAACATAAAAATTTAGATCTGATTTTGCAGTAATCAGGCTCAAATCAAAGAAAGACAGCATCGTGGACTATCGTAATGTAGTAATAATGACTTCATCTATTACTCCGGACAAACTTGATTACAGATTTATCAAAGATTTACAGAAAATGTATACCAGCCAAGTAATATAATCATCCTGTGATTTCAAATCTAGAGAAATAGTGTTCCATGAACATGACACAGGTACCAGTCAACATATTTAGATAGTAAAAGACATGAAGATATAAAAATTTTAGGTTTACAGTTCGATGTACCACCAGAATCAACACAGCTAATGATTTAGATCATCAATTTTCTAAATTTGTGATAATTTGAAGTCAGCAACCTAAACATGAAAAAGTCCATAAATTTCTAAATTAACCGTGGGATTGATCTAAAATAAGTTAACCAGTAGGTATGCATCATCTTTTCTAGCCATGAGGCCCATGACAACTGTAATAAAACATCATCTGAAGAATTGCACTAATGAACATGTCAAACATGCGAGACAACGAATTTGTATAGTAAATAGAATAAGCAACACCAGACCTATCAGGGAGAACAATCTTGCAGAGGGGCCACCATTTGAATGTGCAGCAAGAGCCAAGCCAAGAGGATCGAAAATGTAAAAGTAACCAGAGGAAACAATGGTCATGAGGTCACAGATGAAGTAACCACTTATCAAGCCTAACCCATAGTGAAGAGCACTGCCTTGAACCTTCCATGGAGGAGACAGGTGAAGATTACATATTTCGTCCATGCTCAAAGTTGCTCCTTCCAACACAATTGTTAAAGAAGCAGACTGAAAGTCACCTGTAAAACAACAAAAATAAAGATCAAAATCAATTATAAGTAGAAATCATGATGTACCTAGTTTAAAGGCTGCCATCTAAAAAAGCTGTTTTATGATCATTGCAATATGAAACCCCAAGTCCAGATGACCTCAAACCGCCATAAAGAGACCATACTAACCTAGATTCTGTTGGAGCAACGATTGTCGAGGATGTTCTCGTTTATCATATATCAGGTGCACTTTCTTTGCCTTGCACTTGTCAGCCAACTCTACAAGGTCAAACAGCAGAAACTCACTGTCTCCATACAAGGCAAGCAGCTCACATATTGTAGCATAATCCATACAAGGCAAGTCCCTCATCATCTCCTCATCAACTAATGACAAGCTACGAAGTGATTGTACCCCTAGAGTTCTAGCCAGTTCGTCGTTAATGCTTGGGTGAACAAGATGCTTCTCACCAGGAGAATTGTTCTTCATCCATGGTGCATCATTGTAGACAAGACTCAAGGTAGGCATCAGAATGCCTGAAGAATCAGGAATCAGAAGTGAATTTAGTAATGCATCAGGTATTCGCTTCTCAATATAACAGTCAGCAAAAGCTTCCAAGACACGACGAACAAAACTCAACTGCTCAGCTGATAATGGTTCTTCACTAGCATCACGATTTAAGCATTGCAATACATGCACATAATCAATAGCTTCAAAGGTTAATTTGACACCTAATTCAGAAAGCAAAACTCTAAATTCTGATAACTCAGAGGGAACAACATAAAGATATGGATGGTACTTCACGGGTGAGTCAAATGCGAGCAACCTGGGAAACACAAAATTGTCACCTATGAACACCCAAGGAACACCATCAAGATATTCTTTAAGAACTTTGAATCTATCAGTGCCAACAAATTCCTGTAAGTACAAATAGATTGAGGGGATTTCTCTTGTCAAGACTGTATCGACAGATGGTTCCTCCTCTGACTGCGTTTTTAGTTTATCATAGGACCTTGAGAGCTCAATTAGTTGAGAACACAAGACTTCTATATTTGGTTTATCCTTCCAACCAAGTTTCTGCTGAAGGTACAATGAGCAGCAGTCACCATCAAGAATTCGCATTTTGGATGACACAATCCACATCTGAGATTTTGGCCTTGTAGCATTTGGAGATGCCACACAATTTTCAGAAATGAACCATGGAAGTCCATTAACTGGTGGCGCAACATAAACAGGACACCAAGCAATGGTTGCCAACTCTGTCCAGAATTCATCTTCTGATTGATCATGAACAAAGTTGGAAAAAATGTCAAATTCACCCTGATTAGATCTGCAGAGTCCATCTAAAGGGGCTTCCACTTGTGAATCTCCAAAAGCAAAACTATCACTCTTGGACAGTATCAAGGAATCACATCTATCATCTTTTTCATTGACGCTAGACTGTGAGAGCTGAAACCCAAGAAAGTTTAAGAATTCAAGAAGCCTTCTACCGTAAGCAAGTGCATCGCCATTGCCCGAGTCATGCAAAATTGAAACTGTCCTAGCACCATCAATTAAACTTGTAAAACTCATAGATCTTTTTAGGCCAAGGCTTACAAGAGAATCAAGCATTTCAGCTTTGATAAGCTTGTCACAAGGAAAGAACACTTCTTTATGAAGCATATTCTGCAAGCCAGGAACACGAGGATCATAAAGCCTGGAGAAAAAAAGTTAGTTCAGATAGTTAAAAGAAATAATATTAATCCTTGATAAGAATGCATGCTTGTTGAAAACATGCAACAGAAGGTATCATGCATGCAACTTAGATGAAGAATTTTTTTAAGAATTAGACTTCAGGATCCATTTGGTAATGAAGAAACTGGAAAGGGGATGAGGATGAGAATCATTTATATTCAATGTAAATGTTTTACTTACAGCAATATCATTCTCATTCCAAAGAAGATCCAAATTACCTTTGAAACTAAAATTGACATTTTCAATGTTAATTTGATTCCCACCTCCCCTTAGGAATAAATTCCAATTCACAGTTTCACATTAATAACCTTTCTATCACTTGCTTCTTTCCAAAATAAAAATAATATATATTTTAATTAATGTAAAGTTATAATGATATGACCAAAATATAGAAGTAAAAAAATTATGTAACATGATATAAATACTTATAATTAATAAAAAATAAATTTAAAAAACCCAAAAATTAAAAAAATAAATAAATACAAATGTAACATAGTACAAAAACTAAACAATAAAACATAAAACTATAAACATATATGAAAATATAGATTAAAAGTAATATTAAAATATATATACTATATATAATATAAAAAATCATAATTAAAATTTAAAAATTATACAATATATATGTGAAATTAAATTAGTTATTATAATTGATACTAATGTTGGTTTTTATTCTGAGATCCATAAACCAAACATGCAAAAGGACTTGGTCATCCCAAATCCGATTCAACTTGATTCCAATCCACTAGATTTTCAATTTTAATATCAATTCCAGTATCAACAATGAACTAAACACCACCATGTAATGTAAGATTGGGTTTGGACCTAGATTTCTCAAAGCTTGACTCAGAGATATGCTGGTAAAAGCAACTTGAGTTTAATCAAACTGGGACAGTTTGCAATGGTACTGCTTAACCGGTCAAATTTTGAATGATTTTGACAATTTTTTTTACAAATTCCAGTCAGAAGTCCTATATAATTAATTGGTTGTAGTCACCATAAAAGAATGTTCAAATTTTACAACCTCAAAACTGGTTCAATAATAAAGCAATAACTGCCATTTCAGAACCATATAAGTTATAATCAATCAAACTCAATCAACAACTTTCAAAAGATTACCCTCCTTGGCAGCTGCAACTAAAAAAGAGAAGGAAAAGGAGAAAAGGGAGAATAAAAGGAAGAACTTAGAGCCTGGGAAGGAAGAATGAATAATTGAGGAAGGCAATATTCCTATTTTTTCAGCTTGGTTTCTGTTTTCCCCTTTTTCGGTCAGTATAACACAGCATACCTAGGGTACCTTCCATACTGATTCAATTAGCAAGAAAATGATTCTGCTGCTGAAACCCATCAGGTGATCATAAAAATCAAAGCAGACCCTGTAGTCAAAGAAGATCTCACTAGAATAGAAAGTAGGGCTTTTGTAATGTCCACTAGAAAATAAAGTAGATCTCACTAGAATAGACAGCAAAGTAATGCCTGAATTTCATGTAGAAACCTTGTATTACACGGCAGCCTGATTACTGTTGCAGAGGCATTATACCAAGTCAACAAATTTTAAATGATTTCATCAGATGGCTGGTTTTAATTGCAGAGATAATTCCAGCAAAAATATTTAAATGAAGAGGAGATGAAGAAAGGTAGACTGATAGATGATTAAAAAGTCAGTAAGATGTGAAGAAAGAGAAAATAAAAGGAAACAAAAGCCCAACAGAAAGAGCAGGCCAGCAAGTGAGGACAACAAGTGCTTGATCTTTCAATTCAATTTCTAAGAAAACTGCTTACAAGGTATGTCAGAATTCTATCTATCACATCAAAATTCTTGGACCTTGGGCTATCTTAAGCTCTTGACACTTAATGGGAAAAAAGTATCAAACAAAATTTGATCTATTCTGAACCTGAGATAGATTCAAACCTAGGATAGTAACTGTCCTAAATTTAACAAATCCAGCTTCTCATTTCATTCTAAAAAAAGGAAGAAGATAGCACCAAAATTCCTAAAGGAAAGAATTGATATTTGACCATTGTTTTATCTGGACCGAAGGGGGTCGTTGGACTGGAAAACTGAGAATGGACCATTGACCAAGCCGAGAACAGATGATTGACCGCTCTGATTCACTTATTAAATCAGTTATGTTAAGAAATCGGAATGAACAGATTGACTTAATCAGTTTTTGGATGACCCATCTGAACCAACTGGGTTGAATAAACTCAATCCGTTTTTGTAGATATGGCCATAATTACATAAATACCCTTAACATAGATATTTTTTATTATTTGTTTAAGAGGATAGTTGTATCAATTTTGAAATTTGGGTTAATGTGAAAAAGAAAGTGGCCTCTCTCATGCAATCACTTCTCTCTTTTGATCGCCCTCTCTTCCTCTGACCACCTCTTCTCCCTCTAGTCACCTAACTGAACATGAGGAAAATGAACCAAACATTGTAACAAATAAAAAATGAATTTGAAAATTCATGACATGATACTAAATAGGCTCCTTGGTGTAGAACTAATGAATGACATTATAATAATTAAAAGATATTTAATATTTAATAAATTCATATGCATCTGTGATTTAAGTCATGACAACTACGTTCGATGCTACCTGTACGAAACAAACGGTATACAACTGTTAAAAAAAGTTTAAAAAATTCTTCATCAATTAGGGATGGAGAATGCAAGCCCTCTTCTTAGTGCAGATGGAGAGCAGAATCGCTGCTATCGTCTAACACCACATATCTCCCCACCATTACCATTCAACATCGCCTTTCTCGCCCACCAAAGTGTGCTACTGACTGCAGGTATACTTCATCGCTTCCTCTTCTTCCTTCTTCCTTCTCTTCCTCCATTGCCTCTTCTTCCTTCGCCTCCTTCCTCCCCATTTGTTCCTCTTCTCCTTTTTCTTCCTCTTTTAAACACCGGTACATACGAATCTGGTAGGGACCAATACAGATCTAGTACATACTGGTCCGACCAGGGACCAGTATAGTGTTGAATTTGATTAATGTAATTACTTTCTAGAAATTGTCACGTGTTATTAATCTGGGTATGAGTTTATGTTTATAATGTTGGTTGATCTTATCATTTTTATCGTATTCTATATGACTAAAATTTTGTTTTCATTTGTTTAAGATTTTATTATTTTATTTTTATATTTTATAATTTTTTAATATATAATCTTAATTTATTTATATATTTTAAAATATTTTTTAATTAAACATTGAATCAAACCAATTAACCAATCAACAGGGATTCAGTGACCCAAGGCTTGACCATATCCTTTTTGGTTTGGTTCTGGTAACTATGCTTTTAACTTGGACTCAGATGCATGTGAATAACATCATAAAGCTAAACATGACCAGCTTCAGGTACAATGACATTCTCCTCCTTGATCTCAAATATGGCTTCCTTTACCTCCAAGTTGAATCATTATAATCCTGTTAATACATTACCTTTCCACATATAATTGTGAAGTCTTCTCTTGTCAAACCAAAAAGCTCCAGGCTCCTAGCTGGAGCAGAGATGGACTAGCTCTTGGCCAATCTATTTGTCTTATTTTTAGATGGAACCCAAAAGTTTAGGTCTCAGAATATATTTTGAACACAAACCATAGGCCAACCTACAGGTTTCCCATATTTGTAATTTGATTAACAAATTTCACTGTAAATTGAAAAATTAAAGGGAACCATGATTCTCAGACTGACACAAAATACCAAACTAAAAAGCAAGACTAAGTTGTCCTAGTTTAATAAACTAAAAAGGGTCTCATTGTGATTATTCCACATTAGTAATTGTTTTTCCTAAGAGTAGGAGAAAAAAAGGAGACCACACTTTTACAGCATATAAAGTGTGGAAGCCTCTGAATCAGATATAATAGCAAAATGAAATAATAAACAAGGAAAGATTAAAAACGACAGTCTAATGGACAAGGTAATTATGGTAGGAAAGCCATATTGTAGAGACTGACGGTAAATAAATGATATGTTTGGTGTTATAATAATTTAAACCAAGGGACAGTTTTAGGTTTCTTTAAATACTCTCTTATTTAGGAGAGAGAAAATAAAAGAACAGATAAATATAAACTAACAACAAACTTGAATTTCTACAAAGACTTCTTAAATTAATTTAACTGTAAACTGTAGTAAAAATAAAATAGAAAATTATACAAGAAATTGCTGATAAAACAAATGAGCCTATAATTGGTCATGATGACTTACAGTTAGTAGTAGTGAAGATGAGTCATGAAATCAAGCAGTTGTAAAAGAATGAAAAGGGTAACAGTGTGGAAAAAAATGACCAGTAGTTAGTAGGATTAGAAAGGATTTGATTGCCAATAAGGGTACGAATTGTTCTTGTATATTGTGAAATTAGTGATTTAAAAAGCACTAGGCGCCAAAAAGACGCCAAGGTCCAAAAACGCCCGATGCGCTAGGCGCTCGCCCGAGCGAAGCGAGACGCTAAAATATAAAAATATATAATATAATTAATAAATATAATTATTTAAAATTTTAAATAAAAATATGCTATTAAATTAAAAAAATCTAAGATACAAAATCACAATGTCACATTAACAAAAAGTTTCAAAATTCAAAACAATAAAATTTTACATCAAAGTCATTTATGTTGAAACCTAGCAATAATTTCAAATAAATAAAAATTAACAACATTAAAATCAAAATAATATATTATTAATCTATTAACAGTATTGAAAATTAATCATTTCAAAATTCAAATAAACTTAATATTAAGAGTATACTGTATACCGAGCCTGACGGAGAAACGAGGAAGCAACGGCGAGCGACGGCAGTAGGAAAGGGAAAGGGAGCGGGAGGCGCGAGCAGCGGGAGGGCTCGCGGGAGGCGCGAACAACGGGAAGGCTCGCGGGAGGCGCGAGCAGCGGCAGCGGGAGCAGGAGCAACGAGATCGGGATCGGGATCGGGATCGGGAGCGGGAGCGGCAGCGACAGCGGGTTAGGGTTGGGTAAGGGTTATATCGGTTTAGTTGGTTCGATTGAATCAACTAACAACCGAACCACGACCAAACCAGACCTAAAATCCTGGTTCGGTCACTTGGTTTACCCAGGCGCTCGCCCGAAGCGCCCAGCGCCTGGGCTCGGGCGAGTGCCCAGGCGGCGCCTATTTGAAGCGCGCCGCCTGGGACATTAGCGAGGCGCTCGGGCCTCACCTCGCCTCGCCCGAGCGCCTAGGCGAGCGCCCGAGGGCCTTTTTCAATCACTGTGTGAAACCACATGAACTTTTATTTGAACATACGCCTGTCAATCAGTGATAATCACAAGCTTCGATAAGTGCAATTTATTTCATCTACCCACACAAGATTGGTTTAGAATATGTGAATATATCTTCTTACTCCAAAACATGCACAGACAAGCATGGCATAAAGGAAAATATGGATAGAGTTACTACTCCCTATATGTTTTGTTAGCCACATTACTGTCCTACACATGTAAAACTTGTACATTATATGGGAGTTTATTGTAAAACCATAACACTACATTTTTATTAAGAATGGAGCAATACATGGTATCAGAGAATATGATATATATTTACAAGTAAGCACCTACTTAGAAGATGTTGCAAATGGAAAAAATAATTAAATGTTAAATCAGAGATCAATAATCATCCAGTGTGAGCATCATTATCAGAAAACATAAGGTACCTGGAAGGATGTTGCCAGGACCCATCGGCAGCTAAAACAAATGGAATGTCAGATAGTGCAGCTTTTATGGTAATGTCTTCTTCTACCAAAAGTTTCACATCAAGAAGAATTGAAGAAAGAATGCTTGGCTGAGAAAGGAAGTCAGGTATACGGTTGAGCACATGATCCTTGTAAAATTCAAACTTGGTAGGTTCCCTAATGCGTAGATAGCTTCTTAAAATGCTCCTCTCTTTCTCAGATTCAGTTCTGATGAAATTTGCATCCAAAAGGTCCTCATGTACACCTTCGGGTTTCAACCATTTGACAGGACTAACCAAACTGGTAAGTTCTCTACTCCTGTAGCACTCAAATACAGGGAGAAGCTTGATGGTGTCAATGTTCCTAGTACATAGGTGGTTGCCAGAAAACCACTTAGATTGGAAGATAAAACTTCGAAATTCATGCTTCTCTCCCACTGAAGCACTGTCAAACAAATCACTCAAATTCTGCCGCTGGCAAGAAATTGCCTGCAAAGCATTGAGAATACCATTTGCTGTTGCATCCTGAACATAGTTCTTTAACTGTGGATGATCTATTGGCAGATCGGATCTCAAAAAGGAACATCCTAGTTTCTGCAACAAGGAATACATGTTCTCACTCCACCCTTCATCTTTAATAACATTTGAATTCTCAATAAGTTGCAAGAGACATCCATTTCCAACTGGTAATATAGGCCACTTGGCAAATATCGAAAGATCTGAGCAGGATTCCCTCAAATAACTCCATAGCAACCCCATCCACTGTAGACTTGGCTGACCTTGAAAGCCTGGAGTCCAAGAAACCTGCTTGGAAAGTTGCCATTCAGTGGGCAGGATCCTAGGAAATAGTTCAACGAGGGAAAAGCATGTCAAGACATGGATGTTTGATTGCCCAGAATTTGCCATACTGTATAACGTTTTAAAAGCTTCATCTGGAATTGTGCAGTCCACAAGAAGATGTGGAATTGAATCTTTAAGAAGATCATATTCATGTTGGTAAGTGATAAATATCCTTTCACCCTCCCCACGCCTGTTAATTGTTGTGAATGATCCATTTGCTAAAGGAACCAAGGGCAATCCCTGCAACTTATTATAGAATGTAGATCCTGTCATGTCGCTTAAGCAATATTCTAGAGTCATGATCACTGTCTCTTTGTTTTTAAAGCCACGCTTCCGTCGAATCAGTAAGGTTCTCAGTAAGTGAGGATTCAAAAAATGCAATGAGGGGCATACCTCCACAAAGTTCTCCACAATTGACTTGGAGAACGATATAATAGGCAAACCGGCTTCAGATAATGCTTCTGCAAGTTCGACTGCCTTTGGAAAATCAAAATCAGGAAAAATAGCTTGTTTTGCTGAGATCCATTGTCCTCCTCTAGCCTTTGTGTAGAGGACAGTTAGTCCAAGATCAGCAATAGATGCATATACTTTTCGCACCACTGAAGACCATGGTTCAATCCCTACAGCAGTGGGCCAATGTGTAAAGAAGAGATCACATGGACCAATCTCTTGTGCAAGGACATCAAGCAAGCGACCGAGAGAAGGAGCAATAACATCTTCGAGGAGACATATATTCCACTCAGATCGTGCTTTTCCACCTCCAGCCATGTCATTGCCAAACCATATATCCCTTCGGTTTGAAGATAGTTCAAAATATGCATTCACATGCACTGGGAGACCAGTAGTAACAGGTAGAGGCAGAAAGCAGAATGCTCGGCCCTCAAACTTTTTCCTATCTTGTATTACTCCAGAAACAGGCTGATTTAGAACCTTATTTAGTTCCTTTACATCCTTTAAGTCAATGGAGCACATATAGGCAGCAACAGAAGCCCAGGGGATCAACTTATGAGATCTACTATCCAGAGATAAACATTTCTTCCTAGCACGTCCACCACCTATAGTCTCACTGATGAACCAAAAATGCAATACATGGCCCACAGAATTTTGTTCCACAACTGCAATTTTTTGACAATACCATGGCAAATCTTTATCTTCTGTCTTACTTAGTTTTTTCAAGAATTGATCCATATCCATTCCACTTCTGAGATCTCCATGAATGAAATTTAGCATGGAATGAAGTTGATGTGGTTGTTTTACAAGCCCACTAACTTTGTGTCTAGTAACACTGTAGATTAATTGCATCTGTTGATCAGTTCCATCCTTCACGAATATGGTGATCTTTTCAATGTTGCGAAGAAAAACCAATGCTTGAGATACAGTTTCAGAAAAGGACAGGAACAGTTTCTCAACATCCTCAGGTGCATATTTTTCTTTCTTTATTTGGCTTCTAGAAGCAGCACTTTCACTTCTTAGAGGAAACCGAAAAAGTGTACCTGGAAATGGTTCCTGCAAATTACAACCGAAGTGCAAAAATGGACTGAATTGATCAGGAAACTGTTCTAATATCCTCCTTCCCATATATCTTATCCGGAGACCTGGGTGAGAAGGAGAAATTCCAGGCAGATAACTGGCATGAGGATCAAAAATTACAATATTCTCCCCAGAAACAAAACTAGGGATATCGGTAAAGTGATACACACAATTAAAGCCAAGGCCAAATCTTCCAATAGCAAATGGCTTTTCGAGTTTGCTATCTTGTCCAATGCGTGAGATTGCATAAAGGTCTTTTGAGCTAAAAACAGAGTTGTTAAAACAGTAAAGTGCAGGACCCTGCCATTCAGCCATTTCAGGAGAAAGAATGGATGAAGTCCCATACTGAGTCTTATCCAAAAGAAAAAATACCTCAGAAGCATGTGCGTCTTCAGCATTTTGCACAAGTTCAAAAAGAATCCCTGGTCCATCTGCATACATTTCAACAATGTGTTTAAGCCTTGTTGTTAAGGCTTCATGCTGTCCAAAGGCCTCAGCAACCCCAGATAAACTTAAATTCATGGAATCAGAACTCTCAGCGAGCAACAATCTACGAAGAGAACGAACACCAAGCTTTTCTGCGAGGTCATTCGAGATGTTACCATGGACAAAGTTATATACTTCTCTTTTTGCATCAAAAGCTAAAGTAGATGTATCTCCAAATGAACTCTCACTGGAAACAAGCAACCATGGAGCATCATTAAAAACTAGATCAGTTGAAGGAAGTAGCCTACATGAAGCATCTGGCAAATAAACTTGAACCTTCAAATCCTGAGATTGAACTTCAACCAAATGTTGGACAAGCAACACCGCTGTTCTGAGTTCTTGTCCATCCAGTGGAGAGCACTTCTTTCTTGCAGCCATTCGGAAGAGAATATTAGCATAATCTACCGGCTTCAAAAGCTCCTTGACACCAAGATCCAAAAACAATTCTCTAAAAACTGCTAGATCAACAGGAATAACACGTATATAAGGAGCTAAATGAAGGTGGCCATCAAGAACTACTTCATCTGCAGTTGCAAAACCATCCCCTACCCAGATCCACCGACAACCCTCCAAAATAGCTTTAACAATATCAATCTCGTCTGAACCAATTAAATTTGTCAACAAAGAATATATCTTTGGCATTGTTAGTGCCAATTCTTGTCGAAGCAGCTGATCTGTCACAATTTCATTATTTTTTCCAAGCTCGAGCAATTGAGCAGCAATTACGCTACCACTAGGTGGCGAAGACCAACCTAAGTTAGATGACAAGGCTGAAGACGAACATTCACCATCTAATATGCGTGTGCTAGCAGATGTCAGCCACATATCTCCCTGCAATCTGACTACCTTTGGGGGGGCAACCATAGATGTGACAGAAGGCCATGGTAGAGATGGATGGGGTGCCGTGATAAGGACAGGACACCAACATATCATTCTCATGTCATTCCAAAATTTTTCAAGATCATCTTCCAAAGGCACATCATGATGCCTGAGAGCCAAAGAAACTTTCGAGAACACCATATTTACCTTTCTAAAATTGTGATTTGGTACATTATACAACCATTTTGCTGCATGGACCTCGAGGTACGAAAGCAGCACTTTACCCCGCATGTGAGCCCTTGGTTGATCCTTGTGCATCAGGGATTCAATTTGATGAGCACTCTGTAAAATTGCATCAGTAGATACAGATGTTCTAAGCCCCAAAAGAAGCAACATGTCCAGAACACTTGATTCACTATATGGGCCACAAGGAAAGCAATCAGATTCTTCCAGAAGTGCAAACAGTTCCCCCACTCGAGGATCATAAAGGGATTGTGGACTCTTTAAGCTCCCATTGATGGTAACTACAAATTTAAGCTTCTTCAATGACTCCCTAAACAATGAATCTTCTAAGCACAACTGAGGCAGATCCTGCAGAACTGATAGCATGACCATATCACGAACATCTGGTTGTAATTCGTCGATTCTGTTAAAAACATTCTGCTTGTAGTATACTGTCTTCTTCATCTGCTCAATACCATAAAATCTCAATAAAATATCTTCATCATATTCAGAGATACAGAAAATGAACTCGCCATCCAATAAGCACTTAGGAATGCCCTTGGGTGGCAAGTACTTTTTCGAACTCTCTAAATCAGAAAATTGTATGGTGGTCTGATCTCTGGAATAAACTTGAAAAATAGGCAACTTTTTGCAATTCTTTATGTGTAGGTCAGACAGAGAACCTGCATAGTACCATTTAGGGTCGAGAAGAAACTGGCAGAGTTCATTTTTCTCATGAAAAGAAAAGCCTTCAAAAAGCATCTGCAATTGGTAATTGTTCGAAGAAAGTACTTCAAAAATTGAATTCAGAATACCAGCAGCACTACCATCATTAACGTAAAGAGATAATTCTTGATGCTCAATGCCATACTTGGTATCCAATAACTTACAACCAATCTTAGCAAGGAGCTCTTTCATTCTATCAGATAACAACTCTGCATTCACCAGCTTAGAGAATTTCAAAGCACGATAGAGGTATCCTGAAGTAGATGGCAATATGGGCCACTCACTTAATAAAGACAAGCTATAAGGTTGATCTCGCAGGTACTGCCAGAAAAGTACAAACCAATCATCTGTAGGAAATGTAGTACCCAACTCTGGATTCCAGGAAACTCTGTTTTTGTATTTCCAACCTGCAGGGAATAACCTTGGAAAGAACTCCAAGAGACTCTGGTCATCAAGAAACCTAATATTTGTCTTAGAATTATTAGCAATTTTGGAAAGTCTTCTATATAAGTCAGGAGCAATGCTTTTATCAATTATTTTATCTGGAGCTAAGGTCAGCACCTTGTACTCCAAATCGTTGCAAACAAAATATGAAGCCCCCTTGGAGGCCTCATGGATAACTCCAAATTCTCCATTTGCCAAGGGCAGCAATGCAAGACCATTTGCATATTTACCAACATCAGCATCATCTAAATCACTAATACAGTACTCTAATAAAATTAACCTATAAGTTCTGCTTAACATAGCCAATGTTACACATTTCTTAAGAAAATGCCTTACTGTCACAGGACTCACAATTCTGTCCTGAAAACTGTGGTAAAACTGAAACAATTTATGCACTAGTACATCAGGAAGATGGACAACAGGCATACCCAACAAGACAAGAGCCTCGCCAAGCTCTTTACTCTTAAAGAACTTTTCATCATGAGCAAATGCTTCACCCAATGATATCCACCTTCCTCCTTCAAATTCTGAATAAAACACTGGAGACGAACAAAGAATTTTGTAGATATGTTCAACTAAAATATTCCAAGGCTCCTCATATGAACCAGATGGCCACAAAGAAAAATATACTTTAGTTGGACCAACAAGCTTCCGCAAACAAAGCAGTAATTCATTAAAAACCGGGGCCACCACATCTTCTAATAAAAATCTGTTCCAATCAGAGCGAAGTTTTCCACCCTTATCCATGTCTGATCCATACCATATGCTGCGTCGATTTGAAGAAACTTCAAAGAAACCATTCACTTGCACAGACAATCCCGTAGACACTGGCAGTGGAAGAGAACAAAATGCTTGTCCTTGTCTAAGAAGACTATTCTGTAAATTACGATTCAGAACAAAGTAAGATATGTGATCTATTAACTCATATTGGGAATTCTTAACATATAAAGCAAGGTTTTAAATATAAAACAAAGTTTTAAATACCGGCCTGATATCAGTCTTGACAACCCGCCGGATTGACATGACACTGAGAAACTCAGCGGTACACTGACCTGTACCACACAGTATCACTCTAAAAATGGTTTAAAAGGTGGTATACCACACACCAATTATTAAACACCAGGTCAGAGAGGTATTCTGAACCATGGTATAAAGTAAACATTACCATAAATTCCAATGAACATGCTTGTATATTCAAGCAATGTAAGTACCAGCTAACAATGCAGATTATGCAGTAACTTATAGTTCCATTTCAACTCAACAACACGAGATCCTGACCAAAAATATAGTTTCACAGACAGATTCCATGGCAGAAAATTTCTTGCAGTAAGCAGGTAGGTACAGTCTTATGCTGTAGACTAATGATGTTAGGGACAGCTTTTATGCAGAGAAAACCATAAGTTTGAAGCCACTTAAACCAAGAAAAGCTGCTTACTACCACTGAGAATATGAAACCGAAAACCCTCTCAGAACTAATGATATCTTATTTACTCAAGTACACATTTATGATGGTACAAATCTAGTGAACATAAGATCCCCAACCAATAAGACCACATAGCATCAGAAAAAAATTCCTATAGTACTTTTGTGACAGAGAAGATATTTAGAAGAGCATACAACCTACCTCAGGCGAGTCATCAGATATACAAGCTGCAACAGACGCCCAAGGCAACAGGTGCAGATCATATTCTTTCGCAGCAGCAGTTGCAAAAGTTCCGATTCTGCTTGATGGTGATGCCATTGCCTGTACGATGAAAAAGGTAGCACTCTTCTTTTCTGAATATGTACCAGAAAATGACTCACTAAGAAAATCCAATGAAAATGAATCTATCTGCATATTAGAAGAATCAGCACATCTGGAAAATCTAACAAGCGCCTTGCGATGCCAAGATATAGTTTCATCTGGTGAACTGAGAGAGCAAGAGTGCAATTTTCGTGGTTCATCTAGACCGGCTTCCCATTCGTACATTTCAATTGCAATGATGTTTTTGAGAAAAAGAAGAGAGAAAACAGCTTCCTTGTAAAGTTGCAAAAACATGACAGAAATATCATCTTCCAAGTATGCTTGCCGAGAGAGCCTACTAGCAGCTACCTGGTCTGCATTCCTCAAAGGGAAGCGAAATAGAGTTCCAGGAAAAGGCTTTTTCATGTCACATCCAAATGCACAATAGGGCAAAAACTGATCTTTATACAGTGATATGGCTGAAGTACTAACATAATCAAGACGCTTTCCAGGATTTGCTGCTGAAACATTCGGAAGATATTCACCTTGTGGATCAAATAAGACAACATATTTGTCACTCACGAAAGATGGCAAGTCAGTCAGATGGTACACCGAGTTAAAACCCACCCTAAATTAAACAACACGAAAAGATTCAGAACATGGTAGCTAGAGCCCCAAATCGGCGAGGACAGGGATTTACTTATAAATGCATCAACTATAAGTACTTTCCTTCATATGTAATGTAATAAAGACTCCATTTAAAATTAGCAATGACTACAAGGAAATTAGGTAGCATTGCCTGATCTGATGATATTAAAAGCATAAGAAATATGGATTTTGCTAATAAAATCAAGAGGAAAGGAACCGAAAAAGCTACAGATGTAGGAAATTGCTAATGTTTGCTCCACCTATAAGAGAGAATTCGCAGCAACCTCTAATTGCCAATGTTTTGCATATTATCAGGCTACCACTTCAGCAATGAAATTGATGGATTAGATGCACCTTCATAATCATTTTAGAAGGTTAGAAGATCTCCTCCATTCTAGTTTATTCAAGTGGTGCTTGTCTCCAATAATCGTAGTCCAGGCAATATCCAAACACATTACCCACAACTTTCCATAGTTAAAACTTATAAAACTATTAACTACCACCGCAGTGCACTTCTGGTTTCGTATGCCTCTACCAGATATCTATTGAACGTCAAGCTGCATTTTTTTTTTTTTTATCATTTGGTTGCAAATCCTCATCAAATTATGATTTTAAAGACGTGTATAATCAAAATTCAAGAAAGATGATAACATCCTGTAAAAGATGTGATTCATCAGTGAGGACCAAAAGAAACTTCCGAGGAACTCACAATCCCTACAATATAATAACTGGACTATAAAAAGAAAACAAAGAAGTGGATGACTCGCCCAAAGCGGCCGGTCTTCCAGGTCTGAGATTGCTTCTTGCTGTCGCCGATCCTGGAGATGGAGATGAAGTCATCCTCCGTGAAGACGGCGTCATTGTAGGCAAGGAGCGCGGGCCCCTGCCACTGCGCAAGATTGGGGGAGAGGAGGGACTCGGCGCCGTGGGATCGGCGGTCGAGGCAGAAGCAGATCCTGGTGGCCCCAGCGTCGTCAGCGTTCTGGATGAGCTCCTTCAGCACGGTAGTACCCTCGGGGTAGTTGATCAAGATCTCGCGGATGCGCCTGGTGAGGTCGACCCGCTGCCCGAAATCCTCGAGCAGGTGGAGGTCGGGATGGACGGAGGGCTCCATCCGTCCCCTCTCCCCCGATCGAGAAGGGAGAAGACGTTAGGGTTTCGTTTAGGATCGACAGAAGGAGGAGGAGGAGCGAGCCGGCATCGCGGGAAGAAGAAACCCTACAACAGGGAGGAGGAGGAGGACGACGACAACGGATCGAAGGGACGTCGTCGAGGTGGGCGAGCGATTTCTTTCGGCCTTTCCTCGGGGTAGAAGAAGAAGAAGAAGAAGAAGAAGAAGAAGACGAAGGAGGAGGCGGGACCAACGCAAAGAGGGCGGCCTGAGTTATTTACGATGTCGTTGGCGGTGGGGCCGACGGGGGAGGAGATGCGGGTACGTGTGTATGCGACGTCGTCGCATGCGGTCTCGCGGTCTGCGTCGGCGACGAGCGAAATAATAAGGGAGAAATATTTTGCTTTTGGCATCCAAAAAAAACCCATAAAACAACTCAGATACGATCTGGACGGTCCATTAATTGATTTGGAATAAATAACAATTATTTTATTTCATTAGAGCACACTGATATTAATTCATACCTTCAAATTTTGGTAGGATAATTTAGTTTATACTGATATCTATGGAGAGAGATATATATCTGCTGATGGTTAGAAGAAGATTGTATACATAACATAGCATATATTATATATGGCAAAACCTGTATGACATAACAGTTTTCCTTTACCGTGGATCGACCCGATTCCCGACATGTTGATAGGTTGAACTGGTTTTTCTTTATTATTATTATTTTAATATATTTATATTATTTTTTATACCTACTTGTCTAATTTATTTTATTTTTAAATCAATAAAAATACCTATTTTAATTTTCTATATGAGTTCATTTCGATATCATATGTCGTAACACATACCCGCTCTATTAGTATGGTTCATCGTATAAAAGAACAATAGAAAATTTTATATTTTATTTCTTACTCGATCAATGTTACGAGCCTATGATTTTCCACCACCACGACCTCCGTTTATCATGATTGATGTTACACACCACCGCATAATTGATGCTGTAATCGACACTTCAACACTTATCATGATATTTCATTTGTGTCTCTTTCATCATTCATTTCTCTTCTTGATAGAAAGAATAGAAGATAAAAAGTTTTATTGAAGAAGTAAATAAGCTTAAATATATTAATATATCCCTCTTATATTTATACAGATTAGGAGGAAGAATTTTTCTCAATAACAGAAAGATTTCCTCATGGGAAATCTTATCTTCTATCATGCCCTCGCAAGGTGCTACTATAAGGATACCAAAGGATATCAATCTTAGATTGATGCAAAGAATGATTTACGTATGAGAGTCGTGAGTAGAGCAAGAGCAGATTGCTGTTGCTACTGCGTGTTTCTTTCGTTCCCCTTAAGTCCGTCATTCGTTCTCCTTAAGTCCGTAGATTTTTGGCAGATCAACGAAGATTATCGCGGAGGAAGATGAGGATTGGCCGTGGAGCCTCTTAGGAATTTTGCCGAAGGTAAGAGCGAAGTTTCGTTTTTCTCACTACTCTTACACCACAATGAAAATAATAATAAAAGATAAAAATAATTATTGAATAAGTTTTATTGAAGAAGTAAAGAAGCTTAAATACATTAATATATCCCTCTCCTATTTATACAGATTAGGAGGAAGAATTTTCCTCAACAAAATAGAAAGATTTACAAACATCCATACTTTTTCTCGTTCATCCATTATTGTGGATGACTGTAGTTGAATCACAATGTGTAGGGCTTTAAATCGCATGATGTGTTTACGCGGATTATGACATTGAAAGCAATTAGCTTAACATGACATTTACACATCAATCGAAGATAACTCCATGATTAATATATTGAAATTGTAAATTATCTTTGTTGGTGGATAAATGTTAAGTTTTTTTTTTTTCTATAAAGACGAGTCTATCCAATCAATCAAATACAAGAAAACATGAAGAAGAATGAGTTTAGTGTAGTACATCTTCACCCATCGCTAAGAAACCTTTCGTGCAAAACTTGTTAGAGATTTCATTTTAAAATGAAAACCTCAAGATTTATTTTATTTATTTACTTGTTTTCTTGCTTTGTCTCTGTTATTTTTCTTTTATTTATTTATACTTTAATTAGATTTATTAGGTATTACAATACATAGTCGTTTGGATTATTATCGCTACTAGTAATTATCGTATCAATAATTTTATATAAATAAAGATATATTGTTTAGTTAAAAAAAATCTTTATGTCCTCTGATATTCTTTTCTCGATTCTTATATGATGCTGCTATCATCGCTATGCTCGCATGTCTGATGTTATCGTTGGAAAAAATTGATGAAACCATTCTTCGGACGATCGATAACGATTATGTATAAATTCTATTTTTTTTTATTTTGGATCAGAACTAATTTTTATCATTGATTTTTTTGATCCCAACAAAACTAGCAAGAGATTTAGTCACAAAAAAAAAAAAATCAATGTATTGAATATATCGAGCGGTTTAATTAAATATAAAAATTATAATCCAACCTAAATGATAGCAACTGTTTTTCTTGCATTCTATATCGTTGAATATGGAAAAAGAAAAGGATGACACGTTAGAAATAGTTATTCTTTTCTAAAAGTCGGGGAAGAAATAGTTTGTCAAACAAGACTTGTTCTGAATTGTATTTGGAGTTGGAAGTCATCGAAGACCACTTTTCTTGGGATGATTCCGCAAGTGCAGAGTGCTGCTGTTCTTATCGTGCCAATGAAAAAGGTGAGTGATCGTCGCTATCCAATGCATCCTAATAATAAATATGGACTCGAAACCCTTTAATCGATTGAATGTATGTATGGTCGTGAAATATTTATCATATGGATGGATCACTTTAAACATTTTTATCGTTATTCAATATATTTGATTTATAATAATATTTAAATCTTTGTATACAGCAAAAATGACAACAGCGCGTGGGCTCCGCCCCGCCTTAAGCCACGAATAATTGTGTGTAACAGCGACACGATGAAGAGAGCACATGTTCTCGTTTGCTAGTCAACAGCAAATTAAGATTCGTTTGCCTACTTTGCCAATTGGGTGTCGAGTCGACGTTTTGTTTTTAATATGATTTTGGTTAACGGACAAATCTGATATCTTGAGAAGATAAATAATATATATTTTTTTAAATAATTATTAAAAATAAAAAATAAAAATAATTTTCGTGAAATAATTATTAAAATAAAAGTAATTATTTTAATCACCAATAAAAAAATCAAAATTATGTAGATAAACAATTACATGATATTTGGATGATTAAAATGAAGCGACGTAATTAAAGATCATAAATTCAAATTCTCCTTACTTAATATTTGAAAAAATAAATATTGTGATATACATGTTATGTAATACAATTATTTTTTTGCTTGTCATTAATGGCCGATTTATTGAATTAGTAAATTTTCAAACCCTTATTTTTCCCATACCGATCCGCACGTGCGACGTCTGACGCGCAGGTGAAAGCCGTTTCGTTTCCGATTCAATGACGACTTACATCACGACGCGCGTCGGGCGGGGTTGACGTGGCGAGGAACCAGACACCTATAAGGGAGAGTTGCCTGCTCTTGTACCGTCCGACGCTCCTCGGAGCTCCGCTCTGGCGTATTCGACCCGCATCCGCTAGCGAGATCGTCCGCACAGAAAGACCTCATTCATTGACCGCGCTTCGTTTTACCACGATGGAGCCTCGGAACTCCGCCCTGGCGAACATGATCCGCATCCGCTAGCGGATCGTCCGATCAGAAGGCCTCATGGGCCGCACAGGATCGCGGGAGTCGGGGCGATTTCACCGAGGACGACGGCGACTTGTTTTACGTCAATGGCATCAAAGAAGAATCTCCTTTCTCCCCAACTGTACCCCTGCGGCTCCCAGTGGGACCCCAGTGGCTTGTCGAATTAGGATGCAGGTGGTTTAAAGGGGTACGTTGAACTTGCTTTTCCCCGTCGCTGCAGCTATTCGTGATATCTTCTCCACCTAACCCCTGTCTCTTCATCGACTCCTTGGCGTCGGAGTTCGCGTTCACCAGATAACAAGCGAGCGAGAAAAGAGCTTGCCGTTTGCCGCCTCGATCCGTCTCTCGATCGTGGAACCAAACATCGGAAGCGCATCGAAGGAGGAGGAGGAGGAAGAAGGAAACCGTGCGAGGCGCGGCTCTCGGTGGGAGAGTTGCGGTTGTTGGGTTCGATCGCAGGTCTTCCCCTCTCGTCCTCCTCTGTCTCCGGTTATTTTGGTTCCCGGGCCGAAGATTCCGGCGTCCCCCAGCGTTAATTTTAGCAAATGCTTTTCCTATGTACGGTGCGATGACTCCGATTGTTACTGTTCTCGCACAGGCCCGATCGGGCTGTGTCCTCCTCTTCCCCTGTTGCCTTACCGTTCTTCTTCGATCGGAAACTGTTTGTGCTTGCCGCTCTGCTTTGCTTGGCGCGAGTACGCTTGCCGGCGTTTCGTACATGATCGTCTCATCCTTTTAATCTGTTTCTCGCTCTATTAATTGATCGATATATGAATATTGGGTTCTGATCGTATTTTTTTGGGCAGCGTTGTGATTGAAACCGGAAGTTCTACTCTGATGTTTCATTCGATCTGTACGCATCTACTAATCGAATGGAGGGTTTCTCAAAAGATGAGATTTTGCTTCACCTTCCGGTCTTGTCCTAATGCAAGATTAGTCTGCCGTGCACGTGGGAAATATTTATTTGTTCTTTTTTTATTACATTCTATATTCTTGCCTCTATATCAGTTAAGTCTAATGTTTTCTACATTCCTTGTATACTTAGAACTTCTCAGTTGATGGCTACTCTTCAGTAATATCTGGCTATAGCACATCTTGGAAACTTCCAGTTAGGGATTTGATTGATTTTTTCTTGGTGGTGGAATGCTTGTATATGGGAACTATAGGATTTCTTTTACATACTTACAACTTGTTAAATTATAAACAAAGTGCAGAAGGAACATAAATTTTATATAACACTACTGATGAATAAAAAAGCCCTTTTCTGTGCTTTAGAACCTTTAGTGCTGTACTGCCAATTTTTTTTTATGAAGCTCATCAATCTGTCTCAACCAAATCTAAAAACGAGTGAATATATGTACATCCACAAAAAGTGCTGAATATTTTAGTTCTCTAAGCATACAAGTACAGCTTCATGAGGAAGCATAATTAACTCTATGAAATTACTTTCATTTAATATGTATGTGCTTCTAAAACATTTGTTTTATTCATAGACAGGTACGACTGACAATGCCGTATGGACATCGGTGGGCAAAGAGTAACTTTGAGAAGTTAGCAAATGGAAGAAACCACAGTATCTGTAGGAGATCAGTAGATAAGAGCAATCAGAAGTTTTTTCTTAGGGTTAGTAATTTTGTTGCATGGCATCCCAATTCTCCTGCATTTGAAAGCCTTTCTTAATGTGATAAGTTTCTGATGATGTATACACATAATTTTATCCAGGAACCTAAATTACTTGAACTTGCCTCAAGGGATTCTGAACAGAGGTATCTTTTCTTCACGGTCTTGTATTGGAGGTGTATAGACACTAGGCACCGAGGTTGCTCAAACACCTAAAAAATTAGCCTGTGTGAAAGGCTGAAAATGTTGCCATATTTGTTCTCATTGTTCTCTTCCGAGCCTGCTTTAAGATGTTCAAAGTTCAAACATTGTCTAGGGATTTGGTTTGTTGGTTGCAGTTGATGCCTTCCTTTGTACCTGTGCTAATACTGTTGCTAACAGATTGGCCTTTGTTATTTTTGGCTGAACTTGGTTATCTATCCCTCTCTACTAAATTTGCATTTTTCTCCTATTTCTCATTGACACTGTCCTAATTTTTGTCAGGTTTCCTTTATTCGCAATAATTTTTGTTGATACTCATGCATCCTGGAAGGTGTCACCTTTATGTTCACCCTTGCCAGAAGTTGTTCAGAGAAATAGTCTTGAATCTTTGTCTCCCTCTAACATGAATGGTAGTGAGCCAACATCTTCACTACTGTTCATGGTTGGTTTACACGCTGCAAATGCAGATTCTGCAAGGTTAAATTCATCTTGCATTTCTAGTGAGACAGGTAGTTCAGACCAGTCTGAAAGCAGTAACAAATTGTCCGATCCTCCAGTCAGTTTATCAAGTACACTTCCTGACTGCTTAACATCAGGTAATTCTTCTGGATCAGTTTGTGATAACCCAAGTGTAGTTGGTTCAGATTTCTTGGTTAATAACTACCCGAAGGTGGACAGAAGAGTTGAAAGAAATCCCAGAAAAAAGGGGAAAAAGAAGGGAAAGCAATATAAACGAAATGCACCTAGAAAGGTTTTGACTGAATCAAATGTTCAACGTGATGAGATCAGTTGCAATTCTCTTTCTTCTTCAGGTAGGCATCTAGATAATAACTTGTCAGATGAGGCAGCAACCTCTGGCTCTTTCATTACTGATACTAGTGTAGAAAAGGATGATAGCACACATAATACTAATTTTGTAGACTGTTCAACATCGTTGTTGTCGTGTACATCTTACAGCGATGAGATGGATGGTTTTGAAACAGTAACTTCACCTCAGAGATTAGCTGGTGATGAATTAGGCAGTAACACTACCGGATCATGTGCAATTAAAGATGCAGAAATGGTTCCATTCAAATTAGATCGGAGCACCAAAAAGGACCATTTTAGAGAGAACAACATTTGTCATGATAATTTCTCATGCATTTCCATGTGTAATAATAATAATCCAGCAGTAGATTCATCATTGGATGGTTGTAACAGTGACATTGGTGAGAACTCTAGTGATGACACTGCAATGCGGTTAGTAATTAAGGATGAAAGTGGACCTAGTTCTTCGGAAGGTGAAATTATTTCACCTTCTGAAGAGCTTATGCAATGCGACACCTCATCTCATGCAACTGCAGATTTATGCAATTTGGGGACTCATGTATCAAAGGATAATTCCAGCAGTGATGCTTATCTGTCAAATGATGTCCTCGATGCTTGCAGCAGTACTGAAAGAGTTGATTGCAGTAGTCAGGCTGGCAGCAGCAATGACTTCCATCCCGTTATATATGAAAGGCGAGGTAGAAGGTCTAGAAGAATGATTGGTCATGGGAATTTAAATGGAGCAAACGGATCTATTACTGCAAAGATACATAGTCACACCGGGGAAGACATTAATTACTCCATATGGCAGAAGGTTCAAAAAAATGAAAAAAATGAGTGTGTTTCTAAAGCTAACAATGTCAGTGTTTTGTATGCTCAGCATGATGTTTCATCAAAGGATACCAAGATGAAAATGAAGCCTGACAAATTTATTGGGCAAAAGCAAAAGCAGAGTGGAATAACTTGCAAATACCCTAAAGCAGAGCCAAGCCAAGTGTCCTCCAGAGGGGCTAAGACAAGTCCTACTCTATCTAAAGCCACATTTGGAAGTGCAAAAAACAAATCTAGTTCAGTCATCAAACATGCAAATCAAAATCATATGAGTGGATCTTACATTGGTAAGGGTGACATGCCCAATTCTCCAAAGCATCATTTTCAGCAGAAAGAATGCCGGCATAATTCACCATTTGAGGGTCTTAACAAACATAGCAGCACAGGATTCGGATCACATAGCAACAGCTCTTCCCAAAGATGTTTGTCTAAGCTGACTGACAGTATTGACAGTTGTCTGGGACACTCAGAGAAGGAAATAAGTGTTCTTATGGGGGCAGCACCACAAGTAATTGTTTGTGATGGGATCCGTCATTTAGATGTGGCAGCTGCATTTAGTGAAATTGACCACATGGCAACTACATCAAATCAGTTTGGTCAGAGGCAGATTGATGCTAATTGTGAGAATGGCACCACTAAGCACTCCAAAGATATTCAGGAAGATCTTTCCAGTGTAGGTATTGAAGACTATGGATGCACAAAACCGAATATTGAAAGTCACAGAGAAGCTAACAGCTTGAGCAGTAATGGATCTCCAATACAGAAGTGGGTCCCAGTAGGGAGGAAAGATTCGATAGCTTCTGATATGGGCTATTTAGACTGCTTAAAGGTTTCTGTCATGGATGAAGCAGTTCTTGATCATTCATATCCAAAGACTGCTGAAGTAGAGGATGTGAATAAAGATGGAGATATCTCAAATTCTGAAGCTAATAAGTTGACTAACAAGTTGAGCACCTACCCTAGTTCAACTGAAGTTCTCGATATACATGCTGTGATCAACTGCCAAACACACAAGATAGAAGACAAGGAATTTATTGGTTTTGAGACTGATTTAGACAAGATAATAGGAGCTGTTAAGAATGCCTATGAATTGCAAACTGCGGTAGAAAGTGTTCAACTGGTAACTGGCAGTCCAGTTGCTGACTTTGAGAAATTTCTTTTTTCTGCTGCTCCAGTTATTGGACGAACACAGTATAGCAGAAGCTGCAACAGTTGTTCTCATGAACGACTCAAAGATAGCTCTCTGTGCTGGCACGAGATTCCCAACATCTCCTTGAAAAGCATTTGGCAATGGTATGAAGAGCTTGGTTGCTTTGGGTTGGAAGTGAAGGCACATGATTTTTATAATTCTAGAAGGCTGCGGAATGGTTGTCATGAATTCACTGCATACTTTGTGCCGTATCTTTCTGCTGTGCAATTATTTGGAATATCCAGGAGTACCAAGTATTGCAATCTGAATGGACAGTCAGCCAGAGCTTCTGAGGGGAACAAGACAGCAAAATCTTTGGGTTCTCTCCCAATCTTCTCAATGTTACTGCCCCAACCTACTAAGGACAAAGGTGCTTGCTTCTCAGATTCATCATCTTCTGCTAAAGTTGGGTTCTTTGATAAAGGCATCGACGTGGATCATGAGGAGATTATATTTGAATATTTTGAATCTGAACAACCTCCTTGGCGGCATCCATTATATGAGAAGTTAGTAGCTGTTTCATTATTTTTGTGTCTTCTTATCTGCTAATTGATATATCTTGTTAGTTGTTATATAATATGTGATTTTTGCTAAGCTTCCTTAGAACTCTTTCTTCTATCATCAGAATGCTTAACACTATGCTTCCTCTGACTTCCTCAGCATCAACTTATGAACTCAATAATATTATTATCGCTTCCTGCTGGAAAATTTTCCAGCGAAGCCTTTTTTAACTAGGTGAGATTGGTCGTATCGTGTGGCATTCTGAGCAATGTAGTGCATCAACTAATCAACTCAATAATATTATTATCGTGAAACGATGTTGAGTGCTTTAATGACTTTAGCTTGGTTGTTTTCTAAAAAATGTTGAATATCAATGGGGCATTGCCAGTTTATTTTTGCTGGACTCTTATGTGGATATGGCTCATTAATATCTGTTCCAGGATACCTGATTCACTATGGATGTGGATTTTGTTATCCTTAAAGGCTGACCGAGAAAAGTCAAATGGTTGTTCATTGATAAAATTACTACTGCAAGAAATGTCTAAACAATCATATGACTTCTTTTACCTGAAACCTTTTAGATAGTATCACAATGTGGTTGTGCCTGGTCATATGTGATGTGAACAAAGATAGAAGCAGACTATTGCTTCTTGTTTTCTTAGCTATAATTTTTGTGATCTCTAAAGTCGTTCTTAAGATCAGACAAGCCAAGTTGTAGGTAGGCTACAGCTCATACAAGTGAGGTGCTTAACCTTTTTTGTCTCATTGTCTTTCTTTAATCTAATGCAGGGTCAAGGAGCTGGTAGCCAGTGGTTCATCATCTGATAGCCGCATGTTTGGTGATCCATCAAAGCTAGAATCTGTTAAACTGCATGACCTTCATCCTGCATCTTGGTATGTTCCGTAATTAATACTCTTATGTGAACTTTATTGAATAGATTTATGGGAGTTTGCTTCTCATGTTATATGCTTATTGCATATACAGTTGTGATTCTCTTTTTCTTGTTTTCAGGTACTGCATCGCGTGGTACCCTATATATCGTATACCTGATGGTAGTTTTCATGCTGCTTTTTTAACATATCACTCTCTCGGTCATTTTGTTCATCGAAGTTCCCCAGAAAGTGGCCATGGTCTTTCAGAAGATGTAGTTTCTCCAGTTGTAGGTCTGCAGACATACAATCATAAGGTACATCTGTTCCAAGTTTTTTCATAATTGTCACATTGTTCCTCTGACATTTCCAGTATCTGCATTGTAGCAGTGGGGTGCATTAATAACAGGAAGCTGATAAACCATAAGTTACCAGGTTTGAAATTCTTGGATCAGAAAGATACTGATAATAGCATAAGCATAGCATCAGAAAGATACTTATATCTCCATCTGATCTTGAAGATAAGTAAAAAAAGTGGTAGATGCTTCCAAAAAGCTGGGAGCTTGACAGCTAGATATAGACAATGCAGTTGGCGAAGGCTAGATTTTATGTTGTGAATGACTTTCCTCAATCTCCTCTACTTCTTTTGGAGGATTTATGAAATATCAGATATTCCCTGTCCTAGCTAGTAATTGTGTCCTGGTCATGTCAAGATTCTTGTCTTCAGTATCCTCTGTTGGCATAGATCTCTTGTCGGTAGGTATCTTAAGTTCTACTGACTTATCAGATGCTTCTGTGACTGCCAATTGCTCCATATACCTTGCATTTGACAATGGTAAGATAGACTGGTGACTTCGACACTATAATGAACATAACTTGAGGCATCAAAACTCTACGGTAGTGTTGCATGGTTGTAATCATTGGCATGGTCACTGTAAAGGCATCTATAGTTTTGCTTATGTTGCTGCTAAAAAAAAATTGTTCTCAGCTGGAGATACTTGGTCTGAGTGCAGGGAGAGTCTTGGTTTCAACCAAGACACATGAATTCAAAGGCCGTCCAGTCTGAAGATGTCAGTAATTCAGATACCTCGGAATTAATAAAGGAGAGGTTGAGGACGCTCAGGCAAACTGCATCTGTGATGGCCAGGGCAGTTGTTTCCAAGGGCAATCAGAGATACGTGAACCGGCATCCAGACTACAACTTCTTTGTATCACGGAGTGGGTAGAGGGTCCTTGATTAGAAGATCATCATCACCGCTTCCAGTAATTTTGTGACAATGCTGATGCTAATTGTTATACCTAACACATAAATTTCCTTTTTCTAGTGTTTCCAATCTAGTCAGGATACCAAGTAAACCAGGCAAAAAGCAAGTTCTTGACTTGCTTCTTTGGTTTGTGTGTGTGTTATCTTCCAGGATCTAAATGTCACCCCTCTGTAATTTACTTATGGCATCGATTCTGTTTGGTTCTTTGCTTGGATGGTTTGTGAAACTGTCTCAGGATTCTGTCATAATGTATGTCGGCAGTTACAAGGTGAATTATTCGGAGGAAATGAGATATCAGAATTTCAATCTGTTTATATGTTTCTTTTAGATTCTACAACATGAAATTAAGGGTGATCTTGCAAAGTAAATGTACATGCAGCAAGGAGTCATGCACGGAAGGTAGTATCGACCGTCCAGGTCGATGTCACCTCTCAAAAGCCCGATGAAGCCCCACGCCAGCTATGCGAGAGGGCAACTCGATCCCGACTACTTCAATTCTACACTTCATACTGCAAGAATAGTTATCGAGCTTTTACAGAATAATCACCTGTAGACAGGGCACACTTCAAGAGCCAGTAGACCTGATTTGAAATAATAATAATAATAATAATAATAATAATAATAATGTGTCCCTGGGTATCAACACTGGTATGGTGGTCACAGCTATCAATGAGGTCACAACATGTGGATCCTGAATTATTCTTGTCAACGCATTAAGAATCGGAAAATCTCTTAAAAGATATTTTAGTTTAGGCAAAAGTGTTGTTGTATAAACATCAAACATGCTTGCCATGAAATATTTGAATGAAAAGAAGACTTGGAAGGAGGAAATAGCATAAGAAATACCATCATTGAAGCCGGAAAACTGATTTCGCCAACTAAAAGAAAGTGAAATATTAAGATCTACTACGTTCCTTGGATAAGATTTAGAAAGGGCAATAAACCAGCCAGAATTATCTGAAATATGATCCACACCATTCTTTCTTTTTGGCAACGAGTAGCATCATTCTTTCTTTTCTAATTTGACAGCTAAACAGAAAGCGAACAATTTGCATCTCTTTTAGAATGAATACTAGGTGAAAAATTATTACCAGGACTCCTACATACCGATATATTTGCATCATCAGTGAGACACGAGTACAAACCCTAACTTTGCACCTTATTCCATGCCCGATCCTCCAATCCTAGAAGCACACAAGGAAGGAGGTACGTATCAATCATCCAGGAACCACGATGACCACATGAAAGTTGAAAGAGAACAGCGAATGGAGGTGTAGATAGCTTCGCATACCATATATCCTCGGCCACGATCTTCTCAGGTGAGGTTGAGGCCGATGTCAAGTGGGATGACCAAACGAGGGAAGAGAAAGGAAATCAAGACGCGGATGCCGTTATTCGGGCGATTCGCCCATCGACCCGGCGCAAGTAGGGTGGATCTTTTTACCGATTCGTCCCGGCTTTGGACCATCGGATCACCATTACAATCCCCGTTCACGAGATTCCGCTATATATATGGGATTCTCCAATCGAATCCATTAATTCGATCATATGTCATTGATCCAAAATAATTAATCTCTCTTCGTCCTCCTCCTGGAGCCAAAAATGTAAACCTGCTGTTAGTGAGCAATGGATCTTTGTTCGAGTTAGAAGCTAAGTATGAGTCAGGAAAGACGAACAGATAATGCATGTATAGTATGTATGTTCAGGTTTTCAGCTATGGAAATGTGCCATCTTGCTGTATCTTGTCTCTTGGTGCCACAGTATCCCCACCATGTCCTCCCACGATTGAGATGGCACTCCTTACTGTCCTGCTTTTTCATCTCTGAGCTGGAATGGTCGCTGGTCCTGTGTCTCACAAAAACAAAAAACTTGCACTTTGCACCATAAGCATTGAGTCCACAATAAATTGATCCATCTGCCTTGTGTTCTGGCTATTCTTCTTCAAAGCCATCAAAGACACTGCCATCCCCTGGATTTAATTACAACCCCCGTTCACGAGATTCCGCTATACATGGGATTCTCGAATCGAATCCACAATCCATTAATTTTATCATATGTCATTGATCCAAAATAATTAATCTCTCTTCTTCCTCCTCCTGGAGCCAAAAATGTAAACCTGCTGTTAGTGAGCAATGGATCTTTGTTCGAGTTAGAAGCCAAGTATGTGTCACGAAAGACGAACAGATAATGTAGGTATATGTATGTTGAGGTTTTCAGCTATGAAAATGTGCCATCTTGCTGTATCTTGTCTCTTGGTGCCACAGTATCCCCACCAAGTCCTCCCACAACTGAGATGGCACTCCTTAAAAACTGTCCTGCCTTTTCATCTCTGAGCTGGAATGGTCGCTGGTCCTTTGTCTCAAAATAAAAACTAGCATTTTGCACCATAAGCATTGAGTCCACAATAAATTGATCCATCTGCCTTGTGTTCTGGCTGTTCTTCTTCAAAGCCATCAAAGACACTGCCATTGCCTGGATTTAATTTCTTGTTTCATGGAACATGTCAATAGTTGGAGTGGAGCAGCATGAGGCTTGGTTTGACTTCTGGCAACCTTTTAGTGCACACTGATCAAGGCAAGCAGCATTGTACATCAGATAAAGGCTAAAAAAAGAACATGAATCATTAAAAACAAGTATAATCTGAATATTCAATTACCATACCCCCACAACATTTTCTGAAGGATCAAACTGGAGAAAGAGAGAGAGAGAGAGAGAGAGGGAGAGATCCGAAAGGCCTCATGCAGCAAAACAAAGGACAAAAGGGCACCGCAAACAATGTGATATGTTACTGCAGTGTCAAATACTGAACAAATTCCTTTTGATAAACTGAAAAGGTTTGGTGTTAAACATAAGGAAGGAGGAAAAAGATGAGACTAAAAGTAAGATCTAAGGCCAAGCATGACCAAATTTAGCACTAGGGGCTCCACAAAGCAGGTTCAACGAACCCTCTAAGCTTTTATCTGTGCCAGTGAACTGTAGTTGTCCTCTTCACAAAGGACTCACATGATTGTCATCCCCTTTCCCCATATTCTTCCTTTTCTTCATCTTTCAGTTCCACTCCAAAGCTATAATGTTGACTTTAATATTGGATGAGCTAACCACAAAGGCCCCAATCAACATTTAGTAATATGCCTCTCAACTTCCTTTTCATATAACCACTGCTACTCATCCACTTTAATGCTTCCTTCTCAAGCATGTAATCCTGACAGTTTCACTCAATACTATGTTATTGCAAAGACCTTTCAAATAGCAGGGCCAAGGGACGACGATATTTTACTCCTAACCAGTTAGAAATACAGGATACCAAGCAAATTTCTACGAAGCCAATTTGTTGCCTTGAAATGCTTAATTCATTACCTACTCCATGATCCGACGACAACTGACCCTCAAATTCACATGCCTTTAATAATAAAAAAGTAATTCGTAAAATTAAAGGATAAATTGCTAGGTTTTTGATGAACAATTACCATCATCTCAGCCTTGCTGAATCCTACAATGCTTCTGGGGCTTTTAGCTCCGTATTCTCCAATTCTGCAACAAAAACAAGACCAGTTGCTTATCAAAGAAGGCAAGATCTCAAAAGAAAGCATCTTCCAGATGAGGAAAACAACTACTTAAATCAGAATTCAATCGATTCATAACAGGCAATCGCACAATTGGGATATGTGAAACATGTAATCAGTTGTTCCAGTACGATTCCCACCCAATCAACACAGAACACACTAATTCAGCGAGCGGAAGAAATCATACAAAACCTACATCCAAGACTCGGAAAGATCTGTCACGGTTTCCACGGGCTTTCTTGAACTATCAACGGCGGTCACCATCCCCTCCTCCTCCTCCTACTCCTCCTCTTCTTCTTCCTTGGAGTTCTTCCTCGGGAAGAAAGGATCAAGGAAGCGAAAAAGGACCACGGAGAGTTCACAGTTCAAGAAAGCCTGTGGAAAGCATGTCCACGATCTTGCTATCGTCTATGCCATCATGAAATCTAAGGAATCACCACAAGAGAGTTCGGCTGCGGAGAAAGATGGAGGAGGAAGAGGAGGAGGCGGAGAGGTGAGAGGAGAAGCCGGCTCACGGCCGGCTTAAATAGAGGGAAAGAAGGTAACTAACCGGCCGAGAACCACGGCCGGGCCGGTTACGTAACCGATCCAGATCCCGCACGTGCGGGGCTGCAGCTTCTAATTCCTTCCGCACGAGCGCCGGACGAATCGCCGCGCGACGCGCGTCCGATCGCGGTTACCGAGGCGGTGGGTCGTTAGCCGGGCGGGGGGGCATGCCGGCTCGCTGCCGCGTGGGGCCCGGGCGGCCGGTGCCCAATAATTTGACGTGAAGCGCATGGGCCCCACCACCAGTTTATGGGAGGCACGTCTCGGACCCCATCTTTTACCCTTCCCTAATCATAAAGAGAAACCGCGAGCTCCGCTTGCTTTGAGAAAAGACAGCAGACATGCAAATTTCGTGAGCACTCGCTGACTAATTAATTGCGGTAAGATGTGATGTGCGATCGAAGGCGATCCTCGTCGAGTCACAAGCCACACAATGAGCCCATCAGTCAAACTTGTGCGCGTGAATCTTAAAGGCATCAATCAAGATCATGGAACCTCAAAGCCTACTAATAGCAGCAATTTAGCAGTCTTTAAATGTTTATTTATGACCTATGGTAATAGTTTTCTTAGGTCTTTTATCTCCTTCTTTGGTCAAAATTTTCAATGAGTAATGATTCTGAGTAAGTCTAATTTAATAATAATAATAATTCGAGTCTTGATTGTTTGGAGATTTTCCATGTTCTAAGGAGAAACAAGTCTGAATGAGCATGCAAACAATCATGAATAAATTCAGTGAAAATTTATGGTATCTATTGAATGTGATATCGTATCAATTCATACATAGGATGGATGCTTAAACCCTGCTATTAGGAACAGTATGGTGTATGTGGGCTTGCTTGTGTTGTCATCACAAGTTAAAAGATGTTGATGAGGCCATATTATGAGTACAAAGATGGAAGATTTGATAAGACAGCACTGAATCATTCGGAAACCGTAATCAGAATAGTTCAATGAAACAGTTTGTGCTGTCAGAAGATTAGATCATCAACACCATCACAAGGCCATGGAATTCATCTTCTGGCTTCTCTGATGCATTGGTGTAAACAGCCATTCCAAAGAAATGACCGAACGCCTGAACTCCAGCATCCCTTGGCAGGTCCAATTGGCTGATTGATTACCAGCTCTCATTGAGACAGCTACTGAGTTGAGTTGTTATCACTGTGTAAAGGATGCCAGTGATCTCAATTCATGTTGCGTAACATAAAGCTTTAAACCTCTAAGGCCACAGTTTGCATGTGCTTGCATTGCAGCGTGCTGCAGCAGCCCACTGGCGGTAAAGAAGCACTGAAAACACTGCAAAAGGATCCATCAAACATATCTTTTTTCCTCACATCTTCCACAGAGAAAAGCTTTCATGACTCGTTCGCGAATGGCTGGAGTCAAATACCATCTGCCGGCCTTGTGTACGAACATATCGTTGCTTAATAGCCAGTTCTGGGTCGGTTTATGCGACAAAGTGAATGAATACCCACCGATTTCTAGTCACTTGAGCCATCTTCTTTGGAGTCATATGACACACAGTGTAATCATGCGTTGTAAAGTCCAGATCACTTTCTTCTTTTCCCCACATTGAAACTACATGTACTTGGCACTTTCTGACATCTCCTTTGATTCAGTGATTGCAGCTATCAGAGTGGCCCAAAGCCAACCAGTTCCAACATTGCAGAAGAATAATGCAAAGAGACAGCAATCACCAGAGTCTTCTCTTTGATTGTTTCTGCACCGAATAAAAAAGAACAAAGGAAAAGATGGATCAAGGTAGTGAAATCACACTGACATCATGAAGTGGAAGTAATCTTACCACTTAAAATTTCGGAACATCGAAAACAGTGAGTGCCATGAATAAATTGTAGAATTAGAAGGCTATGGAAGGAGGAAAAAAGGAACAGGGAAAAAGAGGCAAACATAAAAGTATTTCCAACAGAATAAGCTGCATTTTTCAACAATTAAAATGAGAAAAAGATGATTGTTGTTCTAATTTTCAGAATCTACAGCGAAGCTGAAATAGTAGGAAGGATGAGTTCCTTCCAAGAAAAAGATGTGAGAATCCTGCACTGGATCATGCAATAATAAGCACCTCGAGTGAAAAGGAACAGTGAGTTCAAAGAACAACAGAGTCTGAGGAGGAGACAATGCACACGTTACGACTTACCGGTCTGCTGCCTGATGTTGTGAAGAATGGAACTGTCTAAAAGATCTGTCATGTTTTCCCACATCTTTCTTGAACTTTGCGCTGGATGTGTCTTCCTCGTCGCACAGTGATCTCTCGAGGAGCAACGAGGAAAGGGTGGAAGCAACACCAGCTCACAGTTCAAGAAAGCCGTGGAAGAACATGATCATGAACTTGTTGGCATCTCCTGCAAGCAGCTCTTGAAGGCATCCTGGAGCTAAAAACATTAGAAAAGGAGAACACATATTTCGCAGAAAGATTGAAGCAAATGAAGTGGAAATTTCCATCAGGAAGGTCTAATGAGATCTGATGTAACTACAGTGGAAAAAAAAGAGATCGTATCATAGGATGGCAGACACAGTCAAGGAGATGGGATCATGGGAATACGGGATCGTTGCAAAGGTCAAAGGGAAAAAGCTAGGTTTGGTTGATTGTACCAAGAAACCAAGTGACCGCCAGAAAGATAACCTAAACAAAGTGGATCGAGCAAAGAAAACACCAAACACATCTCTCTCTCTCTCTCTCTCTCTCTCTCTCTCTCTCTCTCTCTCTCTCTCTCTCTCTCTCTCTGTGGGCACAACTGAGACCATGTCATTCTTAAAGCAAAGGTTGGTTTTTGTACCAGGAAACTAGGTGGCCACAAGATAGCATAATAGAGTAGGTTGCAACTGAGACAACATCACGCTTTGGAGAAGAAAGGAAGAAAGAATGCAGCACTGAGATGGGAAACAGAAGAAGACGCAGGGATGAAAGAAGAGAGAACTGATGTGAGAGAGAGAGATAGAGAGAGAGGGGTTGTGAGGGTTTCGGAAGGAACATGGAAGCGTGCCCCCGTGGGGCGGACCCTAAAGAACGCCGATGGGAGGGCCGGATTATGACGCACGTGCGAGCTCCGAGCGGCTTGATCGACGCGTGTCCTCCGGCTCGCGCCCCGATGCGAGGCGCTGGGAACCGTCCGCACCGGGTCAAGGGGGCGGTCCAACCGAACCGTCGGTCATCGCTGGCACCCGTCCATCAGGCATTGGACGGCCGACACGCCGTTTCCGGGTTCTCCTCGACCCCCCCGGCTTGTGCGCCGGTCGCGCTTCCAACTGCCTCCGCGTGTGCAAGCTCGACTTAATGGCACCGATCGATCTTCCGTTCGAGCCCTGGCAAGGAAAACAAAAAAAAAACAGGGAAAAAAGAGTAGATGTTACTTGCAATTTAGTCAGCATCAGTTGCACAAATCGGTATGTTTTTTTTTTTCTAATTTAGACTAAGATAACGACCAATGTGGAACAAATTAAAACAGGTTATGACCAAATTAAATTAGTTAAAATAAGTCCTTGAGATCAAAGGATTATTTTACATCAAATTTGCTGAACACGGTTGTAATAGGGAAACATCTCACTATGGTTCCCAACTGGTATATAACTCACTTGCAACAAGAAGATACTCGAAACAAACGGCTATGGAGCCTCTTCGGCATTCTCGCCCACTTGCCCTGCTACATATATTGGATCAGCGGCTCAATTTGCACTCTGCTACATATTGGAGTTCCCCTCGATTGTTTCTGACCACGTCCTGATCATCTTGATCAAACAAGCGAAGGATGAGGGCATTTCCTTCACCTGAATTAATCATATTTCTGGCTCTTTGGAAGAAGCATCAGAAACTTTGTGAAATGCAATTCTTGATCCAAAGAGATTTAGGCAGAATTCTAGTCAAGCTCTTGAATTTGCTGATAAGAAAATCGATACAGAATGATGCATCAATTCATGGCGAACATATTTTATTATAGCTTGAAGGATGCTTAAGAGTCCAAAATTACAAGTAAAATGGTGTAAAAGGATCAGTTGTATACAAAGGAGAAAAAATTCACGGAAAGGAAATGGCCGTGGATGCATTCCTCCTCTAGCAAGAATTTACATAAAGAAGAAGAAATTGATCAAAATGTTTAGAGTTCACTTTCTACTCTATCTTGGAGCGTATACGTATGTTGGAGCCTGCAAATAGAACACTATTTGAGTCATTCTACTTATGAAGCAAGGACTGTAAAAGCTTTCATAAAAATTAACTGAAGTGGATTTGCAAATAATACTCGAGCAAATACATTATGGCAGAAGAATCAGATAATAATCATCTGTCAATCAACCGTCAATTGGGAGTATGATTATTGTAAAGGAAAAGACATAAATTCAAGAGTTTTAAAATAAGATGCAAAAGCATGCAAGAAGAAGTAGAATACATCAAATGGCTTCTATATCTACACGAGCTAATAACCTCGAGCTGCTAACAAATCATAATTTTACAAATCACTGGCATGAAGATTTCTCTACACTAACTCAGTTGTAAATAACGTCATACATGTAATGCTTTAAGAGATTACAGTAAACAATTTGGATAAGATAGTCTAATCTTAAGCAGTAAAATTTACAAAAATTAAAACAACACCAGTCCTTCCCAAATGTGATCATACTGCACCCGTGACTAAAAGCAGCTGAATAATGAAAAGAAAGTTAGAGCCAAATGCTTATCAAAATGACCAAAATTCAATAAGAAGAAATTGCCAGTAAGCAGATCAGACCATCTATTAGTTTGATGATCCTGAAGGTTCACACCAGAAGTCAGTGAACCACACTGTCAAAAGCCCTGTAATGACATGCAGGTCCAATCATTTCACTTAAAATGGACTAGGCTCTCTACTAAAATAGTGGCTATGACAGAATAAATCATTGACTTAACAGTGAGAAACTGTGGTGAGCACCAAGAGACCAACAATGATGCCACATATGGAGAGTCTGAAGATTGAACAAGGTCTGCATTTGCGATGTCCATGCACATAAAAATGTATATTTGTTCATCTTTTCAAGAGACCAACAATGATGCCAGACATGGACAATCTGAAGATTGACCAAGGTATGCATTTGTGATATCTAATATACACAAAGAAGTATATTTGTTCATCTTTTCCTCCCAGTGGCACGTGTGTCACCACCCTATCATGTCACACTGTACTGATAAACCTTGCTGGTGTGTCTGTCAGCCAGCACTAATGGGACATGAGAACTAAATCTTTGACATGTACTATAGAGGGAAAAAAAGGAACAAAAAAGTTAGGTAATTGAAACACTGAGATAAGTTATTGAAACATGGAACTCAAGGAATGAAGTGATACCATATAGACATCACAGTGAAAAACTATTGCGTGGAGTTATTTAGAAACATGCTTAGGATGCCACAAGTACCTCATTTATATCAAGGGTTGAAGAAGCCTGAACTGCCCACGTTAATGGCAATCAGCACAGCTATACTCGTTATCATAGCAAGCCAAACAAGAGGCGAATCTACAAAAAGCAGAACCTCTAGTTGGATTAATGAAAATTTATGAAACGAACTAAAATCAGGAAAGGAAGCAGGAGTACCTCTGGAACCACCTGAAGCACTATCAGCATCAAAAACGGATATTTCTGCATCACGACCAAATGTTTTTGATACTGAAGATTCTGGATAAGCAGATTGCTCAGAAACTTTGGAACTTCCTGTCTCAGATGACACTATACCCAGAAATTCCTCACTGACAAGCAAAGCTGCTAGGACGTCCATAAAGGACTCCCTTTCTCCTCCAATGGGGTAATCACTAAAACTCTGTTCATATGATTCATCTGCCTGTTCATATTCTGTGCTTTCATCATCAGATGCATCACTATCTACAAGCTCCTTTTCTGTCCCATCTTCTTCATCTTCAACATAAGCTTTATACGTGAGGCGGAGCAACAATTCTCCAGACAATTGCTTCCCAAACAAACTCCACCCACCTTGCAACGCTACAATTTTGTCTGTCGGTACTGTATCTTGAAGCAAACCGAGCTCAACCTAGTTATCAATGAACATCATATTTCTTAGATAACATAGATAAGTTAACCAACAGAATAACTAGCTACATAAAACTTTAAAAGAATTTAAAAAATCAGCTAACTTCACTTAACATCCAATGCAGATTCGCTTCAGTAAGATAAAGTGACGATATTATACAGTATAGAATACGAGATTCCCTTCCTTTTGCAGCTAACTCTGCATTTTATTGGTTGATACTGATCAACTGCTGGCACGGATTGGCTGTTCACTGCCAATCTCCAGGAAACTGCCATTAGTTCCCAATTTTTCAACAGAATAGGGACCAGTGATCCAGATTGGAATGGGATCAACCAATCAATAGAGAATCACCATATTTTCAAAGCATGTAAATCGATTGACTTAACGGTTACACATACATGCTAAAGGGTAAAGATTATATCAGGGACTCCTGGATTGCAAAGTGCAGTAGAAAAAATAAATAAGACAGTAGAAAAATAAATAAGGAAGATTAAGGTTTGGTGAATTACAACAAAACATGATATAAATCATATAATATTTTTGGCATCACAAGATCAATTATATAATCAAGCTGATCCTTAAGCTGCATGTTTTGCAACATGATGAATATAAAAAAAACTGTATCAAAGAACATCTAAAGCAGGAGTCATGATTTATCTATTTCGTTAACAGAAAATAACATTAAGAAGTCGATGAACAGCGTGCCATAATCAGAATAAATACTCCTTATTAGAAGCATGAAAGATAAATAGAAAATAAATTTATCCTCATATTAACAATGAGAAATTTGCTATGCATCATGTAGATATGCTAATAAGAACTTCACCTCTCCTGTGCCAATGGTAATATCTGCGAAACCAAAAGAGTCCTTTACTTGGATATACAATTTCTGCTTTCTAGGATTTGCAACAAGAAGATGAAAATCCTGTTGACATACCAATATATTCATCACATGAATAAGTTAATAATTGCTGCATGTTACATTTTATTAATAAAAAGAATCAGTAGAAAAATAACCATCATTTACCTGATTCCAGATTGGCTCTCCAGGAGGACCAATAACTGTTGTCTGGCTATTTTTCTTACTTCGAATTGCTTGATCACCAAGGCTTAAAACAACATATGGATCTGTCTTTCCTGTCCATGCATAACAGGTTTTACAATGTGTAAGATCAAAATCACTTGTTGTAAGAAATGCTTCTACAAAACCATAATCATAGCATATCAATACGTAACTGCAGGCAAGACTTGTAAGAAAAATGTGAAAATCAAATGACAATGAAATGTTTTGAATCAAAATCATGAACAGAAAACCAACTCAAATTAATATAACTAGCTAAAAGATGTTGGATATAAATTTTATCTTAAACAGCCAATTAAAACGAAAGGTTTATTTACAACCACATTGAACTTTCAATTTACTTAATATAGTATAAGATAAATTAAAAGAATCTAAGAGATTAAAAGTTCAATACCAAATATAACATAAGTAAGTTTACGGGCATCGACTAAGGTCACTGATAACTCCCCAACAAAATCTTTATTTCCTTCCTGAATGTCTTCAGTTTTAAAATAATCTGGAACAGGACCAAGTGCTTTCCCCTTCTGGAAATCAAGAACAATCTTTTTTGGACGCACAAAGAGACGAGGCAGATCTTCAGTTAGAAGTTTTGTAAGGAACCTAATCAGAAAAGGAAACCATTCTAAAGCGTGTAGAGGCATTATATATGCAATGAGCACAAGCAGAAAGTAAATAAATATAAAACTTGTAAGCCATCATGAAAGAAGAGTTTAAACTAAGGTACTTATTTTTAATGGTGTGACAATGAGTGCACATAAAACAACACTAATGTAGACGGGAAAAGAAAGGATATGAACAACATAAGGGAAACAATAATACATACAGTGAAATTTGAAAAATGCACATTAAACAGCATGAAGTGTATAAAATGGGGAAAGATACCAAAAGCACAACATGGAAGACATATAACTTGAGAGAGAGATCTATTAACTAAATTATCATAATATTATTTCATTTTGTAGAAAAAATTTACTTCAGAGACAATCTTGTTTTTTTGACAAATTTAACTCAAAGGAATTATATCCGACCAATTAAACATGATAAGCACAATCCAAAAACTAGTACCTCATCAGCACAATTTGAAAAAGGAGTACCAAAGTTTTAATATATCTGAAGAAGTGTTTCAGCTAGAGAACACCACTGGAGGTTCTTGCAGCAGGTGCAAGCAGCCAAGATCTAGCTTTTTTATAGAAGTAATTGCCCTTAATTTGCATGCATTCACACGTGAACATCCCTAGATACAGTTTTTTCTCTGTTCAGAGAGCTCATTATCAGCTAACAACACAAACATAAGTTATAAACCAGTAAGCCTGAGACTAACCAGAGCCCCCAAATCCAACTCATATGGCCCAGCCAATTAGTTCACTGCATATACCATTTATCATCTTAATCCAGATAGCTTATTTTGATGGATCAACTTCTCAAGGATATTTTTCTTTCTTAATGCTATTAGCAAATAAGCTAGAAACAAGAGTTTCCGATAACTTTAATAAGAGAGGGAAGATGAAGGGTGGCAGAGAAGAAAGTTGAGAAGAATGAAAAAGAATTAACCTCTTAAGCCACACTAATCTCTGTGCTAGATATATGCTGTTCTGCCACCTTCCATTGTAGTGGCACATGCAGAAGGGAGAAAAGAAGGCGGAGGGGTACCTCTCCCCTACCTGATCTTCTCAGAGAAAGTAGCATTCTCAAGTATTTTTAGTAATTGATTTATATTTGGATTACATATATGATTTTCAAGCAATGAATTTAAGTTATTTTTCTTTCTTTTAATTAAATGAACAATTATTTTTATAGTTTATTAGTTTTATGTGCCAATCCCATACCCAATCCTGCAGCCACTGGTATATAGATAATATATAATGATTTAACATGAAAGCAATACTCTACATTCATGCCATGAATTCCATCTCTATATGCACAGAAAAAGAAATCCTGCATTTCTACAGTTGCATTATCTACACAAACAGGATAAATTGGGCAAATACTCTTCGAGTAAGGTCAAGTGGTACTTGTACATCTTGGATAATATCATCCCATTCTGAAAAAGCTTTTCCTAACTTACAAAATTGAATCGACTTATTCTGCAATTTTTTAATCTAGCAGCAGAGTAAAATTGCAGTACCCTACAAATGGCGACAGTAACACCCTCAACAAACCTAATGATGATAAGGATCCTTGTGGCCAACCCCAAGTTTAGCTGAGACATATGTCAATTTGTGTCGTGTGTTTAACAACATCCTTTGGCACCCTTTTCACACGGAACAAATGTATCTTTGTTGGTATTTGGATAGGTTTGTTATCAATATTGAGATTACGTTTTACTATATTCCCAGATTAGAACAAAAAGAGCATTAAAATGTGGCATATGTAACTCAAACTGATTAGACAAGGTAACGAGGATAAGACTGTTAAAACCAAATGCATATAATTTTGACATGGAACGGCCATATTTGGAACAGGATCCCAAGATGTTTACTCGTGAAAAATGTTCACAAAATAGCTATACTTCCATACAGTAATAATAATAAGTTGTGGAATAAAAATAAAAGGAAGTTCAAATACATAAATATTAGCATTCAAAATGACATGAATATCAATTAAAGGATGAAGATACTCACAGCGAAAGAACAGGAATTGCTGATGGGGAATTGATGGAAACATGCAAAAAAAGACATTCAACTATATTAGTATTTAGTAAAGCAAAATTCAGCTACTAATTATTTTTATAATTCATAGACAACTCAAAATGAATTTAGATAAACATGTAAAACACAATGAAAACGTGCAATAAATTCAGATGAAGTTCTAAGATTAAACGCTTTTTCCGAAGGCAGCACATGAAAAATAGTTTGGCATATCAATCTAACGACAGGACAAGAATAACTAATCATACCATCATTGCATGAATGTATTTGAAGGATTGAATATACCATGTGATATGGATCTCAAATTTACTGATTGGGGATTATTTTTGTCCCAATTAAAAGATTGGTGATATTATAAAAGAAATATCACCTTTCAGATGTATGTAAATTGAATTCAATGCTTATTTGGAAACAATAGGAGGTATCTAAAAATGACTGGTATTGACAAACTTTAACAAGTATTTCAAGAACAATGGTACGTCAGTGTAAGGATTTAAATCTTGATCCAACATTGGTTTCGGTAGTTTACTGGACCAGTATGGTACCGGTATATGCTTAACGGTATACACAAACTGTATCATCCAAAAAATAAAAAGAAAACACCGACCAGGATCAAGCCATTGACACATATCTCACTGACTGGTATCTGAAACCATGCTTCAGAGCAACACAATCTTGCAAAATCCATGACTACAAATTTGAAGAACAAAAGGGACATACTAGAAAGCCCTTCAAACAATATATTCTAGACAAGCAGCAATATTATAAGATCAAACAAGAATTCCACTTCTTTAAATTATTTGGAATTTCTATGTATTATAAACATGCTTTTCATGGCAATGCAGCTTTTATCCATATATATTTTTCCTTCAACTAAGTGCATAATTTTCATTCTCTCACTTTTCTGACATCAGCAGATTCTTTGTATTCAGGGAACTCTATTATCAAATCAAGTTAATTGATCAAAAATCATTCAAACAACCAAACCTATCTTTATCGTCGGGTCTCTGGGTGTTGTTTACATGGATCCTTGTTCAACAGGTCAGCTATACAAACATAATGCATTTATCTCTGATTAGATACTCTATGCATGAAGACAAAAAGATGAAGAGACCTTGCAGTAAAATTCCTTGTTTTATGAATGTGAAGAATGGAAAGTCAAAACGAAAAGAACAGCAGCTGGCCAGATAAAAGCGAAAGCAAATTAGGACAAGAAAAAGAAAACAAACCCATAAGATTAAATAAACGAAATGGGGCGAGCTCAAACTTAATCTTTGGTAGGGAAACAAAAGCCCATGATACGGCTCCTATCCAAGGTTCAGTTGGTATTAACCGTAACTTAACCCAAAGCTCTCCATCAATATCAAAATCACGAATGCCAACAGGTACAACAATTGGGACAATCCCAAACTTTAAAGACAACGATAACAACATCCTTGCGCCACCTGTATAACGAAGTCCAATCTGATACCTGAAATTGGAAAACATATACATTCTTTAGACAAAACAAAATTTATTTTTGAGATATTGGTCCATGCAATATGAAGTAAGGATATCATGTTCAAATAACAGATACAAACGTTGTGATTGACCTGGAACATAATGAAAACTTTATAAAGTCCACTATTCGTAATCTAGTAAAATGACATAAACCACAGCATGCAGTGCCGTGGTGTCACGGACAAACTTCTAAACAAGGTGTTTGATGTAATGCTTATGTATGTCCGTGTCTTTTGGCATGTTCATGCCTTGTACAGAATGTAAAGGGGCGGCCGAAGGCTTAATAGTCCCATTTTAGTTGGGTTGGTGGCCTCTTTAGGCTTGTAAATAAAGATTGTGTCATGTGGACACGCTCGAGAGCTTTTTGGTCTGTAATGGACCATTTTACCCTTTGTTGTGCCACTGTTCAGAGCTTGTAAAGTCTGTTTGTAATTTGCTTTGTCTATGAAGTGTTTTTCGGACATGTTTGCTTGTGGATCCCGTTTGAGGCGTTCTCTTTAACCCGTTCTCTCTTTTGTTGGTCCTAAGGGACAATGGGAGGCTTCGGGGAGGCTGACCTTTGCGGACGGACGCGCAAGGGTGCCGCACGACTTAGGCAAAACCAGCTAAGTCCGTGTCATATGGTATCAGAGCGGGACAAGCACTCATAGAAACACTTGACATGCAAACGTGGGGGACCTAGCGGGGCTGCGTTGAGGGCAGTCAGCACATGCGCGACCGTTTGAGGGAAAACGGGCATGGAGATGTAGGGAAAAGAGTCGCTCAGAGGAGCGGGCATCTGAGATTGGCATTCAGAGGAATGGCCAACCCTTCGCGCAAGAGGCACCACGAGAACAGGCAAGCTTGGAAGAATCTGGAGCGCACAAAGGTTGGGATGGCTGAGTTTGAGCTACGGCTCAACGTTGACAACTTTACTTGATGGTGCTCAAGGCAAGCGAGGCGCTTGGCAAAAGGACGAGACCATGCAAAGTGGAATGAGTTGCTCAGCGACCGAAAGAGTTGTGTAAAGCTCACAGAGGTGAGGGGAATTGCTAACTCGAAGAATTCGGTACTCGTGCATGGGCTTGTATGCGGACGATGGATTGTTCGTGGCCATCCCAAGGCGACCGAGACTCGGCGCCATGGAGCATTGAAACTTTCTCTTCGGCATGCGAAGGATACGTCCGGAGGAGGCTGAAGTGTGCAACGAGTTCAGCATGTTGCTAGGCCTGGAGGGGTGCAGCGGTGGCTGTATTGACGTGGAGGCGCAATCTAGCAAGTGCGTTTGCAAGAGGCAGAACAATGCACAGTTTGTTCAGCAGATCGGAGTAGTCCAAGGGGATGGTGGTCTCCGAAACGAAGAGAGATGTTGCTCCAACGGGACAGTTATCCAGGAGGGATAAGTCTCGGCTCTCCAGAGGGAGAATCATGTGAGACGGACTTCACATGTTGAGGAGGAGTACCTCACAAACAACAACTCCACGAAGCTCAATGGACCGAGCAAGCAGCGAGGAGTTGTCACATGATCTCGCTCGAGAGAATGCATGGGTGGATGCATTGCGAGATCAAGTGGGGGAGCGACCTGAAGCAACTTAAATGAAGGCACACTTAGAGTCGATATGGAGATCGGACTCAAGGGAGGGCTGACCCGTGGAATGGTGGGCGTGAGGGCCACCATCAACTCAACGCAAAAAAAAAAAAAAACGAGGAGCGGAGCAACTTGGGGGTAACTTGGCGAAGTACTCAAGCCGCTTGAAGGGAGCCAGCATAGAAGTTGGAACATGGAGCAGAGGCACAGTGCTTTCCTTAGACAGAGGTCAAGGACATGAACTCTTGCAGAGGCAAGAGTAAGATCATGTTGTTCCATGGGTCCTTCATTCTGACGGAGCAGACTCATCTTGCATGGTGCCAAAGACGAAGGGAGCTTCGGGGCACATGCACCTTATCTCGGAGGAGCATTTGATGGAGGAACTAAGGCGACTCAATTTGCGGAGGCGAAATTGAGTTCAGAAGGCCTTAACACGGGGCAAGAGGATGCAGAAGCGGGTACTCTTGAAGAATATGCCATAGTGTTGCCATTCGAGTTGCTATGAAGGAAGCGGTGCGCAGCGGAGATTGTGCTGGTAGGGGCAGAGGCCCAGGATCCAGGCAATGGTGCACAATTTACAGCGAAGTCGGTGGACTTCGGGAGCTTCTAGGCGACGGACTGTCCTAGAGCGGTGCTTCATCTAGGTGTGACCCAAGAGTGGGTGGATGAAGGTCGATTGCCAAAGGAGCGAACAAAATCGAAGGTGGAGGAGACCCTGCGATGTATTGGCAGAGGCCACACATGGAGGGTTCACAATTCGAGTTTATTCCACAAGGATCAGAATGCAATGGAGATGTCACCAGGAGGCGACATGGTGCAGCGGATCGTGGTGGAATAGTTCGTGGCAATGCGACACACACGACACAGTCCCGGGAGGGACTAGATCATATGGAGGTATGATCGGGAGCTACTGGGAGCTCCGCTTTGGTGAACAACACGACGGCAAGAAGGGTTATGGATTCAAGGAGTGATGGCCATGGTACCGCAGAGGCGGGTCTTCCGGGCGTGCACCGAATTTTGCATTGGATGAAAACCTTGGTCATCAGCATATGGGGGCTGGGTTCCACCAAGGGAAAAGTTCGAATGCAAGTACTAGTGAGTCCCATGAGAGGGACTTGATCATGCAGAGGTATGATCGAAGCAGCTGGAGAGTTGGACTGCTCCAGAGCTCATATTCGCTTAAGGGAGCCCGACAAGTCAGAGGACAAGGTCGAGTAAGCGTACGTTGCTACCAAGGAAGCTAAGGAGAACAGAATCGGTGCAAACCCTACAATGTGATGGCAGAGGCCATACATGGGAGTTGTAGTCTGTATTTCCATCGACCAAACAGACTGCTTGGAGAACACAGAGGTGTTGAAGCAGGAGGTCGAAAGGGGCGAGGAAGCGACGACAAGTCCAGAGGGACTTAGCTACCCAAAATCAAGCAATCAGTGAGAATGGAGGTGGACTCAGAGGAGTGTCACGAAGGCATATCTACTGATTGTGAAGAAAAGGGATGTAGATGCGAGGCGACGGATAGTAGGGCCATGGGCATGGCAGCGCCATGGTACCGCAGAGGCGGGACTTCCGTCAAAGTCATTGATCCCTTGCTCTCACGGAGGGAGAGCGCTTGGTCGTGAAAGGGGCCGAGGAGGTGGAGCATGCAGAGGCAATCTCCAAGTACCGAGACAAGGCTGAAGGGCAGAGGCCAAGAAACTTCGTAAGACCGGTGTCAACAAGTTTCTCATCAAGATAGCCGTAAGTGAAGGACTTCGGGTCATGCAAGAGTGCACGACCAAGGAACGAAGCAGGCAGTACGTGGTGCTGTACCTTTGCTACTCAGTGGAGTAGGCGGCAGGGTTGATGGAGAAGACGGTACAATCTCAGAGGCGACCTCATCTATCAGAGAAATACTCCAAGTTGGGGTGAAAACTTCCTGCATTCCAGAAGTTCAATGGCATTGAGAAGGTGAATCACAGTAGCTAACTCAACGCAAGGAGTGCAAACACTTCAAGTGCTTCAGAAGTGTGAGCAAAGAGCAGGCGAAGGCCAGTAACCAGCTCGATGCATGAAGTACAACCTCGAGGAGGCGGGCGAAGTCAAGTAACCTTTGCCTTCTCAACTCTTAAGAGAATGGGCGAAACCGAGTACCCCAGTTCTCTTATCTATCCAGCAGAGGAGCTCTGCACAAGTTCAAAGACCCTTCGAAGATAATGGAAGACAATGGTTGTCAAATCCTCACCAACGGTGATCAGTGCTACTGAGAGTAGATTGTCCGCTTCATTTCCCAACGAAATGCCAATCGAAAGCGGAAGTGATGCGAACCTACTTGGATGTGACAACTAACTGAAAGAAGAGTCAATGAGCAGATTTTGTGAAGGAAGGACCCAAAACTTCAGAAGTTTGTGAGGCGATGCTCGTTAAAGCTCCAACAAGCATCCACCCAGTTCAAGCAGCATGTGGAAATTTTGAGAAACTGGCGCAGTAAGAATGGTCTTTTCCTTCATTTGGTGGATCCGCAGGAATCAACGAGGATCAATACAACTCAGCCAACCCCACACCAGAGTCAGAGTCATTGGCGAGTTGAAGCAGCATGGCGGATCAAAGGTTCGACTACTCAGAAACAGCAGCGGAGAGCAGCTGGGAACCAGGAGGCGCATTGCAGCTGGAGTAGAAGATTGAAGACTTAGCAAAGGCGAAGAGTTGCAGTGTTCACAAAGGCTTCGACGAGGACGTCGAAGGGATAAGTGGGGGAGAATGTCACGGACAAACTTCTAAACAAGGTGTTTGATGTAATGCTTATGTATGTCCGTGTCTTTTGGCATGTTCATGCCTTGTACAGAATGTAAAGGGGCGGCCGAAGGCTTAATAGTCCCATTTTAGTTGGGTTGGTGGCCTCTTTAGGCTTGTAAATAAAGATTGTGTCATGTGGACACGCTCGAGAGCTTTTTGGTCTGTAATGGACCATTTTACCCTTTGTTGTGCCACTGTTCAGAGCTTGTAAAGTCTGTTTGTAATTTGCTTTGTCTATGAAGTGTTTTTCGGACATGTTTGCTTGTGGATCCCGTTTGAGGCGTTCTCTTTAACCCGTTCTCTCCAAAGGGACAATGGGAGGCTTCGGGGAGGCTGACCTTTGCGGACGGACGCGCAAGGGTGCCGCACGACTTAGGCAAAACCAGCTAAGTCCGTGTCAGTGGGGCAGCATGCAAACATGAATAACAACAAGAGTTGGTCAAACCACAGTAACCATCACCTCGAATGGTAAATGCAAGATAAAAACAACTGCAACTCTATATTCGACGATTAAACAATTGGAAGAAAATTAACTTCGTGTAATCAATTAATAATTAACGTGCAAGATATCAGTGAATATATCAAATTGGAACTTTCAAATTTCAATAACTTTCTAAAACTATGTGTGTGTGTGTGTGTGTTACTTAAAACAATCCACTTTGTAAAATTACTAGCATATTTTTTTCAAAAATAAGAAGTAAAAACTTACTGCAAGTCGTTAACACAGCGGGAGGTTCTCCTCTCGACGTTCCTGACTGATAGTGGTTCATCACCTAGTGAGAACTGCTTAATTTCAACTCTTTGCACATAACTAGGTTTCTTAAGGTTATCTATTACTGGCTGTAGCAATCCAATAATCCAGTTCTCAATCCCAGACCTATACACTTTCCATAACTTACCCAAAACCATGTTCACCCATTCCACCGACTCTTTCCTCTGAAGATCCTTCTCAAAGAATATAGAGAAGCTACTCGGCACCTGAGGCCATGTGTCATTCTTAACATTGCGATCTGACTTGTTCCTCTTCCTCGTGGTCCAAACCTTGTCGAAAGCAACCCCGACAAAGAAAAAGAACACGAAGAAGCCAACGATGTTCCTATTGATCGGCGGAGAAGGGATGGGGTGAATCACCCCCAGTTGCGTCCTTAACTTGTCCACCAAAGGGTCTTCTTGGTAGTTTGTGAAGCTGGACGACAACCGCATCGTCTGGGATTCCGAATCCTCATTTGGCAGCTCCTCTGCCAGACGCCCTGAAACCAATATTTTCTGAGCTTCGGCGGTTCTCTTAGCGGAGCTCAAGCTAGGGTTGTTGTTTCCGGCCGAGGGTATGGACGCGCCGCATCTCCACCTCCTTGTTCGATCCGAAACGACCCCAACATACAATCTTTTGGTCCGCCGATTACTCCACCTAGGCCGACATCGGCCTCGGCCAGCATACCCTATCCTCCAAGGGCAGACGAACCGAGCTCCGAAACAAACTTGCGGAAGAACCAACCCGAGAAAATCCTGCGGCGCCGACATCACACGCGCCGGACCCAATCCGATAAGGCGCAGCGCGATTCACGTCATAGGCGGAGCTAGACATGGATTCCGCCACGGGACGCCAACCGAACCCCCAGCATGAACCATCCAAGACGCGAGGACACAGAGGATCTCGGTTACGGAGGTCGCTAGCTGGATCCGCAGTCCCAATCGAGGGACGCGGACGACTCCACCGCGACCAACTCGAGGAGCGGAGAAGGGACCGCTGCAGAGATGGTAGGGTTTGGAAGAGACCGGGAGGCGACGAGAGGCAGCGAACGGTAGAACAGGAGAAGAACGGATGTGGCGAAGGCGAGAGCGAGCGGAACGGGCGGCTGGGACTTGTTCGTGGATTCGGTTCGGGGCCTGATTTGGGATTTTGCTTGTTGAGTTGATTAGCCGGAGTCAGTTCGAGTTCCAAGTCGCTGACGTGGCATGACAACCGAACCCAATCTGGGATTTTGCTTGTCGAGTGGATTAGCCCAAGCCGATTTGAGTTTCGGATCGCTGCCATGGCATGACAACCGAACCCAACTTGAAATTTTGCTTGTTGAGTTGATTAGCCTGAGTTGATTACGTACGAGAAGTAAAAAAGAGGAATCTGATTCAAATTAATGCTCCTATTTATTGTCGATATGAGTTGGTGTCTCGTGCACGCAATGTATCGATCAGGAGCTTCCGATCCTACCTCAGGTGGCTATGCGTCGATCAGTCCGATACTATGCATGTAGTGGTCTCCTAGTCCCTTTTCTTTCTTTTAGTCATCTTTGTCCCCTCTGCTTCCTACTTCATCCTCTCTTGTGCCCTCACATGCAGTGCCCATAACGTGGTGGTCTAGCTCTCCCTCACTTCCACCTTCGGCCTCTCCTATCTCTACCTCTCTACCTTCATTCGTCACTACGACCTCCATCTCTTCTTCTTCCTCGACAAGATAAATCTTAACTATTTTTCAAACTTAAATTACACATGTCATTATATTAATAATTTATTATGAGTCAACATACCACATAAATAAACTCTAACGTTTGTTAATTCAGACTTGATAGGAGGAGCTTATATACTACGTTTTTAAAAATGTATGAGTTATTTTAGACACGAGTAATCCAAGAGACTTTAGTATTTGAATGGAGATCTAATACCCCACAAGGTATGATTCATTATGGTTAACTTGACATGGTCCTCTATAAATAAGAGAGAACCAAAAGGGCATAAGATATATTATTTTTAGTTGCTACCTTATATTTTCCTCCTCCCTCTTCTCCTCGGCCAACAGCCCATATTTGAGGTGTATGGACAACAAGAAGAGGACAATTGACCTTCATCCACTCTTGTAGATCTGAGGTTTTACAATGATATACAATCTCCCTAGGTAAAAAATCTGCCCTGACACATATAGTTTTCGGTTTTGCGTTTTGTTTCATGCACTAATGTTCGTATAACGATTAAACCTTTTTTTTTAAGTCTGAAATTTTATTTTTTTTGTTCTTCCATTGTGTATATGATGCTCTATCCAGGTTTCCAAACAGATAGGGTAAGGTGACAAGGCGCGATGGCACACACAAAGGGCCACAAGGTTGGGTGTGGTGACATGATAAGGTCAAGCGACCTAGAACGGTGGTACATGAAGGGCCATAGGACTGGGTGTGAGGCACAATAGGATCAAACAATCATATGTGGTGGCGCATTAAGGGCCACAAGGCCAGGTGCGATGGCGCATGAAGGGCCACAAGACCATGTGCAATGGCGCATGTTAGCAATGCCACTATCGTATGACGGTGGGAGGGTTCAGTCGATGCACTTGCAGGGTACGCCACCCCATCAGTGAGTGGGAGAATCTGAGCGAATCCAGATATAGTTGCACATGTTATACCCACCGATAAAGAGAGGTCATGGCAAAATGACTTTTGATGTATGGCCATTGCGTAGATTGTGGTAGATTCTGTTATAATCATGAGGATGTTCCATTTGATCAATGAGGCCTCAAGATATTATCGTGTGCCTTGGGCCGTACTGATGGTGTCATATGTCCTACTTTACTCGAAGCATTCGAGAGTTGAAGAGATGACCGAGCAGGCGAAACATCATCTTCCCCTCCCATAAATACCCATAAGTTGCTTCAGGGATTTGTTACCTACCCTCGTAATAAAAAACTTTGCAAACGAACTCTCAAGACCTCCCGACAGCCCAACTTAAAGTTTGCGATATCTTCCTCAGCTTCCTCCTCCAACACTTTAAACTTAGACAAGACATCATCCTCGTCAACCTCGAAAGGAGCCCTCCCAGCACAAGCGAATCCATTGTGTGGTGTAGCTCCGCCACCTAGTGCAAAGTCTTTCAACTTGGACTCTGATGCTTTAGTGGGCCGAGACCCCTAGCTTTCAGGCATCGCAACAACAACAACCACAACCCCTCATCGCCCGTCACTCCGATGCTTTAGGGGCAAGAACGTCAGCTACCCCACATGGCTCGCTACCTTTAGCGACGGTAGAGATTCTACCTATCCGGTCAAGATCTTATCACTATGAATCAACAACAGGATGGTTGACAGGTGATGGGGAGATCTCTTCCCAAGCTAGAACCCGAATAGTTCCAACCAACCATGGGAGGAGTTTCAAGTGAGGCCATCACTTGGAATCAGTGCTTCTTTGGCAGAGGGCCAATAATAATTGAGACCCACCGAGGATCTCTTGTCTGATGCCCACAAATATTTTACCATGGTAAGTGTCTACCTATTTCATTTATGCAGCTGTTATCTTTGAGCTTTTTGACAAGTCAATTTTTTTGGGTGATAGAATCAACATCTTAGGATCATAATTTTGGGACCACGTCCAGGACTCCTTCAGCAAGAACCACCTACATATCCTCTTAATTATATAAGAAATTTCAAAATTGAGTGAATCATATAACAAATATCAATCAAATCATATCACACGTCAATACCATGGTCATCACAATCCTTGGGCTATATATTCTCCCAAGATTAAGGCTAAAAAATTTGGGTTCACAAATTTGGGCTATATATATATGTATGTATATACATATACATATACATATACATATACATATACATATACATATACATATACATATACATATACATATACATATACATATACATATACATATATATATATACATATATATATATATATATATATATATATTGTAGTTGTAGGGAAATGAGTGGTAGCAGTTGGGTTTCGTCCTGCAGACATATGCGCGCGGCTGCAGAATGACCGCACATGGAGACGAAGCCCAAGTATCGAAAGGATTCGTTTCCAAGTATAAGACACGAAGCCCAGTCCAGGAAAGAAGCAAGGCAAATAAAGAAACCAAGATAACGAGAGGGAATAGAAGAGATCAGAACGCGGAAGTGGAAAGCCTTACACATTTAATCACGGTTTCGATTCTGCCATCGAACCACGGCAACCATGTGGATAAACCCTTCTGCCTGTCCAAATCAAAACCAATGTAACTGTGGTAGTATGCAATCGATGACATGTAATAGGACGAAACACAACAGATATTGTTCAGAAGAGAGAAGGTAAATGTTCGATTAACTTATCCCGACACAAGATTCTCTAGCACTATGCTTCCATGTGTCAGTAATTCCAATCGCTCAATCTCCTTTTGTTTCTTTGGCAACAAAATAAAAAATATACCTTATTGTTTTTGTGAAAGTTTTTCGGGAGATGCACCTGGTGCACCAAATCAATTGTCGAGAATTCTTGAAACATGTTCGTCCAACAGTCATGGATCAAGCAGACGCAGGTACTGGTAGCAGGCCATTGTGTCTAAGCAGCGGTTCTGGTGACGGTTCGCGGCCTCGGAACTCAACAAAGACCTAGCATTGATATCACCAAGAATTTAGGGTATATGTCCATATTATGATAGACTCTCCAACATATTCTTTCTACTGCAAGATAATCAAAGAATAAAAAAAAGGGGCGACCCAAACTTTCAATAAAAATATAATCCAAGAGGATTTCTACTCCTAAGAGGTCTCAATTTCAACTAAAAAAAGGAAAGGTTAGGAGTTGTGTAGCTGCTCGACAGAACTGTTTATAGAAATCAAGAGCACAAAACAGGAGGCAGGAAGGATCGGTGGATGCCCGATCAATCTCAAGTAACCAGTTGAATGGTTTTTAGGGCCTTATGAAGTAGAGAGAGAAAAATTAAACCACAATTAGTAAATATTTGACCACAAAGAAAGAACATTAGACAAGTTTCCTGCTCATTTATCAGTTCAGTTATATGACCAGTAATATCAATTTGACAAACCTCAAGTGGAGATCTTCCACCTCCAAGTGCAAGAATGGTTTCCCGAAACCTGTGACCAGTTTCCCTGATGGTCTGAAAGGAAGAAAGTGATGTATCAAATAATCAACTTGCATTGTACAAAAGTTCCACAAGAAATTTTATCAACCGGAAGAGGTTATCACATCCAAGGGATAATCACATATCCTTACCTTAGAGATAAATATCAAATAAAGAAGAGACAAATGAAGAATGTTAACATGGATATAAATAACAAATGAATAAGTATACAGTTAGCTTTTTCATGAACTGTGCTATGAGATGTCTTATGCCCAAGACACTGATTAAATCTCAAAAATCACATGCAGCTGTTACTCCAGTGGTACATGAATCATCTAATCAAAGTGTCAATGAACTCAATCTTCAGAAGCCAATATTATTTTTATCCCTAAAAATCCCCAGAAAAACAGAAATTATTGTCATGCATATATGCTAATTCGCAGCAAACAAGTGATTCTAAAATATGAGATCCAACAAATTAAATTGATCCATCTGCAGGGTGCACAAACGGGTTAGACTTCGTCAGATTTAGATCCTAAGATCCACATGATTTGATTTAAGACACTAGAAACAATGGTCTGATGGACCAATTACATTTGAGTTATAAAGATGTTCATTTCGACTGCATCTTGAATTATAAAAGAAAAGGTTGTACTAGGGATATATTGGTTATGACTAGTAAAATTGATGCATGCATACACAAGAATTTTTACAAATAAGTTAATCAGTTGAAAATAAGTAGAGCAGAGAGTCATGCGGGTGGCCCACAAAAGTATACCTTTGTAGAAATAAAACTGCTAACATACCTTATCACTGTCTAATCCAGCATCCTCAAAAGCTGAAAAAGCATCTGCTGACAACACCTCAGCCCACTGTACAGTAGATATGTTTGGAGATAAATCCTTGAGAAAAATACAAAGAAATCTATTGTTTGTATTACATGACAAAAAATAATCAGTGTTATATAGTTTTAAATGGTCAATTTTTCTAGTGAGGAAGCCTTTATTGTAATGTCATTAACACACTACAGCAGGTATACAAGAAAAGCAGCATAACAAGCAAAGAAATCAAGTAGTATTTTAGCTTATGGAACACATTATCAACTTAGCAAGTATACAGTCAGAAGGAAAGAACCAAAAACTACAGCCATAGAAAGATACAACTCTCTATGACAGTAGTGTAGTGTTAAGTGATTACAAAATGTTATATACCTTGTAACTGTAGTATCCAGCTGCATATCCACCTATTAGAACACAATGTCAATTAGTGGGTAACAGGACTACAATATCTAGGATCCGAAGACACACAGTTGATAACATGAATGGGTGTGATACAAACCTGCAAATATATGACTAAAACTGCAAAGAAACCTATCCTCTGGAAGGACAGGGATAACTTGTGTCATTCTTCCAACTCTTTGATCGATATCAAAGATAGATTCAGGTCCATTGGGAATATATTTGGTATGTAGTTCCAGATCTACACTGGAAAATCTTATCTGCAAATCAAAGATGAAGACAACACTAATTTTTGAGCAGTTATTTTAATAATTATTTGTGAAGAAGAAAAAACCAATTATTATCCATTTCTTGAATGCTCAGAAAGAGGCATTTAACAGAAGGAATAGGACCATCAAAAGGGATGTGGCAGCTAAGAACCCCTAAAATGTTAAACTGCAGAAATTACTCCAGGTTGGTTCATCCAGATGAACCAAGTTGACACTTCAAAATAAATAAAATCTTAACCTCAGGCATTTTGACCTGCTTAAGGCACAATCCATGTAGGTTTTGAACTTCAAGACCAAGGAGAAGTTCAAAACTATTCAAAATGCCAATGTAATTTGAAGTGGTTAAATATGCATAAACAATCAAAAGTAGGGAAGCTGCTGGCTTCCACTTATCTAGAAGAAAGGCAAAAAAAGTGAGTTCCATTAAAAACAAGTAAAAGCAAACAAGACTTTCTATTTTGGTTGGAATAAATCAGAAAATGACAAGCACACATCTTGTATGTATGATAACAAAATCATGAAAATAAAGTATAATAACAGAATACCAACCTGGCGAAGACTCAGAGAGCCAGCACGAAATGTTTTAGCAGCAACAAGCCTCTGATACACTTCTTCTGGAAGAGGTTCACCAGTTTCATAATGCTTTGCAATGCTCATTAGAGTATTCCTGCCAAACATAAATTTACTTAATGTTAGAATTATAAAAAAAAAAATTCATTCAGAATATTTTCCTAATCTCAAACCAACCAACCCAGGAACACCTAACTTTAGAAAAAGAACGATTTCCATCCAATATACATGCATATGCTAAGGTGATATGTACAAGGGCAAAAGATCAGCTGCATCATTGAAAGAAGATCCTGTTTAGATCAACCCAGATAGTTTCCTCCTTTCAATTTCAAGGTATGGTTTCATGCCAAACTTGTCATAAAACAAACAAAAAAGTACTTTTCTTCCATATCCAAATCAAACAACTTGGTGAGTGAAAAAAAAAATGGATTGATAAATGCAATAAGAACTTAAAAGAAGGAAAAATAGGAAGATACTAGTTTACATGCTTCATCATTATCAAAATACAATGATGAACAACAGTGTTTTCCTGCTCAAAAATCAACCAAATCCAAAAGAATGACAGATGTCCAAGGAATTGAAACAGGCACCATCAAGAGAAATTAATCTTTCAAGAAGGCTAAGAATTTTTATCAAAAACCAACCAGTGCAACAGCAGGCATGAAATTAACAGTAAGTCCATGGTTTAATTTCAAAAGAAAAAACAAATGACAGGTACTTTTCAAAAGAAAAGTACCTATGATAGCACCAGTTTTCCATGAACTGTGATGGAAGCTCAACTGCATCCCATTCTATGCCCCGAATTCCCGCAACTAGCCCTTCATCTTGTTTAGTAAGCATATGCTGAAGTGCATGACCAAATTCATGGAACACAGTCTCAACCTACAACAGAAAGAAAGAACTATGGAATAATTAATATCTCAACAACTAGGATCTAACAAAGGAGATAACTACCATGAAGTTCAACTCCTAATCAGATATTCAATTCAGTTTCTCAAGAAAAAAATAAACCCAGCACAATATAGAAGTGTTCTTGCAATATTGCATATGCCATTATGAGCGTTATAGTTATTTCCTTGGTCCATTTAAAAGTGGATGAAGATGAAAATTACCTCACGGAATGTCATTAGACTAGGTTTGTCACCAACAGGTGGTGTTTGATTGCACACCATATGTGCAATAGGCAACCTAACAGGAGCACCATCACGTGCAAGTACATAACTACGAGCAAACACCTCATCCATCCAAGCTCCACCACGCTTTTCAGAAGGCCGTGAATACGGATCAAAGTAGAAGTAGGCAATTGGATTGTTTGAAGAATCTTTGACAGAGTAAAATTTAACATCATTATTCCAAACCTGGTCAAACATAAAAGAGATGATGACAAGATATGCCAAGTAATATTATGCATCACCAAAACCTAATACAGGAATGGTCTTACCGGTGCTAGCCCATCTGCTGTTTCAATATTAATATCAAAAAGCTTCTTAGCAAGGCCAAAAAGACCATCCATAACCTTTGGCAGTGAGAAATATGGCCGCAGTTCCTCCTGTAAGAGAGAAAAATAATCCGATCTCAGCAAGTAATTTCAATCCCTTTAGTACAAAAATCAATTTCAACCTATTGAAAATCATATGCTAATGTTAAAGAAGAGTCTCCAATACATCAAATAATATGGTAATTTATTCTCATTATGTCATGACCTCGAGAAGAAAATGCTACAGATTAATAAGATCGCAGCAAGATATTGTTGTAACTTGTACAAATAGAGGGAAGAGAGGTAGACAAGCAATGAACAAGGGGCACCATAGGCAGACCTCATTTATGTCATACTTTGACTCCCGTAACCTTTCACTCCAGAACGTAATATCCCAATGGGTCAATTGATTAGCTTCGGCAGCACCAGCATTTCCAGCAAAAGTCTTAAGGTCTTCCATATCTGCATGCATCAAAAGAACAACCTAGCCATCATACTGTTTCCATAAACTTTGCCACTGACAATATATTGGAAAAGAATCTGAGGAAAATGAACACCCAGAATTACAGTCCTCCAGCTAACTGGTGCAATACCACAAGTTTCATTCTACTAAAAAAAGATTGAAAGTTGGCCTTTCTCTATTAACTTTAACACATATAGTCAGTTTTGCAAATGTCAAACTGGAGTGTAGGGGAAGCAAACTTACGGACACATTTGCATTGCTTCTACTTTTGTAAATGCTCTTTCAAAGCACTCAGCAAGGAGTTCTTGAACAATCATTGCATATCTTTATGTTTGTTGTTTGTTAAAACTAATAATAATATGGTAGAACCCCTCTCTGAATTTATAACTTTTGTAAATGCTCTTTCAAAGCACTCAGCAAGGAGTTCTTGAACAATCATTACTTATCTTTTATGTTTGTTGTTTGTTAAAACTAATAATAATGGTAGAACCCCTCTCTGAATTTAGAACACGATCATGAATCAAGAAGATCTACCATATTTTTAAATGTGAACAATTTCCCAAGCACAAACCAGAGCTAATATTTCTAGCCTCTCCAGAAAGCTACCTTCTTGATATGCTCACAAGCAAGGCACTGCAAATAGAAGTCACTGAGTAACTAATTTGTCTAAGAGTTAGTTTAATTAGGAGATACAAAAGAAATTTCTTAAGCAATATCAAAAGAACCATAAGACGTTCCATGGAAGCCAAGGAGGGACAAAAAACAGCAATCAGTGGATTTGACAAGACAGTCCTTATGACATTCAATGAGCTGATCTAAAGCCCAATAAAATTTCAATATGCACACTAAAAATGTGAGATTCAACGAACAGATGAGTTACTCCTGAGACAGTTTCAAGATTCAGAGATAGGATTGTGATACACAATTACAAAAGACCGAGTACTGCCATGCTGGTTGCGTCAATCCATGTAGAAACCTTGTGCCAACACGAAGCCAAAGACAAGGGTATTTATCACATGATAGGAGTCAGAACTATTTCTCCTTTTCATTTTCAGATTGAAATCCGTATCATCTTTTAATTCTTTTCCTTTTTTGCCAATATTGCCAAGAAAAGGGTAAAGCTTTTCTGTTAATAACTTCCCACCAATGGTTGAAACCACACTATCTGTCATCCTGCTTCAGCACAGGCACTTGCAAATATGGCATTGAATGTTCAGGATGAAAAATAAATCTTTTACTTAAACGCTTCAAGGAAATTTTCCTTGAGAAAAGATCTGTAAGCAGATGTGTATTGCACATATACACAAGATTTTTTTAATAACATAAATGCACTATTCTATTGATTTCTATCTTCTACACTAATTATACTTTTCTCAATAAAACTAGCTTAACATGAATCAATAGCACTTAATACCTTGAACAGCAGGATCCCAAGAAGCACTACGCAATTTCTCGAGAAGCTCTGCTGCACGATCAACTGTGGCCATTTTCATTGCCATGCTGACCTACATCAAAAAGAAAAAGAAAAACAGGAAAATCATATGCTGCATAAATAAAAGACATCACTTGACATAATCTGTCATCATACCTCAGCATAGTTCTTGTATCCAAGAATTTTAGCCTTCTCCAGCCTCAATTTGAGAATTTGACCAATAATAGGAGTGTTATCAAGATCTCCGCTAGATGCCCGCATGACGTAAGCACGATAAACTTCTTCCCGCAAAGAGCGGTTCTTTGCATGTTGCATGACAGGAATATAACTTGGAGCATCTAAAGTAATCATCCATGGCCCATTTTCAGCAGAAGCATTTTCATGACCCTGACCATAAAAGAGTATTTAATGAATTAATGTATTATAAGCACAACTTGTTGCTCTTTCAAATAGAAAATATTTCTGGTTATAAAGATGGATCCAAAGTCAATCATGAACAAATTGTGTAAATTTAATGCTGGACCGTCTGAGTAAAGCCATTGGGCTAGCGATTGGTGTCAAAATCCAGTTGAGGTCATTGGTGCAGCAACCACAGTATGGTAGATGGCAAGATAGAGTGTAAAGTTAAGAAAATTAAATATAAAGAAATAGATGGATTGAGATAGAATGACAAATAGTTGGAAGAGTAGCAGGAATGAATACAAGGTAACATTGGCGGAAAACAAACAGGAGAGAACTAAAATATGGAATCAACCCAGCCTGAAAGCTATTATCATAACTCTGAAAAATTAGCCAGAGAACTTTGTTTTATAGAAATGACAACTAAACTTCCTATTACACAAGACCCAAAAGTAGCAAATTAAACAGTTACAGCATTGTCCTATTTGATTACTTGGCTTAATGACATTACCACATTATCAATCATAACTAGTAACCAGTAAAGTAATCCCTCCATTTCATAGCCCTCAAATAAGAAAATCATATCTCACTGAAATTCTTTACAAGTAAAGATATGGCCAACATATAATCTGATCAAACACACAAAACACAAAGAAAATTTAGAACCAAAAGGAATCAATATAGAAATAAAGACAAAAAGCAGTAGAGGCATACATGCACTTGCCACCTATTTTAAAAATTGTGAACTACCTTTAACGCAGCGGTCTGTGCTGCCAGACCAAGTGCAGTAGCTGGCAATCCTTCAATTTCCTTCTTATCAGTAATTAATTTCTCGAATTTTTTTGTAGCATCCAAAACATTTTCACTAAACTTTTGAGATAGTTTTTCAAGCTCCTGCAAAAAAGTTCATTTGACATATGAATAAGGGATTCATTTCATGGATCCTTAGAGGTTGGACTTACCAATCATCAAAATCTTGTTGCTTTAACAGCAACATATATTCCTTATCATCTTAGGAAGCAACAAAAGGAAAGAAAAATATCAGTTACAAGGAACTAACTTATTTGAAATAATCATCCACAAACACAGCACACATCGTTTTTCTTCAAATCAGACATACAATAATGTTGTCATTATGATACTCATTTTGACATTGCATTTACTAGTGACAATCAAAGATCATATTTTGCTAACTTTACAAATGCATATTCAATGCCCTATACTAGAATATATGAACATTCCAACAGGAACTCCTCAAGAAATCATGTCCAAGAGTAAGTTCATTGACTCAGTCATGTCACATCACATTAGCACAAGAAAAGAGGCCTTAGTCCAATTATTAACATCAGCATGTCAAGAACTTTACCAAACACATCAAGGTTTATTTGTGTTAAATCAGGGCATGTATGTTACTTTTTTAGTAACTTATTAGCATTACTTGAAAGAAAGTCTAACAAACCAAAATGATTCAGATTATCTGCCTAGTTAACTCACAAGGGTTCTGAACTTCCAATACATGATATATAAACAAGGCCCAAATATTTGACAGGTCAGCCTGCAAACTACTTGTTGACATTTGAGCAAAACTGCCAAAATTTGAATGAAATCATCAAAGCAATCATCCTCCACATAAGTCAAGATATTAGAGAAATAGGTGTCAAGGTACTCAGTTTACTTGTTCAATTTCATTAAACTTCTTTCTCTGTTCATCTTCAAGGGCAACACCGCTAAGAACAGCTTCCTTGATCTGAGCTGCAAAAGGAAAGGGAATTTAAGAAAATAAGAAAAGCAATCTGTTGGAAACTACATTAGTCTAATTTGTAAATTCTTGTACTGATACAAATAAATGAATGATGATAAGACTTAATTGGAAAGAATAGGTAATTAATGTATCTGTGCACCTATATAACAAACAGCAAAACACTCAACTCATTGAAATGTGATAGACCAAGATCTTGCCTCACATTTAAGTCAGACCAAATATACCAGAACTAAAGACAGTTTACTAATTTTTGTTTCCCAACCGAGGATGTAACATCTGAGTGTTTTTTTTCCTAAATGTTAACCCCCGTAACAAGGAATAATGCTCCCAACTTATTTCACTAAATAACCAATAAAACTAATTATTCCAATTTTCTATGTGTATACATAAAATATATCAATTTTTTATGTGTACTTCAATGATTTGAAATATGAGAAGAAAAAAAGACTTGCCTGTATTGATTGAATAATAAAAGAGAAACTGTGATAATAATCATTCCTTTAGATAATGTTTATATTTGTTCAATCTGCTATCATGCTCAATACTCACAATCTAGCTATGTTTTTGGTAATATGCTGTTAAAAACCTCCAGTTTGCTATTGTCTAAGAATGTTCTCCTACTTTCTATAGAAACATTGTGAAAGACGTGGATTTTGTTAGTCATAATTCTAGCTAGGTTTTTCGCAATGTGCTATTAAACAAAAGTTCTACTTGCCATAGAAACATTGCAAAGGATATGGACTTTATTCCTCTTTCAAGGGCCAGATACCTTCCTCAACTTTTTGACTGTCGGAAATGGTTGGAACAACCTTCAATTTTTAGATTTTAAGTTCTTCAATACCCTAGAAATGCTGTCCAAAATCATCTATCTTTATATCAAAAGGTATAAAAGTTCAGATCAGATGAGAACATTCTTTTTCCCAATTAATGTTCGTCTCAGAAGAAAAGATAACGACAAAATTGTTTTATGAGTCCAGATAAGTCATGCATGAAAGATGAAGAAGAAAGTACTCTAGAACGCAAAACCGTTCAACCTAATAAAAAGTCCATAATGAAATATGGCATATTACCTTCCACTATACGTTTACGGGCATCGCTTAGGGTTGACCATGATGAAGAATTTTGAATCGCCTTAAATGCATCATATATAGGCTTACTTTGTCCCAGCCTCAGCTGAAACTTCACTTTCTCTGGCTGTTCAAACATGATTTGCAATATCAATCTCAGAGATAAACGAGATAAGTAGCAAACATAATAAACTAGAAAGCAAAATCTATAAGAGAATCTTGCAAAAGAAATTCTCGAGATAGAATGGAGCATTATATTCATAGTTTCGATTGGTTAAATGCCTAGTACCAACACAAAACAGAGAGTGATAAAAAATGTAGCAACTTTCCTGGACATGTAAACAAAGACGAAATACACGGCACAGGGAAATATGCCTAACATAAAATGCCATTGATCGATGGCCCAAGATTCAACATTTGCATCGAAATACACTATAAGTGGGATCGATCAACCAAAGAGGATACAAGCCACATAAGTAAAGACGAGATCCCGTCAAAGAAATAAATGAATCGAACCTGGACTTCCTCGATAGCAGATCGGAGCTCCGGCGAATCCTTGACGGACTTCAGATGGTTCACGATTCCCCAGACCACCTGAAGTCGATCCATGATCTTCTCCAGCGGCACCACCAGCCTCGGCCATGTCGGCTCCACCGTCCTCTCCAGCTTCTCCAGATCGCTCTCCTGCAACACTCCAGACCCAACAAGTTCATCACTTGAAACCCTAAATATCTATCGACCAATGCAAGGGGGGAGGGAGAAGAGGACCGTACGAGTTTCCTCAAGAGCTCGCGGATCCCGGGGCGGACGTGTTTCGGCTCGACCACATCGAAGGGGGGGAAGGCGAAGTCGTGGAGGAGGGGGTTCGAATCAAGGCTGTCGGCAGCGAAGGCCATGGAAGAGGGCGGGGGGGCGGCAGAGGAGGTGGTGGATTTCGGGCGGCGGTCGAGGCAGAAGGAGAAGGAGGCGGACCAAAGAGGGCAAGGAAAGGATTTGTTCTGGACGGGTTTGGGGGAGGCGGCGGCGAGGAGGCAGAGATGGCGAGGGGAGGAAGAGAGCCGGGTGGGGAGGGAGCGAGTGACGGAGACGCACGATGCGATGAGCATGTTGGCGGCTATGAGGAGGAGGAGCCGACTCGATCCCTCGGCGTTCCGGTTTGGGAATGCCCGAGCCATGGACGTGGGTAAGACGGTGACTCGAGTGGTCGCCTCAAAGCGAGCCAGCTTCGCCATTCGAGTCTATTTTCCCTTTATAATGGTCGTTCGATGTAACGCGCGCGATTAGGGTTGGGGGTGATACCGGTCGGGTAATGTTCGGCCGAGTCTGGACCCGGTTCGGGTTGACTCAACCCTCCAATTTTTGATCCGGGTTTCCAGCTCGGTTCGATCCGGCGATACGGGTTTGATCCAGGCGATCGGGTAATGTCAGAGTTGAACCGGACCCCATAGTAACTTGACAATGTATTTTGCTTACGTGCATGAAGAGAATTATAAATGATAAGGGATCTGGCAACAATCCGATCTTAATCGTCGATAGTAAGAATATTACGAAATTGTATATGATTAAAAAATCAAATAATGTAATATAATACACATTCAAAGCATCATATCGAGAGCATAATAATAGCATTTATTAAATAAGATTACGTGGGGTATTTGATCAGCCACAATCAAGGATAATTAAACTAAAATTTAGGTTTATTGGGCTATAAATGCTGGCCTCGCTGTACGACATGATGACGGACGAGCCTCCGGATCATGAAGACAGAAATCAAGCCCTCACATGAACCACAAAGAAAAAACACCGGGACCCACTGCCAGTTGTCGACCTGCTACATTGACACGTGAACTGCAGTGGTCAACGTGCCCTCGGATCAACGGGGGGTCGATCATCTCGAAACAGTCCGTTTGTTCCCACCTTCCTGAATCGACGATAGGCAGCACGTCTGGGCCCCACATACGCGACAACCGCGAGTCCCGCGTCGCACCGAACCAATCCCTCCCTCCCTCCCCACCCAATTTAAAACATTGGATCTCCTTGTCGGCCGAATCTTTCCTCGTTGGCTGGCTCGGTGGGCCACGAGATCTTCCACACTCGCTCAGGACAACACGTGGACGACCGCTAAGGATCTCAACCGTCCGTTTATCCTAACTCGCCTCCCATCCTCGTGTTATCCCGCTCCACAAAGCTCCGACCGAATCTTTGGGGGATCCCCGAGTCCGGCTGGATATGGCGGGCACAGCATAATCTCGATGGATGACTCGACGAGTCAGTCAACGCTCTGGACCGCATCACGGTCGAAGTTTCAAACTCTTGTGGCGTGGCACATCCGACAACCTCCTCCAATCCCAGGGATTCGTTGTAGCGGGTGGGCCCCCCTGTTTGGGTGGCAGGTTTTGCTTCGTGGCAAGAACCGGAAGATATGGTGCGAAGAGAGGGAGAGGGATGTTGTGGTACGTCGCCGCTGGTTTTGGGTGGAAGGAGTGGCGTGGGATTCTGGATTGATTTGGTGGGGATTTGCTGCTCTTTATTCTCTTTGCTTCCTTTTTCTCGTGTGAGTGGAGATACTACATACAGTGACCCAGCGGCGACCTCCTCCCTCTTCTTCTTCCCCAGCCTTCACTCTTCTTATTCTTCTTCTTCGCTATGTCGTCGTACGCTGCGGGCAGGGGAGAGCAGGAGATACACGTATTGGCGGTGGACGACAGCTCCGTCGACCGAGCGTTGATCGCTAAGATCCTTCGCAGCTCCAAGTACAGAGGTATGGCATATGCTCTGCTTCTCTGTTTCAGAAAGAAGAAGATGGTAACGGAGGAAGTTCTGTTCTTTTTGCAGTGACCACGGTAGACAGTGGGAAGAGAGCATTGGAGCTGTTAACACTGGTATGGTTATGCTCTTTTGCCACCAAAAAGATACGAAATTTCAATTGTATTGATAGAAATTTGAATTAACTTTATGTAGGAGCCGAACATTAGCATGATAATTACGGACTATTGGATGCCTGAGATGACAGGATATGAGCTTCTCAAGAGTGTCAAGGTCAGTCGACGCACTTCCTTACGAAAAGGTTCCTCGTTACCCTACTCGGTACGAACATCTTTACATGGCTGGTAATGGAACTCGATCTGCAACAGGAGTCCTCCAAACTGAGGGAGATCCCCGTGGTCGTGATGTCGTCGGAGAACGTCCCCAACAGGATCAACAGGTGATGACTGACCATTTCTAAGGTGGTGATCGAGTGCTGTTACGGAAGCTAAGCGTTTGACGCGGTGTTCTGGTGGTTTGGTTTCAGGTGTTTGGAGGAAGGAGCTGTAGATTTCCTGCTCAAGCCCGTTCGGCCGTCCGATGTGTCCCGGTTATGCAGCCGGATGCGATAACAGCCGTCTGTTCACTGACGGAACCCATGTAGGATGGATGCCTGGTTTCACGTTTTCTTCTTGTTCGCGTAAGATGAGGAAGAAATGTCTTGGGAATAGGTAGAAGGGATAAGCTGTGTTGCCTGCCATGGTCAAACGGTGGTCCATGGAGGAGCGAGAAAGATGCGAGGATGGACAGGGAGCAAGTGGTGCGGCAGGATTTGATGATCACATCAAAGTAGATCTTCCGTAGAGGAGCAGCTCTCCAGATTGGACCATCACAAGAGTTCCCTCGGTACGGCCAAGGCTTGACCTTTACCTGCCAAGCTCACTCTGATAACAGACGCATATGTATATTCGAAACCAATTTAATAAGGGGAATCGTAAATATAGCATGCCGTGGTGTATATGGAATATATGATAGATACGAGACATATATATACATATATATATACGTTTCTGTACCTATGTTTGGCGGCATCACCTGGCTGTCATGGGGCCCACAAGAGCCCCATTCTGCTTCCGGCGAGGATATGTGGTAGCAGTTGAGATCAGTGGGGGGAAACGTACATGGAAGCTTTGCTCGGACTGCGTTCTGCGACTTCAGGGGATAGCTTCTTCTCCTGCACTTGATGTCTTGTTCTTCTTCTTCATGGCCCGCCGTGGGTTGGGTTCGGCATCAGAGCCGGACTCCAACTTTGAAGCTGGGAGAACTGTAAACCCTCATTAAAAAAAAAAAAGGAAAATATACTTCAAGAATTTACAAAGTAATGAATGGTTCGATTAATTATCTGTCTGATTCTGACAAATTATTATCTTCTCTTCGTTAAAGTCTCAGGTAATGCGATTGAGATCTTTGCAGCATAGCCCCCTTTTGATCCAACACTCAGACTGCTAATGACAAGCACTGCACAAGGAAATCAAAACTTGAGAGTGACAAAGATAACAAAATGGATCGTAGATTCTGAGTATCTTTCCTAACATTATAAAAGAGAGATGTTCATTATTGACGTAGTGTTGCTTCGTCTTGTTTTTTCGTCAGTGGAACCTATCATTCCTTTTATTATTTGTAAGCTCCAACTTCGGTTCGCTCGTTTTATAGGATTACCAGTAGACACTTCCATTTATTCGACTCACGATATTTAGCATGTGAAAAACGAGTATTCAAACATTCATCTAAATCTACTCCCATGTCTATCGTCGCCTCAATCCATGCTCTCACCTAGAAGTCCCATCACCATGAGGAAGAAGAGAAAAAAGAGCACATGGAGGGAGATGGAGAAGACGACGACGGATAAAGATGACGAGGAAGGATTGACGACGAAGAAAGAAGCGATGACAAAAAAGGATAAAAGAATCTACATGATTACCAAAAGTAGGGGTCATCGATTGAAAAAAATCAAAATCGAAAAAGAGAATTTTTTTTTTTATTTTATTTGTAGGGAATTCGTCCTAATATAAAAACATGGAAGCTTTTTGTGTTAGCTATAAAGGCAGTTTTATTGGTGGCAGTTGAGATCCCTCCCCATCGCCAACATCGGGTTCTTTGGAACACCGAAACAACTTGAGATGAGACCAACAGCGACTGGTTTTTGTTTACATATCCATAGCATTTCGTTTCCGTTTGGTTTATGTTCCTTCGTTTAAAGTGGCAGTGGTTTAGATATCGATGGCATCCCTTCTAAAAGAAGAGTTGTTTGACACCTTTTCTATCACTTTATTGTGTTTATGTAACGCTACGATTTGGTTGTGGTGTCATCTCTGCTTCCAACTTGCTGACACTGTTAGAGTTTTTTTGGTTTTGTGGTGCCTACTGCTTGTGCTTTTCTCCATCGAATCACGTCTTAATCCTGTCTCGTTTTGCTGACTAGAATTTCTCTGTTGGGGGTTGTGGCATCACATTTTTTCTTTTTATTGGATTCCTGATGATGATTTTGATCCTGCGAAGAGAATCAATGGATGTTTATCTCCAAGGAATAAATTCTGAGTTATGTTTGAATGTCTAAAGGTGGTTTGCAAACTCATCCTCAAGAATATAAATTAACATTACGTCTTAATTTATTGATTTAAGCTTTCATATTGATAAGTCTTTATAGTAGTACATTAGTTAAGGAGTACGGGAACCAATGACTCATAAGTTCGTCATATCTCTCTTATCTTTAAATGTATCTTTTGGAGCTCACATGTTCCGAAATGACAAAATCGTACAGGTACACATATCGTCTAAAACGGATAATTCCTCGCCGCACTAATGACTGATCGATCAAATGGACCATTTATCAGATTGGCGTTAGAACGAGGGTCCAAGGCTTGCACCTAAGCGACAAAACCGTGTGGGAACACTCATCACACAAAGTAGATAATTCCTCGCAAGTATAAGGGTCGCACCAATGATCGATCAACCAAATGGTCCCTTATCATATGTATAACCTACAATCTAGACTCAATAAAATTAATGTGTCGATTATTCATCATTAATATATATTTACATAAGGGTTGTTTCTAAATTGATATCGTCAGTTGAATTAGAGAATTTGTAAATGTGATGATTTTACTTATGGATGATTGTTTATAGTGAATATTTGTGTTTATGAACATGTTTCTTGAATTTTAGAATCTATCTAAAAGAGTACTATGTCTCTTGATATTAAGTATTAAATTAAGATGAACAAATATTTATGAATAAATTTGTGTTCGAACAAAAATAACTAGAATTAGGTCTGATCAAATTAAAGAATATGTTAGCTTTTTTTTTTTTGGACTATGACTGCCAATCTATGTGGCATTCCAATATTTTTTAGAATCTATCTCCTGTTGGTAGTAAATATTTGAAAAACATAAACCGTGTTATTTTTGCTTCGAAATAAAATAATTAAAATTAAATAATTTTTATTATAAAAAAATATATATAAAATTATGTTATAGAAATGAAGGCTAAGAAATCATCAAAAAGTTAATATCATAATTTTCCTTTAGCAATTCTAAAAACTTTTATCTGGTCACAGAAACTTAAATCACAGCAGTATCAGATACACCGAGTGTCCTGTGTGGTCTGGAAGAGAGAGAAAAAGGAACATTTTAAGGTGCAAGTACAACCTGGTGGGTCGTTGTCTTCTCGTTCTCTCTCCTCTCCTCTGTTTCCTCTTTTCTTTTATGGAACCGCCACTTGCGCTGCAATGGAATACCATGTCAGGTCCCCTTTGACTCTCGCCCGCCGCTACCCTTTCTGCCGCCATCCCCAGCCACTGCGATATACCCACGTGTCACTCCTCCACTGGCCACAGACGCTGTTTCCTCCCTCCATCGCTTGAACCGCTGCCCGCTCATCTCCGTCTCTCCGATCGGGTGTGCCTCCGCGGGATCACGTCCAAGGCCATCGACCACGTGCTCCGCTATTTCGAGCAGTTCCGTCCTTTCCTTTGCCGTCGCTCGTGCCGCTGGATTCTGGCGTTAAAGATTCCACGCACCAGAACCGTCGTCTCACCATCCGGCGCACCCATCGCAGCGTTCCTCCCGTGTTGGGACCCTCGGCTTCGTCCAATTGCAAGGCCGGTAGTCGGTAGAGTCGTCGAAAGAGTGGGTTGCGTTCCTTCCGAAGAATCTTAACAGTTCGGGACCCCAACTTTTTGATTTCTTTTGGCCGGTGCGGTGATCACACCCAGATTCGTTCCGATCGCTGAAACCGTTACATTACCCAGCCTTTCAAGCACCGTCATCGAGGCTTAGCCGCCTCAACGGGGTCCACAGCCCCACGTTGGGACCCACTGCTGTTTCTAATCACAGTGCTGGTAGGTTGGGGCGAGCAACGATTAATTCTTTCTGGCGAATCTTAACAAAATTGCCCCTTTTTAGCGGTGCGGTGACCACAACCGGATTCGAGATTCCCTCGCGGTGCGAGGAACAGGGTCGATCCGGTGTTGGGCGATCTCAACCGCTGGATCGGCGGGCCATCATATTGCAAGGGGGCGTCTTACAATGGGGATGATCCGGCGGTGCTGATCACGCCATCTGTCTCGTTTAGAACTTGACACTTTGCCGCGAAATGGCAGGGACGTAATTAACCTAAAATTGACGGGCGATTGGCGTCCCTGTTCCCAGCCAAAGTAGTCGAGGGTGGAAGCGGAACGGGATGGGCACTTTTGCCAGTCGCCAGAAGCCTGATCTCGCGGAGAGGAGGAGGAAGAGGAGGTACGCGATCGATCGAACGGGAGGAATCCAAAGAACAAGCGAGATTCGAGGAATAGGGAAGGAAAAGAGAGAAGAACTGAGAAGAAAGAGGTGACAAAGAAAAAGGGCGGTGCGGGAGGGAAGAGAAGGCTTGGCATCTAATTCTGTTGTCGGGATTCCTCCCCTGCTTTGGAACTCCAAAGATCCGTTGCTGCCGATCTCCGCGCTTGGTGAAAAGGGCGGTCTTTTCTGCCCCTTGCCATTGGAGAGGGCGGAAAAGAGTATCGGTGCGGCAAAAGGAGTAAAAGGTTCGAATGGTAGATTTCCGTTGTCTGTGCCCCTCGAGGAGTAGGAGGAGCCGCTGGAATGTGACGGAGGAAGGTAAGCGTCCGAAGGTTGTCATTCTGTTCTGTTCTTGATCTATCCTTCTTCTTTGGAGATCTCTTTGCGTTGGTTTGGGATTGTTGGGGGGATTTGGGTTTCTTAGATGTGTTTCTTATACCCTGGTGTGTTGAGGTTAGGGTTTGATCAATGTCAATAGGATAAGAGATTCTTTACGGGTTTCTTGACTGGTTTGATATTATTCGGGAATGCAAATCTCAAGAGGTTCTTGGTGGTTTTAAAATCAAGATTTTTTATCTTTTGGGATTGTTTGTCGTTGTTTCGATTTATCCGTGATTCCTGATCGTGTTTTGGAAGTTGAGAATCGAGATTAAGTTTACTGACGCCATTCCGCAGAGTTCTTTTGCAGGAGAGGCTGCTACTGATGCGTCTATCCGGTATTAGAAATCGGTTTAAATTGTTGGCAATCAAGACATGAATCTACCCGGTATTAGAAATTGGTTTCATCGGTAGCACACTGATTCTTCAAAAAACAATCTTGACAGTGATATCTTGAGGGTTGGGCAGGTTGTGTGACCTGGAGTAGTTTTGGATAGTGCGTGACAAATTGGCGACTTCAGTGGATGGCGTCTGATTCTAACAATGGTCTTCACCAAGAAAGCATGAACCCTTTGTTTCATCATCCTCGCATGGTCTCTTTTCAGTTAGGCGCGATGAATAGCTCAACGGGGATGATTTCTGGTGACCTGTGCAGCTTGAATGAAAATGGCAGCATGGGCAGCATGTTTATGTCTGCTGACTCCAGCATGATCAATCATATGGATGCAACAACTCTAGCTCGGTACCCTGCAGGATCTGTTGTTGGTGAACCAATGCCGAGGTTCGTGCATGTGTCAGGGTCACCTGCATATTGGTCTCCAGAAGAAGTGGAATTATTAAACATAGGCCTCATCAAGTATGTGCTGATATCTATTTTCTGTTGGATCCTTAATCAAAAGTTTGTTTTAATCTAGTTTATTGTGGTCTTTACTGTGGAGGATGGTAGCTGGAATTCTAGATACACAATAAAAAATTCATAGGATGGTTGGAGACTACTAGGAACATGTTGAAAGAATTTTTTTTCTTGGAAGAAAAAGTCTTTCAAAATTTTGTTGCTTTTATGGGACCAGGTGGGTCCTTGCACACTGGGCCGCCCTTTTTTCTATATATATTTTTTCAAGTCAATTGGGTTATATGGATCTTTTTTCTCTAAAAGTTTCTGGACAGAATTTGCTTTTGTGTTTCATGCATGATGAATGGAAAAGTTCAAACTCAGATTTCTTGTTATATGTGCCTCTTTTTTTTTTTTTTTGTATTCACATTTCTTTGCCATCATTGAGCAGTGACTATTAGCATAATCTCTGAACAAATTAATTACGCTTGCATGCTGATTTACCTTTTTATGCTTGTATTCCAAACATATGACCATTGTATTTACTGCTATGCTTCGTTGTCTTTTCATTCCATTATTAAATTTGTTTGTGAAGGACAGATATGCGAATGAACCAAGTATACAAAAGTTCACTAAAATAGCTGCTTTGCTGCCTCGGAAGACTATAAGAGATGTTGCATTGAGGTGTCAGTGGATGATTGTAAGTCGTCGTATATTATAATCGATGCTTATTTGTTAAATTGATTAAATTTCTGATATGATGCTTACTGTGAGGCATTTTCATTTTCCATTTTTTTTTCTTAAGGAGTAACAAAAAATTATTGGAAGCCACTAATTCTATGTAGACATCATCTTCTTTAATATGTTGAAGGATCACTATTTAGGTTGATTTTTTTAAAAATTTTGTTAGAGATGCATCAGAAGCACTTGCATTGGTAGATATGATTATTTTGTTTGAGTCACCATGTGGAGTTTTCCTAATCAATGTTTCTCTTTGTCTAATATCCATTATATGACTTTTTAAGAAAATTTTATATAAAATAATGTGCACTGCCAATTATAAGTTTTTTCTATGTTCATGATTTATTAAAACATTCATGCATTCAACTGAGGAGGTACATATTAAAACATTTAATAAATACAAATATATTTCAGTGATAAAATTTTCTATGAGGATTGTTATTCTTTCTGATTTGTGACTATGAAAAGCTACTTAGATGTGAATAATTAAACCCAAGTGCAAGTTAATAGTGAAAACCAAATATGTGAATGAACCAAGCACTAGGTGAAATATTAGCTAAAAGGGGGCAAAGCCAGAATTCTAACTCATGAAGTGCCCTGATACTATGCCAAAATGATGAAATGGCCAGCAATCATTTCTCCCACCAGCTAAATCTTTATAAAAAATAGCGTATAAATCTCAGTACACCTGATGATCAAAGTGTAAAATATTCTAAGTGCTTAAGTAACATGAAGCAATTTTCTGATTTATTTTTACACCTATATCAATACATTGTCCACTATCGCAAATCGCAGAACAAGGAAAATGGCAAACGGCGGAAGGTGGAAGAAAATTATGCAGCAAAAAAGGTGAAAGATATGAAGGTAATTTATTTATTTATTTATTGAAGTGGTTTTTATGTTCTTATCATGTGCTTGATCTTCCTTCATCTTTTGATTATTTATCTGGTAACTTAGTTTAGGAATTCTTGTTTTACCTCGTTCAATTTTGTTTCGTAGTTCGTCGAACTTTCTGGAATATCTTTCTACATTTTTTCTACGACATATGATAAGATATCTATGAAGCAGAATATTGATTTATAGGCACTTAATTTCTCATTATTATCCCCTAAATTTTCTTTACTTTATTGATCTTGTATGATATCATAACATAGTGCTTTCAAGATTAAGTGAATGAAACTTATGCTACCATTTCTGGAGGGATAGCTCGTAATTCCTTTAGCAAGATGCAGTCTTGATTCTCTTTTACTTATCATGCTTTAGGAGAAGATGATGGGTGCTCCATCAACAGCAACTATTCATAGGTCTCCTATTTCACTTACGATGAATCATATGAACATCCATGATCAGCTTCCATCTGAAGGTTGGTGTAGAATACTGTATTATTTTGTAGTTTTTGCTTGTACACATTTTGACATAGAAATGTGTGAGAATCCTCCATTTGGATACTTCTCACTTTTCTCAATGGCTAGAATATATTGGCATTCACATCTTTCTTCTCTATGCTGCTATAGATAATATCCCTGGAGGTCCTTCGGGTTTACTGACTAAAACTCCCTTTTTCACTGAATTCATCCAGATTTTGCAGGGTGTGATGATGGGAGATCAGTTATAGAAATTCATTTGAAACTCTTGTACTATGTAATGTTTATCTCTAGCCTAATCATTTAAAAGACTAATCCAACCTACTTCATCATGATGACAAAATGGAACCGCAAATGTCTGTCCATATCATTCATAGCCGGACTCGATTACCCTTGAACTTATTATCTGTCTGATAATGAGTTTTATGCAGGCTAGTACACCGTCAATTGCTGTAAAAAGAAGTGTATGGAATTAGGCACCATTATACTGGGTGAAGTAAATCAATGCTCTGATAACTGATAATTAAATCAATTCTCTGTACATTGCAAAATACTTTATAGAGAGGAAGTAGGTCAAGTTCTATGCTTGTTCCACTGATAACTGAAATATTTAATTGTTGATTGAGATTTCTCATTTTACAAAATAATATTGGTTGCATGATAATGATATAATATCAAAGCATATTAACATTCTATCATAGTGGCATCAGATTTGTATTGACATTTATCTAACTTCCAAATTGACTTCCGAATTTCTTCCTAAAAATAATTTAGATAAGCGAAAATTGTGTTAATTTACGTACACAATCTTTAAAATAGAATATATTTCTGATTGTTCCTGGCCAATTTTTAGGGAAAGAGAATGTGCTTCCTTGTGATGTGATTTTGAAGGTTGATTAGATATGAGGACATTTAGTTCAAATGAAAGTGAATCTTCTTTTAGATGCATGAGTTCTTTCTGAAATTTAAAAAATGTTTGGCCGAGTGAAGGGTGTTGTTTGCTTATCTAGGATCTTACAGGTGAAGGGTGTTGTAGTGTGATTGAGTTGAGATTGATTTAGGAAATATGAGTAACTTTGAAGGTATTGATACTGCCAAAAGAAGTGTCTTACTCTATTTTGGAGTGGTATCGTGGGAAGAGAATATTGCTAAAAGGAGGATATTTGTGTGATTTCACTACTAAATGTTATGAATATTTCTTTCAGTCTAAAAAGTTACACTGGCATTTAGAGATTGAGAAATTCTACTGAATTTATGGACTAGAGCTGCAATAAAGCACTCCATGATTATGTAAGCATGGTGCAATTACCGTGGGACATACCAATGGTTTGTTCCAAAATATTGTCATTTAGGGGATTTAACCATATAGGTGCCATTCAATACTGTGCTGTTTCACAATACAACCAACCTTAAGCATTAACCATGGCAAGCAATTTTTGAATTAAATGAACTTTTTTGTCTGATTATTTGTCTCTTTATATCCATTGCCTTTATTATGCCTATGGATATATTTACTTATTCTTTAAATTTTCCCTGCTTCCTTCTTGTCTCGTGTTTGTAAGTAGTGGTATCATGATGTTTCTTCTGGTTTTTATTCATTAGTGTCATTATAAATGTTTAACATTTGTTTACCTTATAGTTCGTGCTCTGGATGCAGAAATATTACGTCTTTTGGATGAAAATGATGGATGCCTAAGAGAGATTGCAAGGAATCTTAATGGAGGCATGGTCTGTGTTTTTTTTTTTTTGTGTTTCTTTATGTTAATTTAATTCACACTTCACTTTTAAACAATACGTAGAATGCATTGAACTATCATAAAATGCTTTTAAAAACAAGATATGTGTTCTTTTCTCTTGGACAGTTTGCTGATTTGTGCTATATGATTCAAAATAGATATCTGACAGGTTTGCAGTAGGTCTGATTTGAAATAGGTCTCATCACTTTTTTTTCTGACATAAAATGTGAAACAGAATATTTTTTTGTGTACATTTAACCTAAATATTTCTAGTACTAATAATTAATTTAGGTAGTGTATCAGATGCATGACAGTGGAGAAGTTGCTCTTGGATTGATTGGGGGCAACTACAAAACTGGATTCTTTGCAAGAACAACAATATTATATATTGGGTTATCTAGGTAAAATATGAGAATTTTTGGTCAGAACCCCATGGCCTAGGCATCTTCGTTTCTAGCTTAGAATGTTGCACTAAAATATGGAGGTCTCACAAAGGACATTCAGAAGTTTGTGACATATACTTGGTTAGTTCCAGTACAGGTGCACATTTTCTATGATGAAACCAGTTAAGCGTGAGAAATCTTAATGAGAATGAGCATAAGAAAATTGCTTCTTCTATACTCAGTGTAATTCAACATTATGAGGTCTGCACTCTGCAGAAGATACCTTTATTTGCCTTAATTTTTTGCACATGGGTACCTTTCTGTTGAGTGATTTTTGTACTCGTAAACATGTGACATGCTCCTAGAGAGAACATGGTGGTGCCTTTTTTTAGATTAATCTCATGCAAAGACAATAACAGTTATATAATCTTGATGAATTTCAAAAGATAATTGCGATTAATATGAATATATAAGCTGTATGACTCCTGTGTTTCTTATAATAATTGGAAATAAAAAAATATTGCAAGTGTTTTTAGGTGGGAAACAGAAAATGAGTTGACTTGTCAATGGCTGGGTCAGGTTGAATTGAGATGGGGAAGGCTAGAAAGGCTACCCCAAATCCCATCTGATCAGCAGGGCCAGTCTTTCTTGCCCTTGGACGCAATTGATATACCTAACTGGTTGGTTTTGATTCGCTTACGAGGTTGAGAGTTTACTATATTTTCTTAGGAAACAAGTTCTTAGGTTAGGTTCAGTTGGGCACTATGGTTGTTCTGAGTTTGACCCACCTCACTAATGCCTCAAGAGTTATTGGAATAGAGCCAACCTGTACATCATTGAATCATCTTAAATGGGTCCTAGTCAGTGTCAAGGTTGATCCAATGGGTTTAGGTTGAGATTGATACCTTTGTTACACGCAAAAAAAAAAGAAAAGAAAAAAGAAACCAAAAGAATGATCATGATTCAAGATATGTCAATTTCTGTTCATATGATAAAGTTTTGTGATATATATCTGTTCATATTTATGAAGTCATTTCCTTTTACATCAACTGACGTGTCCTTGCTTGCCAATCCCAAATAGTTGGGACGCTACAGCTTCTCATTGTTGTTGTTGGTGATGGTAATGTAGCATTGGCTTTTTTCTTTAACGTCATATATAGGACATCCTAAATAATTATCAGCAAATTGCTTATTGCAAATGGTCAAAGTGTTGATGATTTCTGAAATTTTAACTTGGCTTCTGCTTAGATCACAAAAATATTATCTTCTTGTGTTTGTGTATGTATCCGTGTTTCCTTTGGTGGAGTAGGGTTTCAAAAGATTTATACACAAGTCATAGGAAGTCATGATATCCCTTCTATCTGAAATGATCTACATGGATCTTTTCCTGTCATTGAGTTTTGTTTAGGGGAATACCACTGGACGAGATAATGTCTATTAAATATTTATTCCAAAAAAGTTGAATAATATATTTTTTTGTTTTCAGATCTCTCTATTTCTATATCAGGGTTTAAAATTTTGGTTCAATACTAGATTCAATATATTGTCAAATTGGTACAATACTGGTATCAAAGTGGGATACCGGCCTATACCATCCAGTATCACTTCAATACCAATGGGTATTGAGCTATAGGAGTCTGGTGGGGCCGGTATTATTTGAGTTATATGATCCAGTCTTAGTTCTTGTTGGACCAATAAAAATCAGTTGGTATGTACCAATCCAAGTAATAGTTGACATCTTACTCTTGCAACTAAAATAGCACACCTCCATTAACCAATGTAATTGTGGTTGTCGTTTGAACATTCTTATATTCCTTGTTTTATTTTCTATCAGAATTGATACGATTCGTTCATAGACATCAATGTTTCTTGTTTTATCTTTCTCGGTAGCCACACAAATCCATCTTAATGTCTTCAAGAGACCAGGTTTTTCTATATGTATTTTCTTAACTAGCCAACAATTTAATCAAAAAGTTATACATATATTACATCACAATTATCATGCCTCTCTAATTTTCAACCGAGGCCTTAATTTTATGATCAATATCTTCATCAAGGTTTTTTTCTTACAAAATGATACAGCCAACATACAAAACCTTGTAATTTTTGGGTGTTTCTTTTTCATATACTTATGAATTCTGCTCTTGGTATTTTGAAAGTTTTGTATTTTTTTAATCTTAATTCTACTAGTCCAAAATACTTATTTTTAGTATTTATTTTCACAACTCAAGTTTAGAAATGATCCAAACTAGATGTCATGAGTTATTAAACATTCAAAGCTGATTGAATTTTAGAGGAATTAAACTAATGAGTCATGAAATAAAACTGAAGGAAATGGTGATTTATGGTAGAACAAGATTCATAATGAGTATTTGAAAAAAAAAACACAATTTAGTTTTATGTTTGAAAAATCAAATATAGAACTTATTAATTTATTAAGATAATTAATATAAAATATAGTGAGAAAAAGAAAGATTTGCATGTGGTTTTGATCAGACAGTCTCTAATTTTTCCTTGGTACAACACCTCTACCTTTGAAATCTTTATTTCTTCTTCGGTGCTACTCTCTTCACTTGACTAGGCATTGAAATATATTAGTATCATTTTCTTTGAAGCTTTGGGCACCTCTTTTGTCTAAATTTTCAAGAAGATTTTATTGCCACACAATCTAGTTAGGAACTTATTCTCTTCCACTTCCTAAAACAAATCCATTGCCATAAATTCATGTCAGTTAGTAATTAGTAAGCTTTCCCTAGGTATAACTTTGCAATCCTTGCATATAATTCTATCTACTTTCCTGATGAGTAAAAAGTCTTTCTAACAACAATGGTATCTAATCTTCTAATAAGAATTATGATTCTAAAATTGTTGGTAACCATATTCATTTCAATTCTATGATAAGCATACTCCATATTCTCTCAATATCAAGAAGTTGATGTTGGTTATCAATTTTGTAGAATTGTTCCTCTTTCTTGATCTTAGTATTATCAAAATTTCTAGGGAGTTTTAGGTAGGCACCTTGTTGAAGGCCTAGACAGAAAATATTCCTATTTGAACTTTTAGCGGAAATCCCAAAATTCATGGCCTTTAATGTGCCTACTTTTGTCCCTCTTATGTATTTGTAATTGCTACTCAAGAACTTCGCAAGAAAGTCGGCTATTAAGTTGCTCTGCTGTAAGAATGTTGCCTTAAGTCAACACATTGGATTTTCTTTCTAATGAATATTTAGATATAGAGATACATGGGGCTTCTTTATCTTTGTTTTAAGAAATACTAAACATTAGAAGCTTCACTGGAAGTTGCCTCTTCTTTTTTTCTTTTCTTATCTCACTCTTGCATTCTGATGCTATCATACAACTCTTTCTTCTTTACACAGGTGGAGAGAGCTTTACACCTTAAAAAACTACTGAGTGGTTTGCTAATGACAACCTTATTATTTAGAAGAAAGAACACAGAAGGATGTTTGTGTAATCACTAATAAAGCAATTTAAATTGAGTGACGCTCACAAATAAATGAAGTAGATGTACTCAACTTATTTGTCTTTTCCAAAGTATTACTTATACATGATGAGAGTGAGTCAGGACTTGTCATAATTGAATAGCCTAATGAGCAATTTGGCTGCCTTAGATCATCTGTAGGTGCTTAGGCTGCCTGGGAACATGCTACAGGACCAGGTGGATTCCCAGGAGACAAGCTATGCACATGCCTTCTCGCCTGAGACCATAAAAATGATCAAGGTGCCCCAGCAGTATAATCCTTGTGTACTGCACTAACATAGTTTGATCCTGTAATTAATTGTGCTGCAAGTTGACACTATTGGTTGCCTTGTTG